>NC_082686.1:24354563-24670917 GCF_949987515.2 Delphinus delphis
TTTACCTAAGATGAGCGATCCCAATCGCCACTAGTCACTATCCTTATTCAATGCCCATTAGAAAGTCAAATTAGTTAAATCACAAGTTTCCAATATTTCCTGAAAACAGTATTTCTCTGATTCTTGAGTGGAGTAAATGTCCTAGGAATTTAAAAGGATGCAGAAAAGTCTGAGTAAATAAATGTAAAAACATTTAGATTCTGTATAGATTTAACACAACTATTTAGTTTGATAGAAGGGAAAATATGTAGCTAATAAAATTGTCGGAATGGTTTTTATGTTCTTTATGGCTTAGACCATAAAGGAAAAAGCATTAAGGTTTCTTTTGTATCTTATCTTAAAGAAAAGTCATAATTTATACAAAACATTTATAGTAGTTAAGTATGTCTTCTATTTAGGAATATAGTCTCTCACTCTAACACAGCCACAGTATTAAGCCAAGGAAATATATTCAGTTACCCAAACCTTTTGGATGGTTTCTTAAAATTGCTGATTATATTAAAATTTGTTCTATTAAGAATTGTGAGGGTTTTATTTAAATGTTTACAAACATCTCTCTAGACATCAGTTCATTTAATACTATTTTATAAAACCCTAAACAAGACACTATTAGAGATGAAATCTTTCAAATAATGATCATACAAAAAATGTATTCCATATACACTATTATTCCTCTCTTCTGGATATTGAGCAATCACTATCACACTGTGAAATAAATAGGTTCCTGCCTCCTCCTGCGCCTGTTTTCAGTGATTTTATTTAGTCAAGTAATCATATGAAATCCAACATGATTTTCTGTGTGGGAGATAGAAAAGTAGAGCAAGAAAATGAGATATGGTGAAGCAGAAAAGAACAAGAAGGAAGAAACACAAAGAAAGCATGAAGTCATTTAGTGAGAAGGAGTATGTCTAATCCACAAGACATTTATGAAATAAACAGAGACATCCCAACTTCTCAGTGTGAAAGGTTATTATCAGTATTGATTTTAGTTTACAAGTTCCCAAGTTCCTTCTCTTTCGCATTTAAGAAGGTAACATAAAATCCATAAATAATATGTGTCCAGAGATTCAGTTTCACTAGATGGATCTGGAGAACTGCAGCACATTAATCTTGTGACTGTGCATTGGACCACTCAGAGGTATAAATTTAGAATGGCCTCTTGAGGGTCTTAAGAAATCAAGCTCATGTTTCTGCCCTCATAGACCCCCAGAGGAATATTTAGTGATGGTAATATAAACCCAGAATGCCTGTATACACAATCACACATATGTATGCTAAAGCAGGCACACACAGATATATACATAAGTAGACACATAAATGTTATGAAATTGTGGACAGATTAAATATTCACAAAATTAATAGTAACAATTTAGCCACTACCACTGTCTTTGGTTTGAGCCATTATATTCTGCTGCCTGTTTCATTGTCAGTATGTCTCTTGTGACATCTGCTGCTACTAATACTGCTCTTTGAGGCATGACCCAACAGTGGGGAAGACTCTTTGATATATCACACACAGTATAGAGACACAGATAACCAAAGGAAAGCACACCTTTCATAGCATAAGTCCTTTCAGGTTCAATAGCAAAAAACAAAAGATTTTTTCCAACTCTGCAACAGCACAAATCAACAACCTTCAAGTATTCCCTTAGCTTACAATAATAAAATAAAATAAACAAAAAGAGGAAGAGAAGGAACAGGGAGTATAAAGGCAACTGTTTTCTGATAATAAAATAAGGGGGGGCCAAAATCAGAAGGCCTGGCACCCAATCACTGAACCAGATGCCATTGTATTAGTCAGCCCAGGCCACCCTAATAGAATACCACAGACTGGGGGGCTTAAACAACAGAAATTTATTTTCTCACAGTTCTGGAGAGTGGAAGTCCAAGTTCAGGGTGACAAAAGGGCTGGTTTCTGGCCAGACCACCTTTTCATTGTGTCCTCATATGGCCTTCCACCTGTGCACATGTGTCTGGGGTCTCTATAAGGACACCAGTCCTGTTGGATTAAGGTTCCACTCTACGACCTCATTTAACCTTAAATACCTCCTTATCAGCCCTATTTCCAAATATAGTCACATTATGGTTTAGAGTTTCAACATGTGAATTTGGGGGTAGACAATTCAGTCCATAACAACCATCAAGGAGCTTAAATAAATGCATGAGTTTTCACATGGGAGTACCCGGTTTGAGTCATGACTCTGCACTTACTGTTGCTATTGACCTTGGATGACATATTTCACTCTTCATTATTCAGTTTCTCATCAGTAAAATTGGGATTAGAGCAATAATTCCTTCCTATGATTTTTGTGAAAGTTTAATAAGACAGTTCATGTAAAGTGCATAGTGCAGAGCTGGGTACATAAAAATAATCTATAAATGGTACTTGTAAATATTATTTTATCTAGATGAAGTATACAAAGGGAGCAAGTTATGATGAGACTTTTTAATTGTGCAGTTAGTTCTTTCCTTAGTCACTTGGACAAAACACTTTGTTTTTGCACCATTGTTTTCTTATCATTAAGATGATGAAAATAGCTGTTCTTCTTATATCATAATTATGGTATTAAAACAATGAGATCATGCCTATGTAGCTTTCTGAGCTTCACAGATATGAGTCCTATTGAAAATATGGATTCTAACTGTTAATAAACAGCAGCATATATATTAGCTTAAAAGTCATTTCTTTACAATTAAAAATTTACAACTCACCTGAATGTGTAGTAGCTGCATAATTATGGCTTCTGGACCATTTTTATATTGTGCATGCTTTTTTTTGTTTGTTTTGTTTGCTGTTTTTGATGAGTTGTATTTCTTTTTTTAATTTTTTTTTTTTTTTTTTGACGGTACGCGGGCCTCTCACTGTTGTGGCCTCTCCTGTTGAGGAGCACAGGCTCTGGACACGCAGGCTCAGTGGCCATGGCTCACGGGTCCAGCCACTCCACGGCATGTGGGATCTTCCAGGACCGGGGCACGAACCCGTGTCCCCTGCATCGGCAGGCAGACTCTCAACCACTGTGCCACCAGGGAAGCCTTTGAGTTGTATTTCATTTTGATTTAACATGAAAACATTCACAAAAGGATAAAAAAAGGAAGAAACATTCTGAATGACATTTATCTAAGCTCTTTCCTATTTGGCTAGGCTGCTGCTTGGAACCATGGAACACTGATTTCTATGTTGGACAGAAGAACCTGAAGGGAAGTCCTTGTCATTTTCCTGTTCTCTCTCTACTTGTAAGTGAATGAAAAATGTAGGAGAAGGAATTTAGGGAAAAGACAGTAATCATCAGCCACTTGTTATTTATACATTCACCTATATTCTAAATGAATTTTTCAGTCATTCTATTTATCAAATTAACAGTGCATAATATAACATATTTTTAAAAAAGAATGAAAAAGAACATATAAGTGTACTAAACTGAAAGAAAGTAGATTGATGCAAAATATAAAAATATCAACTCAGGTGCATTAAATAGCCATTTTTAAAAAGGGTTATAAATTCAAATACATAGCTAAAAGCCCCCAAATTACTCTTCTGCTAAAAGTGTCATGGAAACATCACATTTTATTTTATTTTGACTTTTTAAAATAGGTTATATTTGAAGTGTTAGGCTAAACTATTTTTAGTTTTATAATCACAAAAGGTTGGAACATCAAACTTAAGCCACGCTTTTATGCTTGGCTTGTTCAAAACTTACATAATATCTTAATTAAAGCATTTTCTATCTTTCTCTATGGATTGTGTGGAAACATTAAAAATTTTATCTCAAGAGCAGCAGTAATTAAGAGAAACAGATCAAAAACAGAAAAATATATAGAAGCTGTACTTTAAAAAATAGTTATAAAATTACTTTTAAGGATTTCAGAACTTGTAACAGACTTTACATTATTCAGATGATAGTTAATGATTTGTAGATGAAAAATGAAAGAGAACCCATTAATCGTTATTTCTACTGAATAATATGTATTTTCACTAAGCAAGCGCAGGGTAATTCTAGTTAGTTAAAATACACATTTTAGTTATTAAAGATACTTGGAGATATTTCATTTATATGAATTCTTCTCCAGTCTGTATTTCAGTTTCATTTAACCAAAGCTAATAATAGCAGAAATACCTATGTGAGATGCTCCACACCTTTCATTTCATTGGCTAAAGAAAGATATTGAAAAGACCTGTGACGAGTGTGCATGTGTGTGTGGTTATAATTGCTTGCCTTTCTCAGATCCTGATGCATTATTATAATTGCAGATTTATTTCTACTATTATCTGATATCAGAAAGCTATCAGAAAACTGATATCTAGCCCTCCAGCCAGATACCAGAAACCTGATATTTGGTTTTCCAGAATACTTTTCAGCAGAAACACCAAATTATGTGTCTTTCCCTTGATGACATGCTTTTCTTCTTAATTATTACCTATAAAGACAATTTTTGTAAGCAAAGGAGACTTTAAGATTTCTTTTTCTTATGAAAAATTGTATTTTAATTTATTAAACAATTCAGAAAATCAGTTATTTAATTCTATTTTAAATATATCAAATCTTATTCATCTTCAGAGGTTTTGGAGTAAAGCTTCATCCATTTGCTGACTTAATATCTTCAGAAATTCTAAGCTGCATTATAACCTACTGTGTTTTATTTCTCTTTTAAGTAATGAAGTCTTATGATTAAATATGGTGACCTTTATATTCTCAAAAATGTTATAATGGTCTGAACAAGTTTAGGAAGAGCTTAATTTAATATCTTAGGTTTTAATCAATTCTTTAATTGTACTTACAAATTGGAATTACACAGTTGATACTTGGATGGGCACAATTCTCTTAAACACTACAAGAGTACAAAATATCAAACATGCACAGTTTCTTAACTCACAAATATAAGTGAAATGATTGCTCTTTATTTTCTTAATGTTTTACAAACTTAATTCTGAATCTTTCCAATTTTAAAAGTCTTACTCATTCAAGGAAGGCAGTTCCTATCCAACTTAACAGGATATTACAAGCAGAGAATTTGGCCAGGTCTGAGACCAGAGCAGCAGACTCCCAGAGTGTTTTTCATATTATTAGTTTATCGTACTGATACCTTTTTGAATAGGCTTAAGACCTTGAAAGAGGCTTGTTCCTAAGGCTTGAACTAGCTAAATCCTTTTCTTCTAAGTAAAATTTGAAACTTTGAGGTTGAACACACAATTGCATGTTTTATTTTCTTGGCTTCTAAAACATATAAAGATATTTTTCCCAACTTAGAAAACCTAACATTTGTTCAAACTCATGGATATATAAACTTTGATGGATATTTAAAACAATATCCAAATGAATTTGAGATATAGTACCTCCCATGGCCATGTCTTGATTGCCATCACGTCCGACATCTCCAAGTCTGACCATAGCTTTCTACTCCACTGTATGCTTTCAGCTTAGGCTTTCTATTGTTCTGTTCTTCCAAACCTTGCGGCACATGTTGCTTGAGCACAACAAGGTTGGCCAGATCCCTCACAAGACGGACTAGTTGTCTCCAGACTCCTTTTAAAAAACTGGATCCTGTTTCTTGTCAACCTTGGCTTTGGTAGTGTTCTTCATCCAAGCTGGTTGTACTGCTGAGAGCCAGAATTCTGTAATCTGCTGATTTGCAGTGTGCCCAAAGCTTAATGAGCATGGTAGCATAAGACCATTCTCCCAATAGACACTCTAGATATAAGCATTTGCATAAATTAAGTCAAAAGGCAACCCCTCCCTTGTAGATTATAATTTGTAACGAAGGGTTAATCCTATGGTCAGACAACTCCTCTTAGACCTGAATGCACTCAGTTCTAGCTTCTTCCTTTTAGTCATTGATTATGACTGAAGTACTAGCAAACTTAGGAGCTAACTAACCTATTTGAGAAAAGACATATTTGGGACATTTGAATACTATTTCAACTCAAAAATACTATGTTTTGTTGTATTTGTTATTAGTAACATTTCTTAGGTATCTATCTTCATCTTAAACCTAGAACTCAACAAAATGCAGAATCGATGATTTACAGCTTCAGCTTTAAATATCATTGGGTTTTGTTCTATTTTCCTTCTTGAACACTTTCTATAAAGCAAGTGCCTTGTTGTTGCATTTTAAATATGCCTTACATTGTGGAAAAACATCGCAATAGCAATATTTAAAAGTAGCCAGAGTCTCTAATGTCTTCATAGAAAAAATAATTGATTAAACCTATATGAAAGGTAACAGGAAGATCTTGTTTTCACATTGTTCTAAAGAATCCTGCCTGGAAAACATCCAGACCAATGTGGAGGTGACACGAGAGTAAGTTATAACTCAAGGAAAGTCTAGGGCACAGTAACAACTACACCAGCAGAAATAGAGGTGACCCTTTTAAGGCTGAAGAAAGAACAGTTAAGGTTCATGGGATCATTATAGGAAGGGAAAAAAAGGAGTAATTGCTTTGTTCTTTTCAATATCTGAGTTAGGACTTCCTGACAAAAATGTAGCTAAAATTTGTTTGAATGAACATATATGATTTGAGCAACAAGAAGGATGTAAGGAGAGGAGGTAACAAGAATCTTTGAAAAATCCTGCTTTGCTGGTCAAGACTACATTGCCATCTGATGTGTGAGTATCCTTCCTTCATCAGGGAAAACAATGAGCTTAATGATTGTCCCTGAAGTAGCATGATACATCAATACCTAGGCCATTCTTAAGAAACTATTTAAGTATGTTACATCAATGGGAAGCAATAAAATCATGTGAAGTTTTTTTTAGTTTTTACATCTTATTCCATACCATAAGAAATGTCGCATGCTTGCTACTTGTAAAGGTTTTGATTAGAGAAATAAAAGATACTGATGATCAGTGCTCTAAAAAAGAAAATAAGGTTGTTGGATGAAATCCTCAATGTCAATAATCTAAGGTGTGGAAGAGCACAGGAGTTCTATCTAGGCAATGTCTCCTGTGCTTGACCGTGAATGAACCTCTCTGGGGTGCTTCCTCAGAAATTATGAGGAGGTGGAACTAGTGAGGAAGGAAGCGCTTCCTCCCTGTGCACATTTCTGAAAAAAAAGAATTCAAGAAAACTTATTTAAATAACAGAAGGCTAAGAAATTAGGATAGTGAATACCAGATAATTATCTTAAAGGTGAAGTAAAAGAGAACTGTTACTTTTTTTTTTAACAGCGTCTATCTCTTAACAACTGAAATTACCATTCACTGACGCGAGAAGAGACTGTTTTCTTTAGGGCATTTCAAAGAGAAGAGGGTTTCCTTAGACTTATGGCAAAAACAACAAAACAACCAATTATAAGAAAAGGAATTCTGGGCAGTGTGTGGTTTAGGGGGAGTCTGATTCTCCAGGAAATTCAGCTAAGAAAACTTCGGGCAGTGATGGCTCCATTAAGTTTGAGACAAGAGGTTAACAGATGAATAAGTAAACAAGTTAAGCTTTCTCTTTTCTTTTTATCCTGCCACCACAAGGGAGTCTCTCTCTCTCTCTCTCTCTCTCTCTCTCTCCCTCTCTCTCTCTCTCTCTCTCTCCCTCTCTCTCTCTCTCCCTCTCTCTCTCTCTCTCTCTCTCCCTCTCTCTCTCTCTCCCTCTCTCTCTCTCTCCCTCTCTCTCTCTCTCTCTCTCTCCCCCCCCTCTCTCTCCCCCTCTCTCTCTCTCTCCCTCCCTCTCTCTCTCTCTCTCTCTCTCTCTCTCTCTCCCCACACACACACACACACCTTTTCTTTCTCTCCTTTCTTGATTCTGGAGATCAACAGGTAGATAGATATAAATATAAATATCTGGCCATGGTAAGAGAAACATGTAGAAGAGAAAAGGTATGAACTATGACAAAGTAATGAAAAAAGCATTGGTAAAATCTTTTAAAGTAAACTAAGGGCTAAATGAGGTATAATTTCCTTTGTATGCTTCTAGAAATTCTTTCCCTTCTTTACCAACCAAGGTACCCAAGGGACTTTTTCTCTTCCTAGTAAAATTTTCTCAATATAGAATATGAGTTGTATATATGATTCAGAGAAAAAGCCATTTTCTACTCTCCAAGAAGTCCAGAGATTTCACTAGGATGAGGTGTGCTCATATTTGTGTGATGTTCACTAGAATTTTGGAGAGGATTGCTCCTTCCAGATAAACAGGTGTGCTGTACAAACGTAGAGAATATCATGAGGGTAGGGTACTCCATACCCTACCAACCAAAATACCTTTTCTTTGGAACATCGTCCATTCCTGAGGAGACAATGGATAGAGAAATCAGAAACAGTTTATCCCAATCTCCCATACCTCTTCACATGAGTTTAATTAAATGGACACTTAAGACCAGGTTTCCACAAAGAAATAAAATGGATAAGTTCTGGGGATTTTTTGTTGTTGTTGTTGTTTTTAATAAACCTGGCACATATACATTGACTCCATTAACCAAATTTCCCACTTTTTCCTGAAGAAAGCATCATTCACAAATCCATGCAGTTTTCCTGCATTGCTAACTGGATGAGTAGAAGTGGCTGCCAGGAAGCTGGGAGAAGGAGTAATAGAGGAAGGTTGGAAAAGGGTAAACACTTTCTAGAGGTGACTAAAATTGGTAACACTGCATTGTATAATTGAAATTTGCTAGGGTAGATCTTAAATGTTCTCACCAAAAGGAAAAAAGTAAATATGTAAGATGATGGATGTGTTAATTAACTTGATGAGGGGAATCCTTTCACAATGTACACAAATATCAAATCCTCATGTTGTATACTTTAAATATCTTATATTTTTTCAGTTATACCTCAATAAAACTGGAAAAAAGAAAAGCAGCTGGAAATTGGCAAGTGTTACTGACTTCTCTCAGAACGTGAATCAGCTGTTCATGGGCCTCCATTTGCAAGTACTCATTCTTTAATAAAGCCTTAAAGCATCCTTAGAACATGGAGTGAGTACCCAAGCAGTTCAAGTATATGAAGAAACAAAATCTTTTTATAGTTGATTTCCCTTCTGTTCGTATAATCTGAGGTGGGATGCCTGGCAACCTTGCCCACCGCTCACATGGTTAGTAAATCAGAAGCAATAGGCCACCTGAGATTTACCTGTGAGCCTTTCTCAATGGAAATCAGGCTAAATTTGTTTTGCCTCAACTGCTTTAGCTTTCTGAATGAGAATATTTAGTAATACCAGCAACTAAGTAAAAATCTTGAGGGAATTACTTCTGAGTTGAAGCATGTTGCTTTCACTTTTTCATGATAATTCCTTTAAATTCACAAACTGGATACTCATTCTTCATTCTTAATCACCCAACCTAGAATGTTCACAGACTTACAACATTTAGAAATCTCCACTTTATGTGACACATGAAAACTGATTAGACTTTACAAATATTCCCATATAGAATTGGAGTAGAGGTTGGAAAGTATAATCTTTATTACTTTCAAAGGCTTATATTTAATTTAGTCAATTCATGCTAGTCAATTTACTCAATTAACATTAATTAACAATTTATAAATTTCTTTGGCAGGTTTCAATTTCTTATTTATTGAAAAGCACTGCTACTTAACTCCCGACTGAATTTAATATATTTACATATCCAGGGAAAATATAATACTGGAAAAAGTGACTGCTTTCATTTTTTTCAGGAACTGTGTCCCATATTTGGAAATATTTTAATAAATGAAACTATGGAATAAAAAAGAAACTTGATTTTCAAAATGAATTTATCGTAATTAAATTGTTGCCATTTTTTAAAAAATAAGAGAATATGGGCTGGGTGCTATTTTAGATTCTTTTAACCATGATGGGGGAGAAGATCCAGTACACTAACAACAAAAGCCAGTCAAATGGATTTTACTAATTTTAATGTTTTCACATTTTTCCTTGAATAGACTGCAGTTACACTGTAGAGAATTAATTATGATGTTTAACTCATGGTGTACTGTCATTATCAGTCCAGATATAGCCCTCTTTTACTTATTTATTGGTCAGCATACTTATTTTTAGTTGTGTAATGACCCACACATGAATTCACTACCCAACAAAAAAACAAGAACACTGACAATAACTTGACTGGGACAGAAATTTGGGCTTTGCCAAGATATTCAATTATAACTTAACTAACGTGCAGCAGTGCAGTTCCAGATTTATTTTTGTTAGTACAGAAACATTAAAAGCAAGCAAGAATAATTTTAGATGGAGAGAGAGCTCTCATAGGTAATTTGCAGGCATTCTAAACATTCCTGGTATGTTGTAATAGATAATCTACATTCTGGGTAGGAACACAAATGTTTCTGAGGAATGTTGCTTAAGAACAATGGACTCTGGTCACAGCCTTCCACTTCCATCTGCTTCATAGAATAACAACAATAAAAAAGCAAAACAGTTATTTGAGGAGTGTTCAATGGTTTTCAAGATCGTAGGAGGAATGTGACAAGAGTTCCTGAAAATTTTCCCTTTTCAGGGAAATTTTCCCTTTTCAGGGGGCAGGTTGAGGCGATATTCCTTTCTTTATCTTCTCTGCAAAAAGTTTTTTTTTATAATTTGAATAATTACCATCACACAGCTGCCAGCAAATGACATATACATATATATAATATACATAAACATGTATATTTATTAATATTTTCCCCAAAGTTAGGTAACATTTGCTTGACCCCTGCCGTAGACCCTATTTTTTTTAGTAATGCTGCTCTTACATTATAATGACAATGCCTTATTGTTGCCAGATCTTTCTATCAGAGTCCCTGAAAATAATGAGATTTTTGTTCCAGCTTCTGGCACTAGCCTTAAGAAAAATAATGAAAGTTTAATTTTAATTATAAGAATAATACAAAAAAATATAAAATCTCTTACCTCCTCTAGAATTCACCAGGTGGGATCTCACTGCAGAGCCTCTATACTTGCTATTCCATCTCCAGGCACATTAGCATCTCAGGACTTCTGTAAGCGTGCCAGATACATTCTGCTTCCCGATAGCTAGTTGCATTGCTCACTCTGTCACCTTCTTTACCAATGTGCCAAATGTCGCCTTCTCTAGAAGGTCACAGCCATGCCCTATTTAAAATTTCAATCCTATCTCTACTCCCCACAAATGCAGTTTCACTGGCTATTGTCTTTGTTTACTCTAATTTTCTTTGAAAATATGTATCCTCTTTTAACTAAAAACATAATTTACTTAGTTGTTTTGTTTGTGATCTGTCTTCACAAAAGGTGAGTGTGAGAAGTCAGGATTTGATGCATCCCCAGTGTGTAGAAGAGTGCTGCCACACAGTTTCTACTCAATACACATGCAGCAAACACTGTTTTCATTTTATTTTTTTGACATTATCTTCTGGGGCTTTTTCTCCATTTGCATTGGTATTTCCTGTCTTTCAGTAAGTTCTGTGTTACCCAGCTCTCTGTCAGGTATCCCAGCCTTCCTCTCTGTACCATACAGGAGCAGAAGTCAGATTTGACAAGGTTTCCATAGCCTTCAGCTATTCAGTAGGAGGCATTTTTGAAATGCCTGAAGGTCTTTGTGCCTGAGGGCTCATTGTCTGACACACTGTTCCCAGCATTTGGCAGCCTTAGGAGGCAATAATTCCATAACTGACTCCACTCTTACTCTCCACTCCCTGTAAGCTAAGTAGGGAGGTCTTTCTGCCTGTCTAAGTCTTGGTCCTTGGCATCTAAGATGCACAAGGTTCCTCTCCTCCTGATTTTCTGGCCTATAAGAAACCTGCCCAGGGTCTCATTGCTTGGTTGGGCCACACACTCCATGAAAAGTATCTTTTAGGGCTTCCCTTGTGGAGTGAGAGCTCGTAAACAAATTGAGCTGGTTCCTGCTTAGCTACACATCCAAAACTCTCACATCTTTTACTTCTTCAGTCCTAAAGATCCACCTCCTTCAACTTACATTTTTCTCTAAGATGAGTGCTTTGAGCATTGTGGAATATGTTATGTTGTTAACGTGATAAAAATATGAAAGGAAAAGGAAAATGTGTGATTTTGATAGAATTTAATTTTGCATCTATTACAAATAAAGCCCTTCTAGAAATCTTTGGTTGTGATTTGGAAAGATAGGACTGTCTGGGACTCAGGGCTGTGATAGAGATTGCAGATGTCTCCCAAAAGCCAGAGGACAGAGGTAGCATCAAAGGCACAGCAGTGTTTTCTCCAGAGGTAAGCACACAATGGCCAAAAGGAGGATTATCACAACTGTGCTAATCTGCTTTCTCCTTTCTTCTCTCTTGCATCTCCTGGAATTGTGCTACTGCAGAGCTGTGCTGACATTACGTCTAATGAGTGGGAAGAGAAATCACCCTTGAACCTGTCTTGGAATGATGAAGACAGTTTTGTGATAAGGCCCTAGACTAGCCTAGTCTGTTAGAAGATAGACGGTACATTCCCTCTTTGACAAAAAAGCTTTCAGTCATTTAGGGTAAATTCTCCCTCTGTAGCCAATAAATTTGCCCATAAAAATCAGAAAGAATCAAAAATTTTCCACATCATGCATAAGAGTTACCTTTACCTTTTTAGTCTTTCCTTAAAGATTACGCAGATTAGATATATAAAACATTCTAATTATTTGCTCCAACTCTTGAGGTAGATACATAGAATGAAGTCAGATAAATAAATAATAAATTCAAAAGTTGCCTTAAATTGATTCTTGCTTCAAAATGTGGAAGAGTCACATGGGCATATAATGTTAAATGGACCAAATTGCTCAATGATCCTTTTAGCACAGGCTTGTGTAATTCAGATTTGATCCTATAGCTCTTCGTGGTTTATGGTGTACAGATTCTTAATCTCTTCATTACATCATCAGCATTCACGATAATGAGGTTTTGACATATCTAAAAGGAAGTAAATCTAATTAAGAAATCATATACACAAGTCAAATTACATTTAAGATGTTTTCCTACTTCTCACTAGAATTAAAGATACAATTTAATATGGATTTTTGATTAAAAGCAGATTATTCACATCTGTTCTAAAAATGGAAAAAAGACATTTTAACTAAAAAGTATAAGTCATTGAGGTATCTGCTGAAGAAGACATGCTGAATATAGTTTGATTCTGTTTTCATGGGTAGGTCCTGATACATGTCCACTAAAAGAGTAACTGGAATAAAAATAAGTATAGTTTTAGAATAATATCCTCATAGGAATCATCTTATGTTGCAAGATGTTCCAAAGGTCAGGTAGGTGAACTTTAAGATGATGTCATCTTGTCTAGGCAGGTATGGAAAATTTGCAGAATGAACCCATCCAAGGTCCAAAGAACAATAGGTTGAGAAACTTGAGAAGGTGATATGGTCAAATAGGAGGAGATTTTCAGCTAGATTTTTGGGAATGAGGTTCTTTGTGAGAGACAGATTCTCAGGTGAACTTTATTATTTCTGCCTTCCACTGTTCACATCTTTATGTCATCACCCCCCACCTTGAATGTGGCAGGCCTATGACTTGCTTCAATCCAATAGAAGATCATGGCAAACATAACAGGATATATGTGATCACACATACATGATTATATTGTATAACACTATAACACCCAAATTGGGAAGAAACTTTTTCTCCTTTGGTGATCTAGAGAAGCAACCTGCAATATTGTGTGCTGCCATGTTGGAAAGCCAAGGAGCCGAGGGTGTCCTCTGGCTAAAAACCAGCAAGAAAAGGAGAACCTCTGTCCAGTAGCCTGCAAAGAACTGAATTTTGCCCACAAACACAGGAGTTTAGAAGTAGATTTCTCCTCAGTCAGACCTCATATGAGACTGAAACTTTGGCCAACACCTTGATAGCATGTTTAAGTTCCTGAAGCAGAGGATTCTGTTAACCCAAGCCCAAACTCTGGACCTGCAGAGAGTATGAGATAATAAATGGGTATTATTTTAAGCTTCTAAATTTGTGGCAAAATGACTACATAGCAATACATAGCTAATACAATTATTTTACAGTTTATACTTCATAAGAAGTTCCTTGTCACCAAAGAAAGGCAAAGCACTCAAGCTTGGCAGTGATGTTGGAGGAGACAGTTGTAGACTCATCAGAATGGTTTAGGGCCACACAGAGATATCCATCTCTGGACCCTCAGGAATGACAATAAACAATTTGTACAAAGGTAATACTGCTAAAATTTCCATATGAACCCATGAAAATATAAGTTAGCAAGCTTAATGGGGTGATATCTCGGAGGAAATAATCGTTTTTTCTCATTGCTTCAACTTGATAGTACATCAAGGATGGTGAAGATACATAGGAAGCACCCTTGTTCCTTGTAGAGGCTATATGATTGCAACATTTCTGCAACATGCTAAGATATTTTAGGAACATAAAGGGCATTATTCCTGAAACCAAGAGGCCACCTTAGTTTTGGAAGACACCATCCTGAAATACAGCTAGTCATGTGACCAAGAATATGGTCCAAAAGCATGGTTAATGTCAGATTACTAGATTGAAGGCAAGAGCGAGGTATGACAATTTTAACAGTGAAAATTCTTATTTGGAAGTTAATAGAATATACAATATAATAAAGCCATGAATATACAAGAAAATTGAACATTAATTCATCATGTATTTATCCATTATAAATATTTTAAGTTTTGCCATAATTTACCAGTTCCATTTAAAAAATTTAAAGAAATGATATCTGCAAATTATTTTCTAGCTTGTAGAATCAATTGTAAGTATGCTTTCTCAGATACATGCTATTATATGTTTTTTTCAGTCAGGTTAAGAATTAAGTAAGCAATTGTATGAAAATAAGAATTATCCATGTTGCCTTTTAACTTACTAAGTTTTTATGAATTCAGCCCATTTTTTGTGGAAATATTATGTTTGTAATGTGCAGTACATCATATACTTCTTGTCAATTTATTTTCACTTTCTCGTTTATTGAGAATACCTACCAGATAACGGATTGATATACACATTATCATCAGTGTCATTTTATAACTCTCAGCAGATAGGCATTAAAGAGTTTTTCTCTACAGTGGCAGATGGCACCTAATTAGATAGTTGTATATTATTATATGAGAAATACATTATGATGGACACTACAAAGAAAGAGGTGACCAATAGTTTTGTTGAGAAGACAAGAAAAGTGAAGATTGAATTTTAAAAATCAAAAGTTGTACATCACTGCATTATTGATAAAGCCATACTTTTCAAAATATCATTCAACACAATTGGTCAAACTACACCTCAGGAAAGAAGAAAGTCCTGCAGATATCGCAGATGACAGCCCTGTGCACAAATTCCTAATCAAATCATCACCATCTGCATAACTTGTGATCAAATCTGCCTTGGCATTTGGCTTGGTATGTCCTCAAGGATATGAGTCCTAAATCACAGAAACCTTAAATGGAGAAGAATAATGGTTCTGAAGATGAAAAAGGATGGCATGACCCACAGAGAACAAAGTCAAGAGCTACATTTATTATTATTATAAACTCTTTTTCCCGTCTCTCAAGAATTTACTGACTTCACACAGGGCAGGGATAATGTTCTACATTCTGACCCCTCTGCATTAACTAGTCTCCTAATAATTGATAAATGTTAATTAACTGACTCGCTTGCTAAATACTGACTGGAAAACACAAGGAGAAACCTTGAGAGCAGGAAATCATTTATTTCTGGGGTATCCACAGGGTACTCCCTTGTTCCTTTCCTAAACATTTCCAGAACTCATCTAGTCTATGTATTAAAGAGTTTGTTACGTTTCTTTTGTTTCCTTTTCTCTTCTCTTCTCTTTTCTTTCTTTTTAATTCTTATACCTGAGGGACTTCCCTGGTGGTGCAATGGTTAAGAATCCGCCTGCCAATGCAGGGTACATGGGTTCGAGCCCTGGTCCCGGAAGATCTCACATGCCGAGGAGCAACTAAGCCCATAGACCACAACTACTGAGCCTGTGCTCTAGAGCCCGCAAGCCACAACTACTGAGCCCACGTGTCACAACTACTGAAGCCTGTGTGCCTAGAACCCATGCTCCACAACAAGAAAAGCCACCGCAATGAGAAGCCCGCGCACCACAACGAAGAGGAGCCCCCTCTCGCCACAACTAGAGAAAGCCCGCACGCAGCAGCGAAAACCCAATGCAGCCATAAAGAAATAAATAAATAAATAAATAAATAAATAAATAAATAAATAAATTCTTGTACCTGAATTGAGGAACTAGGCTGAAATGCATACATGTGAGTAGTGAAATGGATCTTCAGAAATCTGTAATACTGCAGCTCATTTTGAGATGAACACAGCCAGAAATTCAGGTACTCTTAAACCTTATGTTATTTAATGCTTTTAAATATATAACAGAACTAACTTAAATGTGCCTCATAGAAACCAAAAGCAAGAGTGCATGGGAACTTAGGAAGAAACTGGAACCAAACACTGTAAAGTCCTTCGCCTTTGTACCTATATTTATCTCTACTTATTCATTTTCCCTTTTAGAAATTTCTTTGTTTCTCTAGACCACATGTCAAAATATGCCTGTCTGTATAGTTACTGAGCTTATGTATTATAATTCCAGCCTTTTGAACTGGCTTATTGGTCCTAATTGCAAATTCAGGGAGATATAAGATGATGAACAAACTTGGAAAGGTGTCCATTGCTTGTCTAATTAGAAGTGGCCAAGAGGATGAACCGTGGTGGACTATAATGGCTCAGAGCAAATTTCCAGAAAAACTATAGTGCAATCTTAGAATGAATCTTAGAATGGGATCTTCTATGAATCCAGAAACATCATTTTAGTATCCAGATTTTAAAACTTTGAGCACTTTTATCACTGTATCCTTTGCCTTGAACTTAGTGATGTGGACGTATCCCCTAGAAAGGAATCTGACCTTTGGCCTCTTCATTTCCACATTCATAAATAAGACAGGTGAGGGGTAATTGCCAATGCAAGTTTTATCCAGGCTGAAATTACTGGAGAAAATTAGTAGTGAAATCCCTTGCCTCCATTATCTTTCCATTTCATACAACTATACATTTTTAAAAAGGAATTCATAAAGAGAGATTTACATAAAAACATAAATGTTACGTATAGCTGATTCACTTTGTTATACAGCAGAAAGCAACACAACATTGTAAATAATTTATACTCCAATAAGGATGTTAAAAAAATAACATAAATGAAATGGACAATGTAGAGGAATGGTCATGTAATTTTCTAGGTCTCTTGTTTGATTACCTTTAGACATGGCTTTTTTTTTTTGGTCAATTTAAAGAAAGGTGGAAGATGTTTAAACCAATTTTCATTTTGTTTTCAAAGCTAAATTACTTTTTAAGCTTTTATAACATGAAATAATTTTTTCAATTAATAAAAACTAGTTAAATCCTAGTTACTTTACTATATTTTATTATCATATATGGCCTTGAAGTATTTTATCTGTTTAGATAATGGCATGCTACAGCACATGACATCCCAACTTTGCATTCAGTGATGACACGTTGGTAGTTCAAAAGTGGTCCTAGTGGGGGATATCCACATGACAGAAATCACATACCATCATCACTTTTTGTTGTTGTTCAGAGAGGTGATTGTTAAACATTTACCAACTTACTCTCTGTTACTCTCTAGAAATATGAATTATGTATTTGGGGGCTTCACACTGCAGTTCTCTAGAGATAGAGGGATAAACTGAAAATCCTAAAGAGCATGCTTGAGGAAAGACATTTGCTGGGGAAAATGACCTGTTTTGCTTGGTTTCTTTTGCTTGCCAACAGTGGTCCTGTTGGGTCGCTGAGTGCCCAGTGCAACATAACAGGAAATGTGGGACAGTTGCTTGAACCAGGTTAATTTTGTAAACTGTGTATGGAGATGATTGTCAAATAGTAAATGAAAGGTTGAAGCAGGAGATACAGAAAGAGGAGCCATAAAGGGAGACAAAAATTATTATAAATATTTTATTTTTAGAAGATAAATGTGCTAGGTAAGGTGTAAATTATCACCCTCTCCCCAACCTCATTATGATTTACATTAGCCAAAAGGCTTTTGGGCTTGGATTTTATGTTTTGTTCTGAGGAGTTTGGGAGTCATCCAGACACTGAGAAATAGGCACAACCAAGATAATCTAGTCACATCCACCTTAAATCTATTAGGTTGTAACAAGTTATCTTAATACATTAATTCTTTAACCCATGTCTTTATTATTAAATAATAAAATGAATCTTTAATAAAAATATCAACAAATACTTTAGAGAATAATTCTGTGTACATTATGCTTTCAAAACCTTCCTATTCAATTTTTAATATCATGATAATGTAAAAAATGGGATAAGATTTAAAAGCTATTATTCATCAATACTAAAATATATAAATAAAATGAAAACATATTTTTTAAATGACTCATTTTCCTGAGATGATTAAGGGCACAAATATATGCTGAAATTATCTAAAATTATCTTGTATAATAGCATAAAGCAATGAAGTTAAACATTAATTCATTATATACTAGAAATAATTAATCTATTTTATTGTTTGGCAATTGGTATGTTTCACCTGTTGGTACAATTAATGTAGAATATAGGATGTATCAAATATAAGAGCCACACTGAAAAAAAATCTGCTTCTTCAATTTCCTTAAATTCTGATTTTGTCCTAGCTGAATAATTCACTGAATGTGTTTAATTTTGAACCAAAGCATTTTCAAAAAGTCTGAAAAGAAAATGGACTCATTTCCATTTTAAATGTCACTGAAATGAAAATACTGAAGTCTTGGATAAGTGATTTCCTTTCATAAGGTTAAATATCTACCAAGAATATTAGCAGAGTTCCCTCAAAATTGCCCTTTAAGTGCTATTGCTGCCAAGAAACAATACAAGGAAGTAAAGCTGGTATTGTCTGAAAATCACAGTGCCCTGACATTGAATTGCTATGATCTTATTGCAGCTGGGCTGTCATTGCCAATGTTTATTTTAACCAATTTTATAAAATGATTTTTATTGCTACCACTTGGTAATATGCTTACCAACTTAATTACTGCCCTGTAAACTGATAATCTAGTGGGTGAGACATACTATAAACAGATCATTGCTGCACAATGTGTTAAGAGCTATGACAGAAGTGTCAGTAAGGCAGTTTGCAGCACAATGAAGAAGGATGCTACCTCTCAGAGACCAAGGGAAGGTTTCAGAAAAAGGCAGCATTGGCGTATATGTTTAAAGATAAGGAGGACTTTGTTAAGCCAAGAAGAACTCTCCAAAGAGTCAGGGCAAGGAGGGTTGGGACGAATTGGGAGATAGGGATTGACATATATACACTACTATGTATAAAATAGATAACTAATAAGAACCTACTGTATAGCACAGGGAACTTTACTCAGTGATCTATGGCGATCTAAATGGGAAGGAAATCTAAAAAAGATTGGATATATATGTATATGTATAGCTGATTCACTTTGCTGTACAGCAGAAACTAACACAACATTGTAAAGCAACTATACTCCAATAAAAATTAAATTTAAAAAAAAAGTGTTCAGGGCAAAGGCAGAAATGTTCTAACAACCTTAATGATTAACGGGATGATGTTCAGTATAACTAAAAATCAGAAAAATTACATTAAAGGAAAAATTAGCCATTTATATCCATAGGATCTTTGTTTTAGAAGAGCCAGTTTTCACAATAGGTGGAGTAGCTCATAATTGCTAGGGAAACTGCAAACTAAATTGGAGTCTTTAAGAAAAAGGTCACAGGTATATTGATTTTGAAATAATTATCCAGGAGATTCTAATGCTTGTAACACAAAATATTATTAGGTCAAGCATTATTTTCTAGCACAACAATATGAATTTTTATTGTAAAATTTCATGTTGTAACTTCACTTTCACTGTCTGCCAAGTCCTATTCCATTATGGCTATGAATGTGTAATATCAACTTGATATTTACACACAAACTACAATGGTTCCCAGAAGTCTCTGTGAGAACAGGGAATTCTCTAAATGCTATATTTCTGAGGCTCTGATTTTTTTTTCAGCTTTGTTGAAGTATAACTGACAAATAAAATTATAAAATATTTAAAGTGCACAACATGGTGATTTGATATATGTATATATTGTGAAACGATTGCTTCCTTCAAGTTTATTAGCATATCAGTCACCTCACATCCTCACACATTTACCGTTTTTTTTTTTTTTGATAAGAACATTTACTTTCTAGTTTCTTAGCAAATTTCAATTATACAATATAGTGTTATCATCTATAGTCACTATGTTATGCATTAGCTCCTCAGACCTTATTTATCTTTTAACTAAAAGTGTGCTGTTAACAACCTCTCCCTCTTTCCCACATCCCCTCATCCTTGGCAACCACCATTCTACTCTATGTTTTTATGAGTCTGGTTTGTTTAGATTCCACACAAGTGAAATCATATGGTATTTGTCTTTCTCTGTCTGGCTTATTTCACTTAGTATAATATCCTCCAGGTATATCAATGTTGTCACATATGACAGGATTTCCTTCTTTCACTGCCAGAAACTGACAAATCAATCTTTGTCAAGAATTTAAACAACTAATTTCAATGTAATCAACTAAACTTACCCAGTTAATAAATGTAAGTTCTCTTAAACGTAGTAATATGGTAGTTTTACAAGCTGTCATGTCTTTCTACTAAAAATCACAAATCCAAAAACAATTACTCAATATAATTTCAAATGCAATTGTAACGAATCTTACATTTTGATAAATATTATAAACACTTTAAAAAATATTCACAATTTCTAAATTCACACAGATATGTGAGAACGTGGGTATAATTTATAACTTCTTATGTCTATATTTAACTTGAAAGTTTCCTAGTTTAGTAGATCAATACAAAGGGAACATTGTTATTTTATAAAGGTGTTAGATTGTCATCCAAAGCACATAGGATTGAAGTATCAACTCTGTCAAGGACTCTTTTTTTTTTTTTTTGCGGTACGCGGGCCTCTCACTGCTGTGGCCTCTCCCGTTGCGGAGCACAGGCTCCGGACGCGCAGGCTCGGCGGCCATGGCTCACGGGCCCAGCCGCTCCGCGGCATGTGGGATCTTCCCAGACCGGGGCACGAACCCGTGTCCCCTGCATTGGCAGGCAGACTCTCAACCACTGCGCCACCAGGGAAGCCCTAATGTAAATACTCACCCATTCTCACTAATGAACCAAGTCTGGGCTTTCTTTTCCTTCATCCATTGACCAAAATGGGCCCTCCCTGCTCTGATACTACATTATATTTTCCTCTCACTTTCTAGGGTGCATGTATCTTACCAAAGTCAGCAAATCACTTGACACTTTTGCTCATTTTGTCCAACTATATTCATAGGCCTGTTACATCAGTAAAAATTTTAACAGTCTGGACCATGTCTGAATATTCCCTCTGAAGTAAAGGACAAATTACATTTCACACCTTCCAGCACCAGGAAGGATGTGGTAGGGAGAATAATGGGCCCCCAGAGATTTCTGTGTCTTAATACCTGGCATTAGTGAATATGTCACTATATGTCCCAAAAAGGGTTTTGCAGGTGTCATTAAGGACCTTGAGATGGGGAGAATATTTTGGATTATCCTAGTAGGTCCAATTTAATCACATGAGCACAAAGAACTTATCCCTGCTCTGGAGAGAGATGTAGTGAGGCTGCAAAGTTGGAAGGATGCAACCTGGCTGGTTTTGAACGTGGAGAAAAGAGGCCAAGAGCCAGGGAATGTGAGAAGCCTCCAGAACCTGCAAAAGGCAGGGAAATACATTCTTCCCTAATTCTTCAGAAAGTAATGCAGCTAGGCCCACACCTCAATATTAGATATGTAAGGCGTGAGTCTGACTATTGACCTACAGAACTGTAAAGTAATAAATTTGTATTGTTTAATCTCTCTAAGTTTGTGCTAATTCATCACAGCAGCAATAGAAAACTAATACAAAGGAAGCACAAAGACTGGTAACTTCAGTTTTTGGAAGCCTCCTTCAGTCCAGCATCTTCAGACTTTAGCTTTTTATTTATTTATTTATTTATTTATTTATTTATTTATTTAGGGCCGTGTTGGCTCTTTGTTTATGTGCGACAGCTTTCTCTTGTTGCGGCAAGTGGGGGCCAGCCCTCATCGCGGTGTGCGGGCCTCTCACTATCGCGGCCTCTCTTGTTGCGGAGCACAGGCTCCAGACGCACAGGCTCAGTAATTGTGGCTCATGGGGCTAGTTGCTCTGCGGCATGTGGCATCTTCCCAGACCAGGGCTCGAACCCATGTCCCCTGCATTGGCAGGCAGATTCTCAACCACTGCGCCACCAGGGAAGCCCCAGACTTTAGCTTTATATGTGCTCTCTCAGCTCCTGCCAGTATATGTTTGCTAGGTTCTGCAGCTCCTTTGGTACAGTCTTTCTTTTCCCCGTCCTTGAGCAGGTTCAGCCCTGGGTTATGCTGTGACTTAACTCTACTTCATGGCATAGAGCAACAATCAGAAAACTATTTTTTTATAGCCGGCTTGATAGCTAATATTTTAGGCTTTGTGAGACAAGAAGAAAATTCAAGAATTTTTTTTCAGCTTTCTGTGTCCTGCAGTTGAAAGTGATTAGGAATAGTGATTCCCATCTTAAGGACTTTCCTCTTGAATCACTTCTAATACCAATTATTGCTGATACGGTTTCTAAGAAGCAGATCTTACATAAAGATTAGCATGCAAGAAGTTCATTAAAGAGTAATTTTGAGATCAGTGCCTGTGGGGAAAAGAAGAAAGCAGAATTGGGAGAGGGAGAAATTGGGGTCTGCTGTAGTCTTAACAAAGGCCTCAGGTGATCCTTCAGAAAGCTCAGAAACTGAGGCAGCTCTTCGGAGTTGCTCTGAGTTTGGGTGAAGATGCAGGCTGTCCCCATAAAGGGTATGACATTTGGCTCAGTGGTTCTCTTCAGCCTTGGCAATTTCCAGAGAATCCTGGAATTGAGGGTTCTTAGCTAGCAGAATCCTCTGCAGCTGGGGGAAAATCTATTTCAGTCTTAAAGTCTATTTGAGTGATACATTAGAGAATCCACTACAGTGAATATTGTAATTATTACTTATATAGAGAAAAAAACTGGTTGTGCCCTGGAATACACAATTCCAGAAAGGAACAGCATCATAATGAACCTCCTCATTAGCTAGACTCAGTTCAGGAACATCTTTCTATAACCAGAGGCTGTTTAGTCTAAAATTTAAAAGAAAATAGAAAATTAGAAACCTAGGTATAACTCTGTCAAATGAAATATCTGCTGAGTTCTTCCTTTGGAAGTTTATCTATTATTAAGTCTAAGGAAGAACACAGTTCCCTGTCTAAAATATGTATTCATCCATGTGACTGAAGATAAATCATATTATGAAGCAACTGAATGCCAATGCCAAACACCATTATATTTTAGCCCCATAGGTATTTCATTTTTTTAATACTAGGTGGATGTCAATATCAACACCTGAAATAGGATGTGCTACAGGAAACCCAGCTAAGAGAAATACAGTTGTAAATCTGTGTCTGTGCACATCCTCTTGAAGGTGTTTATAGATAGATATCGGAGATTGATTTGTGATTATGTAACAGTTGATGTCATTGGAGTGGGTGAGATTGGCCATGGAGTGTGTGTAGAGTATTAAAAAAAAAAGAGAGAGAGAGAGAAATAAATCATGGCAAAAACTAGAAAATATTAAGAAATAACCTCGAGCTAGTCAGAGATCAAGGAAGAAAACAGGGAATGTGTGTTTAAAGAAAGAAGAGAAAAAGAAATTAAGAAGTTGACTGTGGTTTATAGTATCAAATTGTCAGTGCTTTTAAAAAGCCAAATAAATCAACTACTAATTAAATGTTCTTGACTTTGTTAAACAGATCATTAGTGACAATTGGTGGTTTCAGTTACATGCAATGGTAGGAGCAGAAATCAATTTATTATATATTGAGATCAAAAATTGAAGTAATGTAAACAAACAGAAGTAAGACATTTGTTCTTCAAAGAGAAGAGAGAAAAGGGATACAAGTTTAGTTAATAGCTTATTTGTATTTTAAATTGAATACACAATCATGTGTAATAGGATACAAAAATTGCTTTGAGATATTGTACTTATTAAATTTTAAACCAGTTATTAAATTTTTATTGTTACACAAGAAAAAGTAATTTGATCAATTACATCAGGTACACCTTATTTTTTAATATATAAAAGTAGCTGCCAGTCATTAAACTACTCTCTGATAATTCAATTATAAATAATCATAAAGTTATAAAGAAAGCAGTTTTCAGGTCAAAATCTGGAACATAGGAAAACTTTTATTGTAAAAGCATTTACTTACAAGCAGGCATATGTAGTTTCTACATGATGTTTGGTAAGCTCATGGAAGTCCTATACCTCTGTCCTTTTAGGTGATCTAAATTTCCTTACAGCACAAAGGCTCACTCAAGGCATCAAGGCAATATTCCAGCAGTAGGATTCATGATTTAGAGTCTACATAATTTTACAAGAATCCTCTGAATAACTGGTTAGTCACTGACTGTCCAGGAATCATGTACAAGGCTCTTCTGCTGCATATACAAGCTACTAGATTTACTAAATATTTTTTCATGAAAAGGTGAAGAAACCATTTAGAGTATTTCTATCAATCAATGTATCTTGAATTCTGCCAATTTTCTACATTAAGAACACATTTCTGGCATCCATTACGTGAATAATAAGACTAAAAATTCCCCTACAATATCTCAATTTTTGAAATTCCTAATGCTAATTACGAGATCTATTACATTCCCTGAAATTTAGAAGGCACATGTTTTTATCCTAGTCAGTGCCTGGAGAGTACTAGGCCTGGGATGTGGATTTCTGATTAGAGCAATCCATCACACAAAGTGTATATCTTAAGCTAATTACATATTCCAGGGTAAAACATTTAAAGTAAATTATAAGCAAGTCTTCTTCAGTAAATACATCAATATTATTTTTTTAAATTGTATTTTATGCTAAAATATTTTCAAAATCAACAAAATTAATAATTAGTATTTAGCAGGATAGAATATTTGAACCATATTTTTCTCTCACTAGCTACTCTCAATGTATCTTTTGTGTTTGGTCAGTCCGAGCCAGGCTACAATTTCATATTGAACTTTGCATCTGGGTTTTCTGCCCTTTAATTTGTTGTTGTTGTTGTTTTCAATCTTCAACACGCTCTTTCCTTGAGTTGCTTTGACTTACTGAAGAATATGATCCTATTTTTTGTAGAATTTTCTTCTTTCTAATTTGTGTGACTCTTCCTTAGGGTATTGGTTAGCTAATTTCTTAATCCCTGTAATTTCTCTAGCTGGAAGGCAAGTCTGCCATAGAGGAGAAGTTTATATGACCAATCAGATTCAGCAACAAGAGCCAAATATCTCTGTGTTTGAGGGAGTGTGGTAGGTGGTAGAGTGAGGCAATTGTTAGGTGCACCCATCCTGACTCAGCCACCTTCTAACTTGTGCTGTGAGAAAAGGAGCTATTCCACTAATTCTATAATACTTCCAAGTTCTTAGCAACCTAGGGTCTTACCTGCTCACCCGCTAACTCAAAAACTGACTGAAACACAGATGTGAATATGTTCTATTTACTCTCCTTGACAAGAGTTTGCTGGATGCAATGGCACCTTGATCAAAAGCTCGTGACTGGGATGTATCTTGGGTTGCAGAGACTGCCTGACAGGTTGAAACTGATGGGGTTCAGGACATGCTACCCCAAAATATGGCACCTCGAAATATTGAATTTTTAAGCTGAAGGAGTTTGAGAAAACCACAGAAGCAAGCAGGTCACTCTGACCTCTTCCACCACCCCCCAACTTTTCTCCACTAAACAGGTCATAAAATCTTCAAGTGAGAGGTTCTCTCCCTGTACCCAGAGGAAAGGAGCATCCTTATCTCCAAAGACAAAGGGACACCAAGAAGAATACTAACAAACAGGACTCGCTTAGTTCTTCCCAGTTTACTGTGCTTACCTCATAAGCCTTAACCTGTCATAATCTTCCATGACTGTCCACCCTTTAAACTTAGCATAAAAATACACACGCCTAACAGTTTCTTTGGGTCTTTATTTCCTTATGAAGACTATTATGTCACATAAAACTTATATTAAATAATTTGTATGTTTTTCTACTGTTAATCTGTCAGTTTAAATTTCTGACCCAACCAGGGATACCAAACCCACAATATCTCTGAGGTGTGCCTGTATTACCTAACACTCATAAGCTTTTGCTATATATAACAAAAATAAGGTATCACCTCAGAGATATTGCAGATTTGGTTCCAGACAGCAGCAATAAAATGAGTCACACAAATGTTTTGGTTTCCCAGTGCTTATAAAAGTTACGTTTACACTATAGTGTATTCTATTGAGTGTGCAATAAGGTGTCTAAAAAATTCCTTAATTTAAAAATTCTTCATTGCTTAAAAATGCTAACCACCATTTTTAGCCTAATCAGCCTTCATTGAGTCATAATTTTTTTGCTGGTGGAGGGTATTGCTCTGATGTTGATGGCCGTTAACTCATCAGGGTGGTGATTCCCAACGGTTGGGGTGGCTGTGGTTATTTCTTAAAAATAAGACAACAGTGAAGTTTGCCACAGTAATTGGTGCTTCCTTTCATGAACGATTTCTCTGTAGCATTCAATGCTACTTGATAGCCTTTTACCCACAGTAGAACTTCTTCCAAAGTTTTCTCAAGCCTTGCCCCTGCTTTATCAACTAAGTGTAGTCTAAATTCTTTGTTCTCATTTCAACAATCTTCACATAATCTTCACCAGGAATAGTTTCCATCTTAAGAAACCAATGTCTTTGCTCATCCAGAAGAAGCAACTTCTCAACTGTTAAAATATTATCATGAGATTTTAGCAATTCAGTCACCTCTTCAAACTCCATTTCTAATTCTAGTTCTCTTGCTATTTCTAGTGTATCTGCTGTTACTTTCTCCACTGAAGTCTGGAACCCCTAAAAGTCATCCATGAGGGTTGCATCAACTTCTTCCAAACTTCTATTAATGTTGATATTTTGACCTCTTGCCATTAATCACAAATGTTGTTAATGGTATCTAGAATGGTGAATCCTTTCCAGAAGAGGTTTTAAATTAACTTCGCTCAGCTACATAGGAGGAATCACTATCTATGGAAGCTATAGTCTTATGAAATGTAATTTTTTAAATAATAAGACTTGAAAGTCAAAATTACTCCTTGGCACATGGGCTGCAGAATGGATGATATGTTAACAGGCATGAAAACAACATTAATCTTGTTGTTCATCTCTATCAGAGCTCTTGGGTGAACAGGTGCATTGTCAATGAGTAGTAATACTTTATATATTTTTATTGAGGTATAGTTGACTTACAATATAATATTAGTTCCAGGTATACAACATAGTGATTTGATATTTTTATAAATTGAGCAGTAATATTTTGAAATGAATCACTTTTTCTGAACACTAGCTTTCAACAGTAGATAGATTTAGATTTATAACATATATTTGTAAATTTAAATTTCTTTTAATATTTAAATATTTATAAGGTATAGTATGTTGGGTGTTTGCATTTGTGCCAACTAATTGTTATTAATCATATGGTCTAAATATTATAATTTTGTAAAATTAGAGGCAAAAGAATTATTATATCTCTACTAACAAAAATATAGCTAACTACATTGACTTAATCATTACTTCAAATAGGTAAAATAGAACCAGGACAAATGTTTAAATCAAAACAATCTTCCAGTCAAATATTTTCTGTACATTCCTTGAACATAGTTTGAGAACTTAGCTTGAGTTATATATAGGAATAGGAGGAGAAAAGGAACAGAATTAGAGTCTAAGGAAATGTCCTTGCTTAGAAAGGATATATTCTAAAGTTACTTCAGTTTAAAATAGTGTGTTAAGTAATATGAAGTTGAATTTCAAGTGACTTTGAGTAAATCTTCGTCTTCACTACCACTGCAGTCTGGAATCATTGCAAAAATGGGATTAACCTGAGTGAGAAAAGTGTATGGACAAACTGATTATTTAGAATGCCTGTTATTCTGGAAAAGCAAACACCACTTAGCAAACTGTGCTTTGTTTTTTTTTATAATAACCTTTTTCAACTCAATCAAGTCAATTCATTCAGTCCAGAGTATATATAAGCACAACATGTGAATCCCCAGAAAAGGTAATCAGGTAAATACCAGGAACTGTTTATCCAGAATGGTCAAAAAACAGTTAGATGAAATCACCTGAAGGTTTTTACATTCTCGAGAGCTTTGGGACCACACACACATACAAACTCTTAGACACAAATGAGATTTTCAAAGCAACACTGAAGTTTGTTTACAAATCTCTAGTCATTTTTATGAATAAGTGATTAGATGGCCCCTGAATGTGTACTGAAGCAAAACGTTAGCTTTCAAGTTCAAAGTTAGGAAACATGTATGTTTAGAAACAGCCTATTACAACATGAGTACCTTTTTGGTAACAGTACTGTTGATTAATATGCTAACAAATATATTAAAATGTAGAATGGTCCAATAGTATCCTAGTTTTAATCAAGTATCAATTAGCCAGTCAAGATTTTTAGAGAAGGATATATAAAATCCAAAACTACAACAAAAATTAGAAGTTGTGGGTGGAAACAAGAATTAAGAAAATTACAATATAATACACAATTTGTAGTGTGTAAAACTAAATTGGGTTGTAACAATAGAGATCTTAATATGGATGAAATTTTAAAAAGCACTTTTTAAGATTTTTCTTCAAAATTGCCTCAGTACCAAAAGGAGTGAATGACTACCCTAGCAAGTATCAAGGATTATGTGGAATCTAAAAAAATGATGCAGATAAGTTATTTACAAAACAGAAACAGATTCACAGTCTTTGAAATCAAATTTATGATTACCAGGGAGGAAGGGGGGGGGATAAATTAGGAGTTTGGGATTAACATATACATACTACTATATGTAAAATAGATAATCAACAGACCTACTGTATAGCACAGGGAACTCTACTCAATATTCTGTATTAACCTATATGAGAAAATAATCTGAAGAAGAATGGATATATGTATATGTATAAATGAATCACTTTGCTGTACACCTGAAACTTAACAAAACATAGTAAAATGACTATAGTCTAATATAAAATAAAAATTAAAAAAATATGGTTGGCTAAAAGTATGAAATAAGCAATATCTTATGCTCTAATCAAAAATGAAAATGTTGTATATAGTCCATAAAATAACATATATATATATAGCATTTTCAACACACACATTTACATATATGTGTTCAGTATCTAACTAAAGAAAATTTCTGGAAGATTTTTCATGTTTTTCCTAAGTCTTAGCATCCACTTAAGAGCACCATGCACTTCCCATTCAACAACAACAGGGATACCTGCACTGGAGAAGAGAATGAGGAAAGAGAGAGAAGTATTTCAAAGAATGATGATGTTTCCAAAAATGTCTACATGAAAATCCTGCTTAAAACTGCCTTTGAATTGTACTTTATATGAGAAGACTATAAACAGTATTCAAAAACACCAACTAAGTTTTACTTATGCTGTATATCTAGGCCCAGGGAAAATTCTCCAAAATGTGTAATCTAAATTTCAGTACCCCATCCAGTTTAAGAAGATTAAATATATTTAATTTCAATAAGCATTTACCCACCCCAAAAATACTACCAGGTATACAATAGAAAATATCCTAAGTACTAATATATATATATATATATATATATATATATATATATATATAAATTTACATATACCATTCCATATATGCATCTCTGTAGCCCAAGTTAATTGGTTTATTCATTTTACACATTGGGATAAAGTTTATTGAAAAGAATATATAGAAAAGTGAGAGAAAAATCTAAACTAAAATTTTCAGTTTCCAGTGTCAATGTTTTCTGACCTAGATAACTATTCCTTCAAATCAACAACTTCATTCCTCTGTTCCTTTTTTCTTCTTCACAGCCTTTGATAACATTTTTAAACCACTTCCAGTAGGGAAATAATCTCCCCTACATTTTTTGACAATGTTTATTATATACACGTAGCTTATAATTACATTACTAATAATATAATACACAGTTTCAAAGAAAATGGAAGTTAACAAAGTGAGTTAAAATTCCAAAAGATCTATCCCTTTGTGTAATTTTATATACATATAATCTTTTGGGGCTGTAAAAATTAAGAAGGAACTCTCATCTGTATCTAAAGAATGATACATTTAAGTGTATATAAAGTATGGCATGTCATTAAAGATCCCTTCAATAATAGATCACTCTTACTAGATGGTATTCCATCTGACTGTCGTCAATAATGGGCACCTTTGGTGGCACTGAAGATGGCAGACCTGTTTTATTATAATGCTGTATTTGGACATTTACCAAAGAGAGTAAAAGAAACAAGTCAGCAGCTTGTAAACATAGTCACGGTAGTCATCCACATTTTCTATTTCAAGTCTTAAAATGCAATTTTTCCCATGTGGAACTGGACAAAAGAGAAACTCACACAGATTTGCAGAATTTAAATTACTTAAACCCACAAATCTAATTCCCTATTCAAGAATTTACTTGCATCTTAATTGCAATAGGGATATTTTCCCAAATAAGAATTATAAAATCATACAGCATTAGAAATGTAAGTGCACATCAGGGTACCAAAAATTAACTTATAATTAAATATGTTAATAGTTTCCATTTAATTTATTCTACTTTTCTACCTTAAGCTTTTTTTTTTTTTTTTTTTTCCGGTACGGGGGCCTCTCACCGCTGCGGCCCCTCCCGTCGCGGAGCACAGGCTCCGGACGCACGCATGGGTCCAGCCGCTCCGTGGCATGCGGGATCCTCCCGGACCTGGGCACGAACCCACGTCCCCTGCATTGGCAGGCGGACTCCCAACCACTGCGCCACCAGTGAAGCCCATACCTTGCGCTTTTATTTTTTTAAATTCTCTTCATGGAGACCACTGAGGATTTAGAGTTGCTCCTAAAAATATCCTTATGCAGTTTTTGAAATAAAGATATATTTTTCTTATAAGAGATCACCTTTGTCAGTGTCAGATCACATTGGGAGAAAAATAAAAGACATTTTCATTGTTATCCATTAAAATGCTGTAGTTGCAGAGAAATAAGTAACAACAGAGGAATGAAGTAGAAAGGCAACTAGCAATAAAACACAGCAGGGAATTTTCCTTTATATGTTTAATAGTTTGTAATTTGCTAGCCTACAAAACTCTGCTCTGACTTATAACGGAAGCCATGGCTAAGTAAAGTTGGGAAAATATTAAATTCTTTTTCAGTTTTAATTAACCAATAATCTAAATTATTTGAATGTCATTCTTGAATATTTTATCTAGCCCTACACTTCTTAGTAGGCAAAGCAAAACTCCTTACTAAATTTTCCTCTCCTTAAAAACTAAAGTTAATATTTAATAAGTAACAGTATTGCCAGGTAGCTCCAGAATGACACAAATGAAGCTTGCTCTTCATGATTTGAAAAGAGTTAAAACTGGTTTTTCAGGAGGAGAATCAGAGAATGGATTAAAAATATTTAAATGGTTGTAGGAATGGTAGGTTTTCTATGTACTGAAATCAAAGCAATTGGTAGAAGTTCTTCATACCCAAGAACTCTGGGTTGGTTGTGACCTCAGAGCAACCAGCATCCTGATGTCTTGAGCCAATGAGTAAACAAAGTTCAACTGAGTATCCTGAACAGTGGAGATTCAAACTCACTGAGTCATTTGTCAACATTTGTACCACAGAAATAGCTCAAAGACAAAGGAATTTTTTATATGAAAATAACTGGGTTTACATATTTTAAAAAATATATTAGTGTACTTTTATTTCTCATCCTTCTGTATATACTGATTTCTATTTTTCCTGAGACATCCATCTACTTCAGGAAAGATTACAATTGAGAGAATAAAAATGCAAAGCAAAAGAGTCAGAACAAGAAAATGATCTTGAATTTGAAGTGATATTAAGAGAATTTTTTTCAGGTTCTTTTATGCTCTCATTAACATATCAAGAACTAGGCCTGGCATACTGCATAGCATTTTTACAATGGAGTTTAGAGTAAAGATAAAAGAAGATATGATAAAAGGGAATTTCCTTCTCTTCAGAAACAAGTAAGGTCCACCCACACAGCAACCAGGGGAAAACAGAAAAGGAATTGATAGCTTAGATTAGTCAAAGACAAGGTCCTTAGCCACCCTCTTCATCAGTGAATGATTCATGTTCTAAAGCCTGAAACTTGAAAAATGAGAAACTTGAAGGATAAGAAGCCTCCAAATATACGTGGAGATGATATAAGTACTTTATTTCTAAAGGTCTGCTGAAAATGATTTCAGTGCTTACTTAATTCTTTCAAGGATAGTACCTACAATGTATGCCTTAGGACATTAGTGTTTAATTATATCTCATAACCTGGTTGAGAAAGGCTGAATCTAGAAGAACCTATTTATTTTAAATGTCATCAAATGCAGCTTGGCAGGAAAGAGATAGGACAGGGTTAGCACAGGGAAGTGTGCAGAGGAAAAATCTAATTTCCTGTGTCCCATTTATGGCAGACAAAACTCTGAGTTTCCTCAGTTCAGGGAACAGAAACCAAGGCACTAGGAGACTAACTGAACCAGAAAAGACCCGTATAACATGTTGATTAATAAATACAACTTTATATAAGAGAGAGGAAAAATAAAACCTTGGTTTTCAATTGGAATAAGTGAAGGTAGAGGACTTAGAATTGCTACAGTTCCTTAAGAATATAGTTTATATTACAGGGGTAGATTATCATAGTTCTTTCTCAGATCTATTTTAGACTGAGATTTTAAATAGTTAAGAGAATTCAATTGTTTTTCTGTGTTATTGGAATGAGGCATATGTTACAATTGATTCAGAACCAGTGGACCGTGTTTCTCCAATGACTTATTCTGACGGAAATCCCACATAAAAATATATAAATAATTAATTATATATTTGAAATAAAAAAGGAAAAAAGAGAAAAAGAAAGAATATGTTAGTAGATATTAGAAATGTTTAAAAAGCTTAATTTTGATGGATACATCTCTTACCATTTTTGATTATGATTATCTGAAAATGCATTTTTTTTACTTCCTGATAAGATTATGAGTTGAGGACAGATATATTATTCTGTTACTTCAACTGATCATAATTGAAATAACCATAGAATTATAAAAATAGAGGCAGGCATGCATTACCATTGTAAAATAGGAAGAAAGGATGACTTTCACATGTGAAAAATTCTGGAAGACAGTGAAGGTCAACTTACAACTCCTGAGAAGATGACATAAAGTTATCAGAAATAAGTAAAACAGTGCTTCCCTGGTGGTGAAGTGGTTGAGAGTCCGCCTGCCGATGCAGGGGACACGGGTTCATGCTCCAGTCCGGGAAGATCCCACATGCCGCGGAGCGGCTGGGCCCGTGAGCCATGGTCGCTGAGCCTGCGCGTCCGGAGCCTGTGCTCCGCAACCAGAGAGACAGCAACAGTGAGAGAGAGGCCCACATACCGCAAAAAAAAAAAAAAAAAAAAAAAGAAAGAAAGAAAGAAAAAGAAATAAGTAAAACAGATAACACTGGTAGAAGTCAATTAACACCTCCACTTTGTAAAAGTGAAACCTGGAGGAGATTGCAGTCCTGTTGCAATCCTGTTCCTTCTGTTCCAGTTAGCCACAACCTTTGAAAGGACTTCTGCCAAGTGGCCCCAGGATAAAGTAGCTAAGGGAGTGGAGAGTCAGGCTTGAGGCAGGCTCTTTTGCTTGATTACAGAGGTTACGAGCTCAGAAAGCAGACTCAATGATCTTTTTCTTAAGTCACAGGGAAAATATCTTTGCAACCTTTTTTTTTTCTGCCCAGATGTTGCACTTTGTAAATGAGGAAGAAGAAACAGCCCTAGTTTTCAATGGAAGGGAAGGGAAGGGAAGGGAAGGAAAGGGAAAGAAAAGGAAGGGAAGGGAAAGAAAGGGAAGGGAAGGACACTGTCTTGCCAAAATTAAAAGAACAAAAGAGTAACACTGCACTCATGTCTTTTTTTTTTAACATCTTTACTGGAGTATAATTGCTTTACATTGTTGTGTTAGCTTCTGCTGTATAACAAAGTGAATCAGATATACATATAGATATATCCCCATATCTCCTCCCTCTTGGTTCTCCCTCTCACCCTCCCTATACCACCCCTCTAGGTGGTCACAAAGCACCGAGCTGATCTCCCTGTGATATGCAGCTGCTTCCCACTAGCTATCTATTTTACATTTAGTAGTGTATATATTGTCAATGCTACTCTCACTTCATCCCAGCTTACACTTACCCTTCCCCATGTCCTCAAGTTCATTTTCTACATCTGCGTCTTTATTCCTGTCTTGCCCCTAGGTTCTTCAGAATCTTTTTTTTTAGATTCTATATATATGTGTCAGCATACGGTATTTATTTTTCTCTTTCTGACTTACTTCACTCTGTAGGATAGATTCTAGGTCCATCCAGCTCACTACAAATAACTTAATTTCATTTCTTTTTATGGCTGAGTAATATTCCATTGTATATATGTGCCAGATCTTCTTTATCCATTCATCTGTCGATAGACACAGTGCTTGCTTCCATGTTCTGGCTATTGTAAATCGTGCTGCAATAAACATTGTGGTACATGTCTCTTTTTGAAATATGGTTTTCTCAGGGTATATGCCCCGTAGTGGTATTGCTGGGTCATATGGTAGTTCTACTTTTAGTTTTTTTAAGATCCTTTACTCATTGGATTCTGCCATTTCCCCAGTTTTCATCAGCAGAATGTTAGACAATATTGCACAGGTTAGCAGCCTAACCTGTGCTTGTCCTCCTGAATATCATCTAATTATCTGCTTTATCATACACTCTTTACTCCCTTACCTTTGGAAAAGAAATTCATCATAAGCTTGAACGTAACCAGTGAATAAATGGCCAGGAGTTGTTCCAAGCATCTGACTTCCTGTTTGACTAGATCTTTTCAAACTAAATCAAAGAAAGAAAGAAAGAAATTGGTCTTTCACTTAAAAAAAACTAGGTAATCTATTTTCATTTTATGAGACTGTGGAAGAACTGCAAGATCTTTAGACATTTCAAGACCCCCAAGTATTAAATACCAGTAGCACCCACTCACCCCATGATTGTGATGATCAAATTTTCCATGGCCTAGAATGATGATCAGAATTGTTTATCTCTAAGACTATAGGTTAGTTGTCACTCCCTTTCAGAATCTGGTTTAATTTCCTTGGCTACTATCTGGAGGAATGTTTGCATAGCAGAGACAGATAAGGTAGTTATTGGGGAGGACGTGCCCTTCTACAAAATCAGCAGCCATAATTGGAACTTTAACTTCATTATTGACTTCATTGGTGGAACTTTAACTTCATTATTGACTTCATTGGGTTGTATTGAAATACCTGTTTTCAGTATCAGGGTGATGGTGGCCTCGTAGAATGAGTTTGGGAGTGTTCCTCCCTCTGCTATATTTTCTAAGAGTTTGAGAAGGATAAGTGTTAGCTCTTCTCTAAATGTTTGATAGAATTCACCTGTGAAGCCATCTGGTCCTGGGCTTTTGTTTGTTGGAAGATTTTTAATCACAGTTTCAATTTCAGTGCTTGTGATTGGTCTGTTCATATTTTCTGTTTCTTCCTGATTCAGTATTAGCAGGTTGTGCATTTCTAAGAATTTGTCCATTTCTTCCAGGTTGTCCATTTTATTGGCATAGAGTTGCTTGTAGTAATCTCTCATGATCTTTTGTATTTCTGCAGTGTCAGTTGTTACTTCTCCTTTTTCATTTCTAATTCTATTGATTTGAGTCTTCTCCCTTTTTTTCTTGATGAGTCTGGCTAATGGTTTATCAATTTTGTTTATCTTCTCAAAGAACCAGCTTTTAGTTTTATTGATCTTTGCTATTGTTTCCTTCATTTCTTTTTCATTTATTTCTGATCTGATTTTTATGGTTTCTTTCCTTCTGCTAACTTTGGGGTTTTTTATTCTTCTTTCTCTAATTGCTTTAGGTGCAAGGTTAGGTTGTTTATTCGAGATGTTTCCTGTTTCTTAAGGTAGGACTGTATTGCTATAAAGTTCCCTCTTAGAACTGCTTTTGCTACATCCCATAGATTTTGGGTCATCGTGTCTCCATTGTCATTTGTTTCTAGTATTTTTTGATTTCCTCTTTGATTTCTTCAGTGACCACTTCGTTATTAAGTAGTGTATTGTTTAGCCTCCATGTGTTTGTATTTTTTACACATCTTTTCCTGTATTTGCTATCTAGTCTCATAGTGTTGTGGTCGGGAAAGATACTTGATTCAGTTTCAATTTTCTTAAATTTACCAAGGCTTGATTTGTGACCCAAGATATGATCTATCCTGGAGAATGTTCCATGAGCACTTGAGAAATATGTGTATTCTGTTGTTTTTGGATGGAATGTCCTATAAATATCAATTAAGTCCATCTTGTTTAATGTATCATTTAAAGCTTGTGTTTCCTTATTTATTTTCATTTTGGATGATCTGTCCATTGGTGAAAGTGGAGTGTTAAAGTCCCCTACTATGAATGTGTTACTGTAGATTTCCCCTTTTATGGCTGTTAGTATTTGCCTTATGTATTGAGGTGCTCCTGTGTTGGGTGCATAAATATTTACAATTGTTATATCTTCTTCTTGAATCGATCCCGTGATCATTATGTAGTGTCCTTCTTTGTCTCTTCTAATATTCTTTGTTTTAAAGTCTATTTTGTCTGATATTTGAATTGCTACTCCAGCTTTCTTTTGGTTTCCATTTGCATGAAATATCTTTTTCCATCCCCTTACTTTCAGTCTGTATGTATCTCTAGGTCTGAAGTGGGTCTCTTGTAGACAGCAAATATATGGGTCTTTTTTTGTATCCACTCAGCCAATCTGTATCTTTTGGTGGGAGCAACCAGACAAGGATGTCACAAAGAAAGAAAACTACAGGTCAATATCACTGATGAACATAGATGCAAAAATCCTCAACAAAATACTAGCAAACAGAATCCAACAGCACATTAAACGGATCATACACCATGATCAAGTGGGGTTTATTCCAGGAATGCAAGGATTCTTCCTTATACGCAAATCAATCAACGTGATACACCATATTAACAAATTGAAGGAGAAAAACTATATGATCATCTCAATAGATGCAGAGAATGCTTTCAACAAAATTCAACACCCATTTATGATAAAAACCCTGCAGAAAGTAGGCATAAAGGGAACTTTCCTCAACATAATAAAGGCCATATATGACAAACCCACAGCCAACATCATCCTCAATGGTGAAAAACTGAAAGCATTTCCAATAAGATCAGGAACAAGGCAAGGTTGCCCACTGTCACCACTCTTATTCAGCATAGTTTTGGAAGTCTTAGCCACAGCAATCAGAGAAGAAAAGGAAATAAAAGGAATCCAAATCAGAAAAGAGGAAGTAAAGCTGTGACTGTTTGCAGATGACATGATACTATACATAGAGAATCCTACAGATGCTACCAGAAAACTAGTAGAGCTAATCAATGAATTTGGTAAAGTAGCAGGATACACAATTAATGTACGGAAATCTCTGGCATTCCTATACACTAATGATGAAAATTCTGAAAGTGAAATCAAGAAAACACTCCCATTTACCACTGCAACAAAAAGAATAAAATATCTAGGAATAAACCTACCTAAGGAGACAAAAGACCTGTATGCAGAAAATTATAAGACACTGATGAAAGAAATTAAAGATGATACAAATAGATGGAGAGATATACCATGTTCTTGGATTGGAAGAATCAACATTGTGAAAATGACTCTACTACCCAAAGCAATCTACAGATTCAATGCAATCCCTATCAAACTACCACTAGCATTTTTCACAGAACTAGAACAAAAAATTTCACAATTTGTATGGAAACACAAAAGAACCCGAATAGCCAAAGCAATCTTGAGAACGAAAAATGGAGCTGGAGGAATCAGGCTTCCTGACTTCAGACTATACTACAAAGCTACAGTAATCAAGACAGTATGGTACTGGCACAAAAACAGAAATATAGATCAACGGAACAGGATAGAAAGCCCAGAGATAAACCCATGCACATATGGTCACCTTATCTTTGATAAAGGAGGCAGGAATATACTGTGGAGAAAGGACAGCCTCTTTAATAAGTGGTGTTGGGAAAACTGGACAGCTACATGTAAAAGTATGAGATTAGATCACTCCCTAACACCATACACAAAAATAAACTCAAAATGGATTAAAGACCTAAATGTAAGGCCAGAAACTATCAAACTCTTAGCGGAAAATATAGGCAGGACACCCTATGACATAAATCACAGCAAGATCCTTTTCGACCCACCTCCTAGAGAAATGGAAATAAAAACAAAAATAAACAAATGGGACCTAATGAAACTTCAAAGCTTTTGCACAGCAAAGGAAACCATAAACAAGACCAAAAGACAACCCTCAGAATGGGAGAAAATATTTGCAAATGAAGCAACTGACAGAGGATTTATAGGCAGCTCATGCAGCTCAGTAACAAAAAAACAAACAACACAATCCAAAAATGGGCAGAAGACCTAAATAGATATTTGTCCAGAGAAGATATACAGACTGCCAACAAACACATGAAAGAATGTTCAACATCATTAATCATCAGAGAAATACAAATCAAAATTACAATTAGATATCATCTCACACCAGTCAGAATGGCCATCATCAAAAAATCTAGAAACAATAAATGCTGGAGAGGGTGTGGAGAAAAGTGTGTCCTATTGCACTGCTTATGGGAATGTGAATTGGTACAGCCACTATGGAGAACAGTATGGAAGCTCCTTAAAAAACTAGAAATAGAACTACCATATGACCCAGCAATTCCACTACTGGGCGTATACCCTGAGAAAACCATAATTCAAAGAGTCATGTACCAAAATGTTCATTGCAGCTCTATTTACAATAGCCCAGAGATGGAAACAACCTAAGTGTCCATCATCGGATGAATGGATAAAGATGTGGCACATATATACAATGGAATATTATGCAGCCATAAAAGGAAACGAAATTGAGCTATTTGTAATGAGGTGGATAGACCTAGAGTCTGTCATACAGAGTGAAGTAAGTCAGAAAGAGAGAGACAAATACCGTATGCTAACACATATATATGGAATTTAAGAAAAAAAAATATCATGAAGGACATAGGGGTAAGACAGGAATAAAGGCACAGACCTACTAGAGAATGAACTTGAGGATATGGGGAGGGGGAAGGGTAAGCTGTGACAAAGCGAGAGAGAGGCATGGACATATATACACTACCAAATGTAAGGTAGATAGCTAATGGGAAGCAGCCGCATAGCACAGGGAGATCAGCTCGGTGCTCTGTGACCGCCTGGAGGGGTGGATAGGGAGGGTGGGAGGGAGGGAGATGCAATAGGGAAGAGATATGGGAACATATGTATATATATAACTGATTCATTTTGTTGTAAAGCAGAAACTAACACACCATTCTAAAGCAATTATACTCCAACAAAGAAAAAAAATACGTTTTTTCCTCAAATACAAATTTATATTTTCAAATTGAAAACTTAAAGGAATGCAACTGAAAATGAAATAATGTTAAAATAATAACAATAATAATATCATCTTACGTTGTCCCCACTATCCCTCTTCTCCGAGACATATTGATCAGAGGTCTATATATTATTTTTTGTATTAGTTTTGTTTATATGACCCTTTGTTTATATGACCATGTTTTAAGATGAAATATTGATTCTAGAAACAACAGTCTTTTTAAATATTCTTTCTTATTAGAACATGCTTTTGTCACATAGGATGATTATTATTTTAGAGAGTTTTATATTCACCACCTATTATATACTGAAATTTTGAGTCACCCCAAAATGTATATTTGTAGCCCTAATCCCAGTGTGATGGTATTAGATATGGGACCCTTAAGATATATTTAGGTTTAGACGAGGTCATGAGGGTAGAGTCTTCATGTTAGAAATAGTACCTTTTAAAGACGTAGAGATACTGGTGCCTCCTCTTTCTTCCATGTAAAGATATCACTAGAAAACAGCTTACAAGCCAGGAAGAGAGTCCTCGCTGAGAACCCAATCTGCCCACAAATTTATCTTGGACTTCCAACCTCCAGAACTGTGAGAAATAAATTCCCATTGTTTAAGCCACTCAGTCTATGGTATTTTGTTATAGCAGCTGAAGCTAAGATACCATCATTTTGTCTGCTGTGTTATTGCTCCCATTATTTTCTTATTAGCTCTATTGTTAATTTGCTAAAGATATAATTTCATTTTTGTTTGTATATAGAACTCATTTTTAGTCGAAAAACCTATAGAAAAGAGCAGGTGATACAGAATGTCCAGATAATTTTACACAGTGGCAACACTATAGGTCAGTTAAAGATTTAAGTGGGTATATCCATCAAAATAGGTATTAATTGTCTTTAAGACCAAAGACTAGGTTTTATTTATACAAAATGAGAGAAATTGAGAGTATTTTTCAAAACAACTCTGTTTAGAATTGTCAGTTGGTACAAGGTAAGATAGATGTTTGGAATCAGTTAAAATAATACAAAAAATTGTAAAACATGAAAATTATTTCATTGTGTAATTTTCATTTTGATGATATTTGCTTTAAGCTGACTTGCCAAGTAGATAAAATAGATAAGTTGCTTCAGGTTGGAGGGTAAAACTTCATGATTGTTGGGCCAAATTTTACAGATGCCTATTATCTATACTGTTGGAGAAAGACTTGAACCTTGGTTCTTCTTTTCCCTTCTGTTTTCTACTTTTCACCTATTGCTCTGGCTCTGTTAAATAGAGAAGACATTTTTTAAATGATAAAATTTAAAAGTCCATGACATTATTTCTTTTTAATAATTATATAATGTTTATGCAACAATTTATATGTAGTTATAAAATATAAATATAATATAAAATATATTTTATAAATATATTTATAAAATAATATAAAAATCTCAACAGTTTTACTAAACTGTTTACTATTTACTAGTCAAAGGAAATAAATTATACCTTAAATGGGATAGTCTGTGGTATTAATATATCTGATTCTTAAATTAAATTTTAATGTAGTTTTAAATGGTTTATATTCATAAGTTTTTCAAGTCCATTTCTCTAGACAGTGCATTAAAACATGCTAATTTACATGTCTGTTTCACCTTCAGTAGCTGTACTAATAGCCGTACCTCATTTCACCAGAGTTTTAGTATGGAGAGAGAGAATAGAGAAGAAATATTAAGTGGGAAGTGGTTCAGTTCTGAAATAAGAAAATAAATGTACCAGTCATGGGTATTGGGTCCCAAACTGTACCTAATTTGCTTAAGGAGTAAACAACCAATGTGAAATGTTGTACAAAGTTCATACCCATTATTCATTTCTGGAGAAATATATTGTATTATCTTGCTAGAGATGCCATAACAAATACCACAGATGGGGTGGCCTAAATAGCAGAAATTAATATTTTCACAATTCTGGAGACTAGAAGTCAAGAGCAAGATGTTGACAGGGTTGATTTCATTCTGAGACCTCTCTCCTTGTCTTGTAGATAGCTGTCTTTTCCCTTTGTCTTCACATGGTCTTTCCTCTGTGTGTGTTTGTGTCCTCGCCAATTCTTATAAGGACGTGAATCATATTGGATTAGGGCCCATTCATATGATCTCACTTTACTTTAATCACCTCTTTAAAGGTCCTACCTCCAAATACAATCATATTTTGAGGCATCAAAGGTTCGGACTTCAATGTACAAATTTGCAGGGGGACACAACTCAGTCAATGACATTGGTTTTCTAGTGACAGTGGGCCAATACATTAAATAGCATTCATTATTGAATAGACACTGAAATCACTGCTACTTAGAATGGGTTTTATTTTCAGTGAGAGAGGATTTGAGAAGTTGTTTCAGTAGGGATTTAGCACAGGAAACTGAAATCATATGAAGATTTTAAGGGATGCATTAGGGGAATTCAGTACTCAAACTGGAAGTGGGCATCAAAGTCAAGGTTATCAATGGAGGTTTCTAATGAAATGTATTAGGTACACTCCACTAGAAAGTGCTACATTCCCTATTCTCTTTGAGACAGGTTCTCTCTACTTTGGACCTTCAGTGTCACTGCTATGGGACAGTATTCTTCAGTTCCTAGAATCCCTATTGTGGACAGTTCTTATATTTGATCTTTTTCTTGAAGGTCTTTCTAATTTTGAGAATGTTCTTCTAAGAAAGACTTGAGATGAGAATTAGTTTTATTTTTCTACCCAGAAAGTCCTGGTCCTTGAAGGGTGTTCATAAAGCCCTTATGATACCTTCTGTGTAGCTGAAAGTTTCAATGAAGCACTGCCTTAAATCTTTCTAAGTTCTTAACAGAATGTCTTACAGTGATATCCTTAGGATTTTTACACTAAGACCTTGAAGTGCCATAAAATTTATATTTGCATTGAGGACCCCCTCTCCTTTTTTTCTTTGAATGTCTTTTTCTATGTAGAGAGAATAGAGAATAAGACTGTTTTAGTTTTGATCCCCCTAAGTCTTGAGTTGGAAATATTTCCTCCGTATTTTTCTTGAAAAGTGAAGTTTCTTTTTTAGGTTATATTTATCTTCTTGTGTTTTACCCTAGGAAGCATGAAGAAACCAATTTGTACTTTCTATATTTTGCTTAGAAATATACCCATGCAAATGCATGACTTTGTTAGGTATGCTATTTTCTGTATTACCACAAGCAATCATTTTGCCAAACTTTTGGCCATTATGTAACAAAGGTTTCCTTTACTCCAGCCTCCAGTAACATTTCTTTAGTGTCCTTCAAACTCTCATTGTTTTCTCAGGCTGTTTCTAAGCTTTTAGTACTAATTTCCTCAAGACCTTTATGCTTGTGCCAGCTACACAGTCCCAAAGCCAGTGCTACATGACAGGTTTTTGTTATGATATCACACCAGTTCCAGAACTAAATTCTATTTTGGTTCATCTCTGCTCCATGATGTCTGTGGCCTTTGCCCAAATGCCTCTACAGGCTGGGGGCTGAGATAGTTGAACACTACCCTGTACCTGTTTCTGCTCTCCATAAAGCATGGCTAGTTGTGCTTCCTCACAGTATGGCAAGGGAGTCAGCTTTCTACTATGACTTGTGCTTCAAAAGGAATGTAAAAGAAACTCACAGTCCTCTTAAAAGGTAGACTCAAAACAGTTTGAAATCACTTTTTTGCCACATGGTTGAAGAAGCCACAGATCATCCCAGATTCAAGTGGAAAAAATACAAGCTGTGCCATTTGGTATGAGATTTGTCAAAGAATTTAATTGCTATTTATGGTGGCTCAGATGCATAGATGAGAAAGCTCTTGTTTCAGTTATCACCTTTACCAATACAGCCACTTGACAGCCATCAACATGGAATATTAAGTCTGGCTACTGTGGAGAATGGGAATAATTAAGAAGTCTAAGACAGCTCCTGAGTGTTCATCATAGGCAAGGGATTAAATGATGTTTATTGGCATTCATGGGATACTTGGGAGAAGAAATTTTAATTTTACAGGTAAACTGAAACACCACAAGAAAAAAAAAGAAAAAGAACCCACCAGGTTTGTGTGCACTCAATATATAATTGAGTATGTGTGACCAATCAACTTCTCAGGAAAATAAGAGCAAATTACTTTCAGTCATCTCATTTATGGAATTTACTCTACATTTTCCAATATCATTCATTTGGCAAATATTCATCAGCTGTCTACTCCCAGGAAGATACTTCTATTCCATGTGTTGGAAATACGTCACTAACCAAAAAAGAGTCAGTTCCTACCCTTGTGGATTCTGTTCTAAAATGAGAAACAGATAATAAGCAAATGGTGAGAAATACCATAAAGAAAAATGAAACAGAATACAGGGCAAAAAGAATGACATGAGGCAAGTGGGAGTTGAGGAGACGTTATTTTAAATAGGTTGGAAGAAAAGCTGATTTTCTTCCTATTTAACATCACATGAAGCAACCAATCAAGTCAACTTTTCTTTTTTTATTTAAGAGTTATTTAAGAGTCCTGTAGACAGAGTTAAATCTAGAAACTTTCTCAGGAATTTGTTATTTTCTAATACTAGAAGGATACTCTAAACTGGAGAAAACTTTTAATTGAAAAGTTATATAAGTCACATACAAAAGTTACTGTTTGGGCTCCCCTGGTGGCGCAGTGGTTGAGAGTCCGCCTGCTGTTGCAGAGGACGTGGGTTCGTGCCCCGGTCCGAGAAGATCCCACATGCCGCGGAGCGGTTAGGCCCGTGAGCCATGGCCGCTGAGCCTGCTCCTCCGTTTCCTGTGCTCCGCAACGGGAGAGGCCACGACAGTGAGAGGCCCACGTACCGCAAAAAAAAAAAAAAAAAAAAAAGTTACTGTTCTTTTCCTCAGTAAACAAGCAAAAACCTTATTTAGAAACAAAAACATTATTACCTCTTCAACTCAAGCTTTAAGCCAGGATCTAGTTATATTTTTTCTCCCTATTTCACAGAAAATACAATCCTTTTAAATGATGATTATAGCTTAAGTCTTAGACTTCTCAGTTTCAAAATTTCAGTAAAATGCACTGTTTTACTCCCTGACTCCACAGTATGCTGGTACAGATGACTTTCGTTAAAGGAATAGAAAAAGAAAGCAGGACTGTACTTTCAGGAATGTGATAGAAAATTTATAAAATAAATTATATGTGAGGAAATATTGTCCCTGTATATATTTAGTGATGTATTAATAAAGTGTCAGTCTTTGTTCTTGAAAGTATTTCAAAGAGAGTATAGGTGTTAAAAACGCGAAGAAAGAAAAGAATACATACGCAGTGACTCAGTTTTTAATTTCTTTGTGTGTATGCACATAGGCACTTGTGTTAGAGAGTATAATATTTCAGGTATTTGAGGGAATTTGAAAAATAAAATACTATTTGTATTAGTTTCCCCCTGCTGATGTAACAGATTACCACAAACTTAGTGACTTAAGGCAACCTAAGTTAATTTTCTTTCAGTTTTGGAGGTCAGAAATCCAAAATCAGTCTCAGTGGGGTAAAATCAAGAGCTCAACTACTTTCCTTTTTGAGGCTCTAGGCGATAATCCCTTTCCAACTTTTTTCCAGCTTCTAGAGGCAGCTGACATTCCTTAGCTCATGGTCCCTTCCAGCATTCGCATCACTCTGACCTCTGCTTTTGTCATCATATCTCCATCTCTAATGGTGACGCTCCTGCCTCTTTTTTATAGGGATCTTTATGATTACATTGGTAACCATATGACTACAAATAACCAGGCTAATCTCCCCATCTCAAGATCCTTAAAGTAATCACATCAGCAAAGTTCCTTTTGTTATGTAAGGTAACTTATTCACAGGTCCTGGGGATTCCAACATGGATATCTTTAAGAGGCCATTGTTCAGCCTACCACATAATACTATTAATGCAAATTCAGATGTTTCCTTCCAAGTACTTCTGCTGGTTACTAGAAATATTAAAAGTATAACTACGTGTTTAAATGTGGATATTTTGTGCAATTGTAGCTTATGTGTTTTGCAAATGGCTATATATTGCATGTAAATAAGAGATGCCATTACTTTTACCTAACTGTAAGAGAGCAGTAGGATTTTTCCATTACTGTTTGAAGTGGTTCAGAAAGGGAAAATAAGCCATTAGGTTTTTTCCCAAGGGATTCACACTGGCAGTACATTAAGACATCCTATGGGAAATGTTTACTTTTATATACAGTACTGACTCTCAAGTGACAATACTTATGGTAGAATTCAAAATCAAATATAGTTCCTCAAATTCATTCCTTATTTGAAATAAGAAAAGCATATTAGATTATGCTTCTCTTCCTACTAATGATGAATTAGTTATGAAAAATCACATTTTCAAAAGGAAAAAAATTTAATCAAAATAATTATGGATCACTGGAATATAAATCATATTTAATTGTACAGTTACAAATATAACAGTGTTATATTTTATTTTGAAATCAAGATAAACTAAAAGTTTCATTCATTTTATAACTTTCCCTGAAAGACTGAAACATAAAAATGAAGAGAGAAACTAACAGTCTCTGCTGAAACTATAATTCTAGTCCTGTCAGTCCCACCTCAGGTACCATTATTTGTAAGGCTATATTTATGCAGATACTGTTTTAGTAAGTCCAGGCGCTATGACAAAATACCAGAGATTGGGTGGCTTCAACAACAAATATTTATTTCTCACAGTTCTGGAGGCTAGGAAGTGTAAGATCAAGGTGCAATCAGATCTGGCGTCTGTATGGTTTGCAGTCTGCTGTCTTCTTGATGCATCCTCACAGGGTGGAAAGTTGATAGAGTGATCGTCTCTCTTGTATCTCTTCTTTTTTAAATAAGATACCTTTAATTAATTAACTATTTTTTTTCCTGGCCATGCCACATGGCATGCGGGACCTTAGTTCTCCGACCAGGGATCAAACCCATGTCCCCTGCACTGGAAGCACAGAGTCTTAACTGCTGGACTACCAGGGAAGTCCCTTGTGTCTCTTCTTATACAGGTACTAATCCCATTCATAAGGGCTGCACCCCACTGGCCTAATTACCTCCCAAAGACCCCATCTCCAAATCTCATTGGGGATTTAGACTTCATCATATGAATTTTGGGAGGTCACAAACATTAAGTCCACAGCAGATACTGTTTTCAAGAACTTTACATCTATCTGGGAAGAGGAAAACAACCTGAAATCATTGAAGACTTTGTAATATTAATTTGAATCACAGGTTAGGCTATATTATATTTATTTTTTGATAAGCCAAAAACAGTTGAATGTAGACAACTTCCTAAAGTTCACCTGAATGCAATAGGAGGAAAAAAAAAGAGATGTGAGCAAAGCATCCTAGGTAAATTAGAATATAATTTCCCAGTTCCCTACTGAACTCCTTCTCCTATTTTTCACAAAATCTATTGCAAATCTTCCTGATAATATAAAGCCCAATAATGAAAACAATACAATACTCCCTAAAGAATCAAGGAATCATAAACACTGCTAGGGAAACTGATCATTTTTTATGAAAGAAAATCAAGTTGTATATTTCATGTTATATGTTACACAACATATTTTTCTTCCAAATGGATCAAAAGGCAAATGTAAAAAAACTTTGAATAAAACATAAAAAATAGGAACTTTTTCTCTATTTACAAAAATATGGAAAAACTTAGATTAAAAAATCTACATATGTAACTGCATAAAAACATACATTAAAAATACCATAAGCAGTATTAAAAGAAAAATAGCATATAATATGCTAAAACATGACCAACAAAAGTTAATAAAATTAATCCTTAAAATCTTATGAATATCAATAAGGAAATACTAATAATCATAAATAAATGAAGCATCTTATATCCATTGAGTAACAAGTTAGTATCTAAGTATGTTTTTTTCAAGTTGGCTGAAGTCATTAATGGATAACATACATTAAAATGCAAATAACTGACCATAAGAAAAGAATTCTTGGTAATAAATGAAATGCAAATTAAAACATGAATATATAAAGATTTTTTAAATCTTCAATGAATAACATTGTTTTATTTAACTTTCATAAAGTTTACATTGTAGGAAGAAGGTGAGAAGCAACTTTGCTTATAATAAAACTGTGATGTTCCTAATAGAATATCAACCCTGTTTTTAACAGTATGTACTCAAGACCACACCACAGCTGCAAAATAGTAACCAATCCTTTCTCCACAGTTATTGCTGATTTCTTACTAAGGACATCTAAAGCCTTGCTTTATTCTGCCCACTTCCTTACCAAAAATAACTAAGACAGTCAACTGGTGAGCTGTTCCCCCTTCTTGACAGCATCTAAAATAGCCCTTGTGTCCTTGATTATTTCCTAGAACCACTCAACTCATATACAGACTCTACAAAGGCCCTCTCTATATTAATCTTTTTCAGAGATACCACAGGGTTCCTCTGCAAACTAAATGTGTTTAATTTAGTTCCGCTGCAAGAGTGTTCCAATGGCTTTGCCTGGTGGGCTTCTGTATTAGGTGTTCTTTTTGTACCTTTATTTTCATAAGATGAATACTTATCACCTTTACATTATGTAAATATTCAGGAAGGGAAGGGAATGGGATAAAACTTTAAGGATTTAAATCTATCTGTTTTTTTCTTGTTAAATTAAATAGTATATATCTGAAGAAATTAAGGCAAAAAGTCATTGTCGTACATGCGTGATCTGGATGATGGAGCTAATAGAGTTTGTCACGGTGTTCTTTATACTTTTCAATACTTTTGAATTAATCCTTAATATACTGATAATGGGCAATATGCTTTATGCCACTTTACCTGTAAACTTAAAAACAGTTTATTTAAGAAAGAAAGGCGGTGCCTCTACCACAATAGCTATTTTTTAGTTGTCTGGTGATTATGAGGTGACCTGGGTCAAAATTTCACCCGATAAGAGAAACTATAGCTAGTTGTTAACTGGCAGAACACTTTAGATCCTCACTCTTAAGAGTGAATTTGAGATCCACATAAACTTGCATAAATGGCACAGTAAGGCAAAGCTGAGAACTGTATTAAAAGAATATAGAGACATCAATACTAAGACCATGCCTGGCACATAGAAAGCATGTCGGAAGTACTTCAGAGGAAGGCTTGAAGGAGTAGAAAAAGAGACATTATTAGAAAGGAGAGAGAGTGACTGATTAGGTGATGCATGCTGATAGAGCAGTATCATTTGGAGGTGTTGCTGAGAAAACAGCAAAGCAAGTCCATCCAAAGAGCACCAGTGGATTCAGTATACAGTGAAGAGACAGACAGAGTTTTTCTATGTTAAATGAGGATCCATTTTTCGATGATGGCTTATTTTGCAACCCTTATGATTGTTTTCAGTTTTCATTATTTTCCTTGAGATTCCCCCCAAAACATCCCTCTCTAATTTTTGATTTGAAATGCATCGTTCTTATTTCTTTGTTCATTGCAAGAGTCTCAATACCCCAATGTGGTAAGATAAGCATGCCTGCAACGTTGATATGTGTTTGAATTAGTACAATCTTTCTAAAAAGTTGATTAACCAATTGTAAGTCCATTTCAAGATAATAGAAGAATACCAAATATGGGCCAAGAATTATGTACAGGCGTATGATATGAAGTAATATACATAATAATAAACCATTGTAAGTTACCTAAAAATTAAATTTAGGGCACTATTTACAAAACAGCAAAATGCAACATTATAAGTCATTATGTATGTCATATTCATCTATAACTATTTTAGATTGTTGAGAATAAAATAGCCATATTAAAGTGTTGGGAATATAGATTATATTATTTCTTCATGTGTTTTCTGTATTTTGTAATTATGCTCCAGTGAATTTTTATTTATAGCATTATCAATGCATTTTAAAAAGTTATTTATTATTATGGACTGAATGTTGCTCCCCCAAAATTCATATAGTGAAGCCCTAACTACCAGTTCCTTAGAATGTAACTGTATTTGGAGATAAGGTCCTTAAAGAGATAGTTAAAGTGAAGCATTAAGGTGGGCCCTAATCCGGTCTGACTGCTGTCCTAATAAGAAGAGAACATTAGGACATACAAAGAGAGACAGTAAGGATAAGTGTGAACAGAGTAAAGACCACATGAGATTGCAGAGTGAAGGTGGATGACTCAAGCCAATGAGAGGCCTCAGGAGAAACCAACCCTACCGCCATCTCCAGAGCTATGAGAAAATATATTTCTGTTGTTTAAGCCACCCACTCTGTGGTACTTTGTTATGACAGCCTAGCAAACTAATACACATATGAACCTTTATTAACATGAAAAACATTCATATATTAAAATATAGATCAAAATAAATATATACATATTTATTAAGCACACACAAACATGTATAGTTAAAGAAATATAATACAGCCAACATAACACAGCAGGAAACAAATGAAAATTTCTCTGAAAAGTTTTTGGGTCACTGAAAGAAACTAGTAAATTAAGGTGCAGATATTTTGACTAATTTGTTAAGGAAAACCAAATTCATTTCCCACATGATACCTAAACCTTAGTTTTAAAGGTTTTTTTTTGAATAAATTTATAGTAAATCTATTTTATTTATCTTTCATCAGCATTTATGCTGCTTTTAGATTTTGAGCATGCTTTACTTTTCTTTTACCTTTGTCTTCATCACATAGATTTCAGATAATTCATTTTGAATATTAATGCTAAATATTTGGTGGGGAAAAATCAGTTCTGTGAAGCACTAACTTATTTAATTTAAAAAATTTACTCAATACATGGTTGAATTATAACTTCCTGTAGGACAGTGCAAAAACTAATATCTTAGAAAAACTTAATTTAAATATTTATTATATACTTAATTATACAATCAAAATATAAATATTACTGAAATACAAGTTTCAAAAAATAAAGATGAAAACAATTTTCTTCTTACTATCATCTTTGTTGCCAATCCCCATACCTGCTCTACCTACCCTGTTGTTTGGGTATGAATCCTTCATGTACATTTTCTAGACATCTGCTTACATAAATCATGTATTTCCAGGAAGGCATCGTATTTTTTTTTTGCCCAATCCCAATCCAGTCTCTGTCTTGGAGGACCTACTTTAAAGAAGATCCTGAAAACTTTATGACTATCTCAATCTTGACATGCCCCTTCCAACACCGTAGTAAGAATCTGTCATGGTACTTGGTCTCATTTACTATAGTTAGCAAAATACTTGGCTTTAACAGGGTTTTTGTGTCTTCCAGGGAAGGGGGGTTCCTTTCAGGGCATCAATAGTCAACAATCTGTATGGCCAGTGAAATACAGTGAAAACCTCTTTGCCATCATGGCCTGAGATGTTCACCTCAGAAACACAGACTCCTCAGGTTTTTGAACCTATCACTCAGGGATTTCCCCAGTCACTGCAGGAAAGTATGTTGTTCTTTTTTTTTTTTAATATTTTGTATTTTATATACAATTTTTAAAGGTTACTTTCCATTTACAGTTATTACAAAATATTGGTTACATTCCCCATATTGTACGATACATCCTTGAACCTATCTTACACCCAATAGTTTGCACCTCCCACTCCCCTACCCCGATATTGCCCCTCTGCACCCACTGATAACCACTAGTTTATTCTCTATATCTGTGAGTCTGCTTCTTTTTTGTTTTATTCACTACTTTATTGTATTTTTTAGATTCCACATATAAGTGATACCATACAGTATTTGTCTTTCTCTGTTTAACTTATTTCACTTAGCATAATGCCCTCCAAGTCATTCATGTTGCTGCATATGGCAAAATTTCATTCTTTTTATGACTTAGTATTCCACTGTGTGTGTGTGTGTGTGTGTGTGTGTGTGTGTGTGTGTATATATATATATATATATATATATATATATATATATATATATATATATACCACATCTTCTTTATCCATTCATCTGTTGATGGACACTTAGGTTGCTTCCATACCTTGGCTATTGTAAATAATGTTGCTATGAACATTGGGATGCATGTATCTTTTCAAATTACGGTCATATGGTAGTTCTATTTTTAATTTTTGAGAATCCTCCCTACTGTTTTCCACAGTGGCTGTACTAATTTATATTCAAGGGAGTATGTCTTGCATTGGCTCTGGTCTCTAATTTATTTTTGTCAACATCCTCCAATGTGAAGTTCATTTGTACTTTTAGGAATAAAGAATAGGGTTTTTTTTAAAGAAAGTCTTTGATTATCTAAACAATCTTGAAATTTTTAATTCTTGGTGGAAACCTGCTCATTACTCACAACCCTATATTTTGTTCTTGTCTGTCCTCACTATCTTTGTTGTGAATCTAAAGAAAAAGTTCATAGGAAAAGAATAAGTGGAGACCACAAGAAATTTATCTTCAACACAGTTCCAAGGGCCAATGTATCCAGGAAGTCCCCTCATATCAGTATCACTGTAGCATTTTGCTTTAAATCCCATATCAAAACTTGTGAGAACATTCCTTAATCTTGTCTTATTTTGTTGCTGGGAGTCTGGTTCTAGGAGGGATCTCCTCTGTACACTTTCCATCTTCTGGGACTCAGAGATTGTTTTGTTTGGGGTTTAAGATAACAATCCTCTAGTTAGGGATCCCAAGACATGAGGTAATAAACAGAACACTGAGCCAACTATTGCCAAACTCTCAGAGGTATGATTCGGTATAAGTGTGCATTTCTTGTGGACTAGACTTGTGCTCATTACATATATTTACATTATAACCCACATTTATGTGTACATTTTTCTATACGTCATAATTCACAAGGGTAAATTAAGTTCTTAATGACTACTTTGAGGAATTTCTGATATAAACAATTTTTTTCCCATTTGAAAACATTTTAGAACAAAAAGGGAGTCAAACAACCAATTGTTCTTGTATTTGTGTTGGTATGAAGAAAGCTCAAAAAATGCAGATTCCACAATTGCTCTCTTATAAGGTTGTCCAAAACAAATTTTTAAAAATGTGAAAAACTTATAACCTTTATCTCACTATTCCTCTTCTCCCATCTAATGCTCCTTTATTCCCCTCTGCTCTTACTCTTCATTTTGACTTGCTTCCATTCCCTCCTGGGTGCCCAGGAGATCCCCAAATCTCAATTTTCTATTGAAGCAAAACCCCAGAAGAATAGGAAAAATCAGTCAGAAATTATAAGGTCTGGTCTCAACTAATAGCCTTTGTGAAAGACTTTTAAAGCCTAAATAAGGCAGAAATTTAGACTAGTTCTAGGAATACAATCTTAGGTCTCCCAGTTCTACATTTATTAGTTTGTATATAGTGGGGACCTCAGATGTAAATACTGAGATGAGAAAGACAAGAATAGGAAGAACTTGGTCATGTGTTAAGAGACCTCACATTGCATTGTATAGAAAACCAGAAGGTTTTAGGAAAGTTGTAGATATAGATGTTAGACAAGGTTTTTTTTTTTTTTTTCCTGGAGGCTATCATCCCTGAAGTCTTTTCTGTGAAACTGAATTAGTTTATAATTCAGTCCTATATATCAGTGATCAGCAAACTTTTTCTGTAAACAGCCAGATAGTAAATAATTTAGGGTTTATTGGCCATCTGGTCTCTTTTACAAATACTAAGCTCTGCCATTTTAGAGTGAAGGCAGACACAGACAAAACAAATGAATGTGTATGGCTGAATTCCAATAAAAATCTGTTTACAAAAAAGGTAGTAGGTATAGTTGAAAGACCTCTGTTCCAAGCAAAGAAAGGATGTGCACATTGGAGACTTCAGGGATAGGCTAAGTAGACAGCATTCAGAAGTATGTTTTGAAGTAGATGTGATGCATTCTCCCCTCACATTTTATAAATGGTCTTTATACAGCAACATAGGATTTAATATGCAGCAAACACTGGAATGGAAAACACCATCATTGCCAGATTTTCAACCCTTGGCTGAACGTTTTGAAGAAAACTTAGAACAAAAGGAACATAAGACACAAAGTAAATTGATGACCTTGTAGATAAAATAACTAGATGTTCCCACTCTAGTCCTTGAACATCAGAGTAGGAAATCTCTTGGTAAAGACACTTGGAGATACTGCAAACTAAAGGGACATTGAAAAAATCAGCTATCCTGCATTAGCCAAGAAACTGAGGAAAAAAAAGTATGAAAAATTAAGGTCCTCCAAGTGGAAAGAAAGTACCCAATTTCCCATTTTACCCTTAAATTCATAAGGATAATTTTTTCCTAACTATAAAGGACTTGAAAATTTTGACTGATGCAGACACATTCAACATTAAACCTTCCTGCTGTTATAACTTCTTCCTTGTAGTCAACAAATTAATCCGCTCATGAGAATCTCCACAACTGCCCAGAATTCCTTACCTCCTTGCTTATCATTCAGATCTTTACCTAAGGAACATTACTTTTCCTTTGTGACACACAAGATCTAATTTAATAGGAAGGAATCTACTGTGCAACTGTGCAGAAAAGATTCCCATATTAAATCTCCACTGATGATCTCTTACCTAAAATCCCTGAGGAGTGCCTATTCAAAACAAGATCACAGACCATTGGGATATTGACTTACTGGTACTCTTGTTCCTACATCATGATGAAAACAAAGATTTCAAGGAGTTCCTGGGTTCTTGTTCACAGAATTTCTACTAATATTAGTAGGATTATTGGACGTACAACAGTAAAGATTCTGATGCTTCCAAGTATGCACAATATCCTCTTAAACCACATAACCTAATAGATAAAAGATTCATCATACCTCAGGTTAGTTCTTGGTATATTACGATTATTCAGTCAAAAGCCCAATGAATGTGTATATAGATTTGTTCAGGACTTGAAGCCCATAAATAGTCATTTTCTCTTTTCCTTTAGAACAAAACCTAAATACTTCCTTTTTTCAGTGTTTCATGAGGCTACATACTTCATAGTGTATATATGCTGTCTTCTTTAATGTCCCTTAAATCAGTTATTTGATAGTGATTTGGGTTTTCTTTTCCCTGGAAAAAATCAACTGTATATACCTGGACAGTTAGGTCTGAGGGGTTTGCTGAGGCACCCTTCTGACTACAATCTCCATCAGACATTAAGGACCAAGAGGATTTAATATAGGTCAGACATTTAGAGGATCAATCAAAAGGTTTTTTGTTTATTTTTATTTTAAATTAGATATGTCATAAAAATGACGTTCTTTGAAAGTTAGAGAAAGAGGTTGGGTTTTTTAATTTGTTTGTCTTGTTTTGCTTTGTTTGTTTTTGTCAATTCCTCCCAATTGAGGATGTAGACTAGTACATTCCTGGGCATCACATTTCTAGGGAATAATTCATGTTATCTTAGAAAACCTGACTCACAGGAAATTAGGTACCCACACAATATCAGAAGGGAATACAAGACTGAGTTTTTCTCCCCACAGCATGAGAGGAAACACTGCAAGAGAGCATGGGAGAAGTGTGGGATTAGATTGTTGGATTCCAGCAAATGGTGTGCACATATGAATAAGCCAGCTTGTGGAAGATGGCCTGCAGCCTAGGGAACTGTTATGTCTGGGACACAGAAATCAGATTCATTTTTAATTGCAGGGGTGAGGGAAAGTAGATTTTTATTTTCCCTGAGAAAATAGATGGTCCCTCCGCCAATGGTTTAGACTTCAGAAAGAGGAAGGCAGCAGGCTTTGGGTTGAGTGAGGAAGAGATTTTTTCCTATCCCTGAAGATAAAAGGCAAGTGAGCTTGAACCATGTTACTCTGTGGGGATCAATAAGTCCTTCATAGTATGGAGTTCAGCAAGTGGCTCTAGTATCCGTTATGGGCTGATAGCTCTAACAATAACTACTTATTCCCTTAAGATGACAATTTATCATTTATTCTTAATTTTTATTTGGCTGTTTATTTGTTCATCTGTTTTTAAATTACAATCCAGCACTGGCTGAGTTTTTAGGAATTGAGTGATGAGAGAGATGGTTTATGACTAGTCTTAGAGAAAATCATCATGGAGGTATATGGTGAAGACTTGAGAATTTAAAACATAGCAAGAACTGATCAGTAGAAGATGGGAATAATCATAATATGGAGTACACTGCTGCTTGGTTGATGTGAATCAATAAGGATAATATATGAAATAGATAAGCATTATTTCTGAAATCCAAGAAACCAACGGAGAAGGGTAATGGGAAAAGATTGGACTTCTCAAAGTGGATGGATGTTTGCCACTCAATTGTTCCTCATGTGTGCAAATTTTGAATATGTGACTTATTAGAAATGGAAGAGATGTAAACTGGTAATTCAGAAATATTTGTGTGGCATTGTGAGAATTAGCTTGATGACAAAAATCAAGAAACTGGTTTTCACTTGAACAGAACTTATTTCCCTTCTCTCCCATTAGTGTAGATGATAAGATGAATGTTGAATGGCCCTGAATGGTATAATTATAGGTTTAATTTTGTAATTTTCAGGTAGTTTTGAATTGCATGATATGTTTAGTAGCACAATGAATAATATACTCTGCATCCTCCTTTGGATAAGTCAAATACATTTTACAAAGATATTGTAGCATAATTACATATTTTATAATGTATTCCCACTTTGTTTATGCATGCAGTTTAAGCTGGTCTACACATTGACACATTTACTATCTGAATATTTAAGCACAACTACACAAACATACAAAACACAATTCAAACAATGATTAGGATTTTATGGAAGAAAATTATTTAAACAGAATTTTACTTGAGAGACCTTCAAGATGGCAGAAGAATAAGACGTGGAGATCACCTTCCTCCCCACAAACACATCAGAAATGCATCTACACGTGGAATAGCTGCTACAGAACACCTACTGAACGCTGGCAGAAGACCTCAGACTTCCCAAAAGGCAAGAAACTCCCCACGTACCTGGGTAGGGCAAAAGAAAAAAGAAAAAACAGACAAAGAATAGGGATGGGACCTGCACCGGTGGGAGGGAGCTGTGAAGGAGGAAAGGTTTCCACACACTAGAAGCCCCTTCGCGGACGGAGACTGCGGGTGGTGGAGAGGGGAAGCTTCAGAGCCACGGAGGAGAGCGCAGCAACAGGGGTGCAGAGGGCAAAGCAGAGAGGTACCGCACAGATGATCGGTGCCGACCAGCACTCACCAGCCCAAGAGGCTTGTCTGCTCACCCACTGGGATGGGCAGGGCTGGGACCTGAGGCTCGGGCTTCAGAAGTCAGATCCCAGGGAGAGGACTGGGGTTGGCTGCGTGAAAATAGCCTGAAGGGGGCTAGTGCGCCACAGCTAGTCGGGAGGGAGTCCGGGAAAAAGTCTGGACCTGCCGAAGAGGCAAGAGACCATTGTTTCAGGGTGCGCGAGGAGAGGGGATTCAGAACACTGCCTAAACGAGCTCCAGAGATGGGCGTGAGCCGTGGCTATCAGCATGGACCCCAGAGACGGGCATGAGATGCTAAGGCTGCTGCTGCCACCACCAAGAAGCCTGTGTGTAAGCACAGGTCACTCTCCACAGTGCCCCTCCCGGGAGCCTGTGCAGCCCGCCACTGCCAAGGTCCCGTGATCCAGGGACAACTTCCCCGGGAGAACGCACAGTGCACCTCAGGCTGGTGCAACATCATGCTGGCCTCTGCCACCGCAGGCTCGCCCCTCATCCGTACCTCTCCCTCCCCCCAGCCTGAGTGAGCCAGAACCCCTGAAGCAGCTGCTCTTTTAACCCCGTCCTGTCTGAGCGAAGAACAGACGCCCTCCAGCGACCTACACGCAGAGGCGGGGCCAAATCCAAAGCTGAGCCCTGGGAGCTGTGCGAACAAAGAAGAGAAAGGGAAATTTCCCTCAGGAGCAGCAGATTAAATCTCCACAATCAATTCGATGTACCCTGCATCTGTGGAATACATGAATAGACAATGAATCATCCCAAATTGAGGAGGTGGACTTTGGGAGCAAAGATATATATATATATATTTCCCCCCTTTTTCTCTTTTTGTGAGTGTGTATATTTCTGTATAGTTTTGCTTTTACCATTTGTCCTAAGGTTCTGCCTGTCAGTTTTGCGTTTTTTTGTTCTGTTTGTTTGTTTGTTTGTTTTAAGTATAGTTTTTAGCACTTGATACCATTGGTGGATTTGTTTTTTGGTTTGGTTACTCTCTTTTTTTTTTTTCTTTTTTTATTACTTTTTAATTTTTTTTTAATTTTAAAAAATTGTATTTTATTTTATTATATTTTTTCTTTCTTTTTTTCTCCCTTTTCTTCTGAGCCATGTGGCTGACAGGGTCTTTGTGCTCCGGCCGGGTGTCAGGCCTGTGCTTCTGAGGTGGGAGAGCCAAGTTCAACACATTGGTCCACCAGAGACTTCCCGGCTCCACATAATATCAAACAGCAAAAGCTCTCCCAGAGATCTCCATCTCAATGCTAAGATCCAGCTCCACTCAACAAACAGCAAGCTACAGTGCTGGAAACCCTATGCCAAACAAATAGCAAGACAGGAACACAACCCCATCCATTAGCAGAGAGGCTGCCTAAAATCATAATTAGGTCACAGGCACCCCAAAACATACCACTGGATTTGGTCCTGCCCACCAGAAAGACAAGATCCAGCCTCATCCACCAGAACACAGGCACCAGTCCGCTCCATCAGGAAGCCTACACAACCCACTAAACCAACCTTAGCCACTGGGGTAGACACCAAAAACCACAGAAACTACAAACCTGCAGCTTGCAAAAAGGAGACTCCAAACACAGTAAGTTAAGCAAAATGAGAAGACAGAAACACACAGCAGATGAAAGAGCAAGGTAAAAACCCACCAGACCAAACAAATGAAGAGGAAATAGGCAGTCTACCTGATAAAGAATTCAGAGTAATGATAGTAAAGATAATCCAAAATCTTGGAAATAGAATGGAGAAAATACAAGAAATGTTTAACAAGGACATAGAAGAACTGAAGAGCAAACAAACAATGATGAACAGCACAGTAAATGAAATTAAAAATTCTCTAGAAGGAATCAAGAGCAGAATAACTGAGGCAGAAGAACAGATAAGTGACCTGGAAGATAAATCGTGGAAATAACTACTGCAGATCAGAATAAAGAATGAAAAGAATTGAGGACAGTCTTAGAGACCTCTGGGACAACATTAAACACACCAACATTTCAATTATAGGGGTCCCAGAAGAAGAAGAAATAAAGAAAGGGACTGAGAAAATATTTAAAGAGATTGTCATTGAAAACTTCCCTAATATGGGAAAGGAAATAGTCATTCAATTCCAGGAAGCACAGAGAGTCCCATACAGGATAAATCCAAGGAGAAACACACCAAGATGCATATTAATCAAGCTATCAAAAATTAAATTCAAAGAAAATACAGTAAAAACAGCAAGGGAAAAACAACAAATAACATACAAGGGAATCCCCATAATGTTAACAGCTGATCTTTCAGCAGAAACTCTGTAAGCCAGAAGGGAGTGGAAGGACATATTTAAAGTGATGAAAGGGAAAAACCTACAACCAAGATTGCTCTACCCAGCAAAGATCTCATTCAGATTTGATGGAGAAATTAAAACCTTATAGACAGGCAAAAGCTAAGAGAATTCAGCACCACCAAACCAGCTTTACAACAAATGCTAAAGGAACTTCTCAAGGCAGGAAACACAAGAGGAGGAAAAGACCTATAATAACAAACCCAAAACACTTAAGAAAATGGTAATAGGAACATGCATATTGACAATTACCTTAAATGTAAATGGATTAAATGCTCCAACCAAAAGACACAGACTGGCTGAATGGATACAAAAATAAGACCCATATATATGTTGTCTACAAGTGACCCACTTCAGACCTAGGGACACATACAGACTGAAAGTGAGGGGATGGAAAAATATATTCCATGCAATTGGAAATCAGAACAGCTGGAGTAGCAATACTCATATCAGATAAAATAGACTTTAAGGGCTTCCCTGTTGGCGCAGTGGTTGAGAGTCCACCTGCCGATGCAGGGGACACAGGTTCGTGCCCTGGTCCGGGAAGATCCCACATGCCGCGGAATGGCTGGGCCCGTGAGCCATGGCTGCTGAGCCTGCGTATCTGGAGCCTGTGCTCTGCAACGGGAGAGGCCACAACAGTGAGAGGCCCGTGTACTGCAAAAAAAAAAAAAAAATAGACTTTAAAGTAAAGAATGTTACAAGAGACACGGAAGGACACTACATAACGATCAAGGGATCAATCCAAGAAGAAGATATAACAATTATAAATATTTATGCACCCAACATAGGTGCACCTCAATACATAAGGCAAATGCTAACAGCCATAAAAGGGGAAATCGACAGTAGCACAATCATAGTAGGGATCATTAACACCCCACTTTCACCAATGGACAGATCATCCAAATTGAAAATAAATAAGGAAACACAAGCTTTAAATGATACATTAAACAAGATGCACTTAATTGATATTTATAGGACATTCCATCCCAATTATTGATATTTATAGGACATTCCATCCCAAAACAACAGAATACACTTTCTTCTCAGGTGCTCATGGAACATTCTCCAGGATAGATCATATCTTGGGTCACAAATCAAGCCTTACTAAATTTAAGAAAATTGAAATTGTGTCAAGTACCTTTTCTGACCACAATGCTATGAGACTAACACTACTTAATAACCAAGAGATCACTGGTATCACAGAAATATAAATCATTGGAACAGTTTAGAAAGCCCTGAGATAAACCCATGCAAATATGGTTACCTTATCTTTGATAAAGGAGAGAGAATATACAATGGAGAAAAGACAGTCTCTTCAATAAGTGGTGCTGGGAAAACTGGACAACTACATGTAAAAGAATGAAATTGAAACACTCCCTAACACCATACACAAAAGTAAACTCAAAATTTATTAAAGGCCTAAATGTAAGGCCAGACACAATAAAACTCTTAGCGGAAAACATAGGCAGAACACTCTATGACATAAATCACAGCAAGATCCTTTTTGACAAACCTCCTAGAGAAACGGAAATAAAAACAAAAATATACAAATGGGACCTCAGGAAACTTAAAAGCTTTTGCACAGCTAAGGAAACCATAAACAAGACAAAAAAACAACCCTCAAAATGGGAGGAAATATTTGCATATGAAGCAATTGACAAAGGATTAATCTGCAAAATTTTCAATCAGCTCATGTAGCTCAATATCAACCAAACAAACAACCCAATCCAAAAATGGGCAGAAGTCCTAAATAGACATTTCTCCAAAGAAGATATACAGATTGCCAACAAACACATGAAAGAATGCTCAACATCACTAATCATTAGAGAAATGCAAATCAAAACTACAGTGAGGTATCCCCTCACACCAGTCAGAATGGCCATCATCAAAAAATCTACAAGCAATAAAGGCTGGAGAGCATGTGGAGAAATGGGTACCCTCTTGCACTGTTGGTGAGAATGCAAATTGATACATCCACTGTGGAGAACAGTATGGAGGTTCCTTAAAAAACTAAAAATAGAACTACCATAAGATCCAGCAATCCCACTACTGAGAAAACCATAATTCAAAAAGTGTCATGTGCCACAATGTTCATTGCAGCTCTATTTACAATAGCCAAGCCATGGAAGCAACCTAAGTGTTCATTGACAGATGAATGGATAAAGAACATGTGGCACATATATACAATGGAATTATTACTCAGCCATAAAAAGAAACGAAATTGAGTTATTTGTAGTAAGGTGGATGGACCTAGAGTCTGTCATACAGAGTGAAGTAAGTCAGAAAGAGAAAAACAAATATGGTATGCTAACACATATATGTGGAATTTAAAAAAAAAACTAAAGAAAAGAAAAAATGGTTCTGAGGACCCTAGGGGCAGGACGGGAATAGAGACACAATTGTAGAGAATGGACTTGAGGACATGGTGAGCGAGAAGGGTAAGGTGAGGTGAAGTGAGAGAGTGGAATAGACTTATATATACTACCAAATGTAAGATAGATAGCTAGTGGGAAGCAGCCGCATAGCACAGGGAGATCAGCTCGGTGCTTTGTGACCACCTAGAGGGGTGGGATAGGGAGGGTGGGAGGGAGGGAAATGTGAGAGGGAAGAGCTATGGGAACATATGTGTATGTATAACTGATACACTTTTGTTATAAAGCAGAAACTAACACACCATTGTAAAGCAATTATACTCCAATAAAGATGTTAGAAAAAAAAAAAAAGAAATTTACTCTGAAATATTACCTAAGTGAACTTCTGTCATAATGAGCAAGAAAAATGATGTACATTTCTTACATATTAGAATTGGGTTGCAGTTTTCACTATAGTTCAGAAATTTCTTTTTGTATGAAGAGTTTCATTCTATTTATATTTTTGTATTTATATTTGTTAGGTGACTGATTTGGTCTATATTTCAGCATGTAATTTTTAGAATAAGTTTAGGTCTTCTGCATGACAGCTAAAGATTTTGACTGAGGAAAAGTCACCTGTCCTGTAATCAAATGCTTTTAATTGTTTTTCCAATTATATTTTCATCTTGCAAGTTCGATTTTACTTTTCTTTCAGAACTTTTATTTTATTTGAATTAGTATTCTATTTAAGGTCCTATACATTTATAACATGGAGTCATTCTATTTGTGGTTTTCTCTTACACCTGGAATTTAATTCTATGGGGTTAAACTAAAGCCTGGGATATGTAACAGAGCCCTTCCTCCTAGTTAGTACCTGAAATGTAGTGTTTTTACTCCCAGGTTTTCAGTTGGCTAACATATGTGCTCAGTTTTCTACTTTCTCAGCTGTTCCTTTTGAGTAATGACTTGAAGTTTAAAATAGTGTCAGTTGGGTTTCCCTGGTGGCGCAGTGGTTGAGAGTCTGCCTGCTGATGCAGGGGACACAGGTTCATGCCCCGGTCCGGGAGGATCCCACATGCCGTGGAGCAGCTGGGCCCGTGAGCCGTGGCCGCTGAGCCTGCACATCCGGAGCCTGTGCTCCGCAATGGGAGGGGCCCCAACAATGAGAGGCCCACACACCACAAAAAATAAAATAAAATAAAATAGTGCCAGTTATTGAACTCAGCTCTTTGGAACATCCCTTCTCTTTGGAATCTTGGTCCTATAATTCTTTGGTGCCTTGAAATTTCTCCAATGCCTTCATTGGAGAACAAAAAGATTTTGTTTTTAATGTTTTGACTGGTGTTTTTAATAGTTCTCAATGAAATGGTTAATCTGAAACAAACTGGTTGTGAGAGCTGCTTACAAAACATCTCGCAAATATTTGCAACTATGGTCTTCTCCTCCTTGAGTAATAACCTCTATTTGGGGCTGAGATGGACCTAATGACCTGCTCCAAACAAAGATATAGGTTGTAACTTCTGAGATTAGTTTATAAAAGACTGTGACTTCCATCATGCTTGTACTGTTTCTCTCTTGCTGACAGTCTCTCTTAGGTGCTCCATACTTGATCTTTCTGATGAAGCAAGCTGCCATGTTGGAAAGAGCCATGTGATTCTTACCAAATCAAACTTGGGTCTGTTCCCCAGACATGCAGCAAAGCCAATCTACTGACATGGGGTTGTGGTGAAGGAAAGTACAGCATTTATTGTAGGGTGCCAAGCAAGGAGAACATGCACCTTGTGCTCGAAAGACCCAAACTGTCCCATGGCTTTCAGGGAAGGGTTTTTAAAGACAGTGTGAGGGAGAGGGTCATGTGGTGCATGATCAGCTTGTGCAAAATTCTCTGAATGGTTGATGGCAAGATGACATGGTGATATTTCGGGAATTTCAATCATCAACTTTCTAACTCCAACCTGTCTGGAGTCTATGTGCTTGTGGTCAGCAGTTCCCATATGGTGGGAGGCTGGTTTCTGTAAAAACTTTAAAAACAACTTAGAAATGTACATCAGACATTCAGGATGTCAATTCTTCAGCGAGGATTAAAAGTCCTGTGACTTTGCTATATAGCTGATTTATTGTTTAAATTGTTACCAGTTCTCCTCCCTGACTACTCTTTGTCTCTGCATGTTCTCATTCCTCTGATCATTAACACATGAGCCAGACTTTTTGAAACTCCAAGAAGTTTCAAGAGACTAAAGTTTTTCTGTAAGCAAGAGGTGGGAACACAAAGAGGTCTGTTACTGAGAAAAACCTTTCTGAGGATTGCTCAGTTTCACAACAGGGAATTGAAGATGAACTAGTCAAGGAACTGAGGATCAGTGAGGAACTGAGGATCTTGGTCCAGCAGTCCACAAGGAATTGAATCTTGCCAAAACCATGTGAGTGAGCTTGGAACTGGATCTACCCCCAGTCAAGGATTAAGATAACAACACTGGCCAATACCTTGATTTCAAACTGTGAGAAACCCTGAAACTAAGGAACCAAATCATCCAAACCCAGTTTCTTGACACACAGAAACTGAGAGAACATACATATGTGACATTTTTAGGATGCTAAACTGTGGAGTAATTTTTTATGCAGCAGTGGATAAGTAATATGCTGATAACCCAATTGCTGGAAGGAAAAAGAGAATTAAAATTTTCAATACCCTTCTTAATTGGATAAATCTTGTCCAATAGTTCCCTCTCCCCATGCGTAAGTGAATGTGACTTAAGGATGTTTGCTTTTTCTTTAATTATTTAAACATTAGCTGAGAATAATACTCTTGTTTCATGGTTTTCCCCTCTTAGAATTTTGTGGACATTGTTCTCTTGTCTTGGGACTTTGAAAGCTGATGAGAAGAAATCTGAGGCCATTCTTAGTTCTGCTTCTACCAATCATCAACCCACATAAAATCTTTTCTTTATCTACATTATTAAAAACTTCTTATTTATAAGAGCTCTACAGGAAAAGTGTCACTGTTGAAAGCTTGTCTATCTATATCTATCTATCTATCTATCTATCTATCTATCTATCTATCTATCTATCTATCTATCTATCTATCTAAGCCTCTATCTACAAATGTTGAATGTTAGTTTGAACTGCACCCGCAGTTCTCTGTCATTCCAGAAAATTTCATATGTTAAACCTTAGGATACTTTTCTATTTGAAGTTGAGTTCTTCCCACTTTTATGTATCCTTTGAATTTATTGATATTATTATAAGTATTTTGTTTATGTAAGGCTTCCAGCTTATTCTCATTGATTTAATTTCCAGTAATGGTAGTGTTTTGGTTCTCTATTTGTTTTCTAAAATCACCAATGTCTCTTTCATGTCAATCTGTTGTTTATTATCTAATCTTTAACTCTTATAGAATTGAACTTTTGTTTAATTTAAAATGTTTCCAGGTTTAAAGCTTTTGCAAAGAATGTTATTATCTTCCTTTTTCTCCCTAGACTGGATTCTTTGCATTCTTTTTGTATGCCAGGCAATTTAAAAATTTTGTATTTGTTATGTATTTTTAAAATCTTTATTAAGCATAACATCATCAAATTTCACCAAATTGTCTATTATTATTGAGTTAATTTTCCTTTACTTCCATTTCATCATAGTTAATGCAATTTGATTATCTCAGTTACATTTTGTGGTTTCTATTCACTTTTATGTATCCTGAGAGTGATAAGCAACTCAACTAAATTTGTGTCAATCTTTCTTGTAATATTTTTTTTCTGTTCTTTCTCTGGTGATTTGTTAAATTCCCTGCACAATGCATTTTTTCTAGGTAAGAGAGGATAACTTGTACTTACTTTTTCTGACTTGAAATCTTTTTAAACTCAGCACTAGATCCCATTTTGATGTCATGTGTGTTAGCAGTCTTTTGTAATAACCATTCAGGACTTATTCCTCTTTTATCCTCTTACCACAGCTTTTATTTATTTATTTATTTATTTAATTTTATTTTGTGGTATGCGGGCCTCTCACTGTTGTGGCCTCTCCCGTTGCGGAGCACAGGCTCCAGACCCGCAGGCTCAGCGGACATGGCTCACGGGCCCAGCCGCTCCGCGGCATGTGGGATCTTCCCGGACCGGGGCACGAATCCGTGTCCCCTGCATTGGCAGGTGGACTCTCAACCACTGCGCCACCAGGGAAGCCCACAGCTTTTATTTTATACATATTAAACTTGTCAGGTTTTGTTTTGTCATTTTTTTCTTTTAATTTTGTTTAGTTTAACTCATTTAACTTTACCTGGTAAACCACATATCACTTTTGAGATTAAGAAAAGAGTAAAACTAAAAACACAACTAACCACAATATCTACAATAAGGACTAAATAGGGATAAACTGCCAATTTTTAGTGAAAATGCATAAAAGGAAGAATTATTGTCCTCATCACTGAGTGTACATATCTATCTTATTGTTATAATTTTCACAGAAAAACTAAAACTTAGTGCATTATTTCTAAATTATTGAGCATTCCACATGGTAGACTCTATATTTAAAAGTCAATGCTGACAGAAACAGATGGAGAGTTATACCATGTTCTTGAATTAGAAGAATCAATATTGTGAAAATGACTGTACTACCCAAAGCAATTTCCAGATTCAATGCAATCCCTATCTAATTACCAGTGGCATTTTTTACAGAACTAGAACAAAAAAATCTTAAAATTTGCATGGAGACACGAAAGACCCCAAATAGCCAAAGCAGTCTTGAGGGAAAAAAAATGGAGCTGGAGGAATCAGACTCTCTGTCTTCAGACTATACTACAAAGCTACAGTAATCAAGGCAATATGCTACTGGCACAAAAACAGAAATATAGATCAATGGAACAGGATAAAAAGCCCAGAGATAAATCCACACACTTATGGTCAACTAATCTATGACAAAGGAGGCAAGGATATACAATGGAGAAAAGACAGTCTCTTCAATAAGTGGTGCTGGGAAAACTGTACAGCTACATGTAAAAGAATGAAGTTAGAACACTCCCTAGCACCATACACACAAATAAACTCAAAATGGATTAGAGACCTAAATGTAAGGCCAGACACTATAAAATTCTTAGAGGAAAACATAGGAAGAACATTCTTTGACATAAATCACAGCAAGATCTTTTTTGATTTACCTCCTAGAGCAATGAAAATAAAAACAAAAACAAAAGTAAACAAATTAGGGACCTAATGAAACTTAAAAGCTTTTGCAAAGCAAAAGAAACTACAAACAAGATGAAAAGACAACCCTCAGAATGGGAGAAAATATTTACAAATTAATCAACAGACAAAGGATTAATATCCAAAATATATAAGCACCTCATGCAACTCAATATAAAAAAGACAAACAACCCAATCCAAAAATGGGCAGAAGACCTAAATAGACATTTCTCCAAAAAAGACATACAGATGGCCAGGAAGCACATGAAAAGCTGCTCAACATCACTAATTATTAGAGAAATGCAAATCAAAGCTACAATGAGGTATCATCTCACACCAATTAGAATGGGCATCATCAGAAAATCTACAAACATCAAATACTGGAGAGGGTGTAGAGAAAAGGGAACCCTCTTGCACTGTTTGTGGGAATGTAAATTGATACAGAGCCACTATGGAGAACAGTATGGAGGTTCCTTAAAAAATTAAAAATAGAATTACCCTATGACCCAGCAATCCCACTAGGGCATATACCCAGAGAAAACCATAATTCAAAAAGGCACACGTACTCCAATGTTCACTGCAGCACTCTTTACAATAGCCAGGTCAAGGAAACAACCTAAATCCCCATCGACAGACAAATGGGTAAAGAAGATGTGGTACATATATACAATGGAATATTACTCAACCATGAAAAGGAACGAAGCTGGGTCATTTGTAGAGATGTGGATGGATCTAGAGACTGTCATACAGAGTTAAGTAAGTCACAAAGACGAAAACAAAGATCGTATATTAATGCATATACATGGAACCTAGAAAAATGGTACAGATGAATGGGTTTGCAGGGCAGAAATAGAGACACAGATGTAGAGAATAAACGTATGAACACCAAGGGGGGAAAGTGGCAGGGGAGGTGGTGGTGGTGGGATGAATTGTGAGATTGGGATTGACATATATATATACTAATATGTATAAAATAGAGAAATAATAACCTGCTGTATAAAAAAATAAATAAAATTAAATTAAAAATTCAAAAAAAAATGTCAATCCTAATCCACTGGTATTCTGGAATCTAAAAAAACTATTACATATAAATTAAAATTTTCAAATTTCCATTATTATTAAAGTGTGCATATAAAATGCATATATAAATTAATTTGACATAAAAACTGCCATTCCAGAACATAACTGTACAGTTTCTTCTATTAAAGTTTGGTGATTGATTACTATAATTAGACTGGTGTTCAACAAAAGCTACTTGAACAAATTATGGAAGAAAAGGAAATCATAAGTCAGAATTAACTTGAAAGATAATTACAATAAAATGAAACTCACCTTTTAATTCAAATTTTATAATTGATTGAGTTATTTCATTTGGCAACATTGGATCCTTTCCCATTAATCAGGAAAGCTTTTCATAAAAAGAGCCAATGAAACTTCAGACAGTTAATAACAGTGACCTATTCAAGTAGCAACTTGCAAGAGGTATTTTTTTAGGTCAAAACACATCCACCAATGTATCACTGGTCATTTTCATAACAAAGTAAAAAATAGAAGCCCATAATAATAACCCAGTATTTTCTAATTACTCATAGATTAAATAATATATTTATTTGTAAATGAAATATATTTGTATTTTAATTATTTAAAATTGAAATTATAAGTATACTATAGATACTCTCTCATTTAGGATATTCAATAAATAGAAAATATACTTAGTCATGTATTGTAGATAAACTGAACTGGGAACATTGGAATTTGAACACCATGACCTATTGCCTTTATAGCTATAGTAACAAGTTGATTCTCTGGCAAATGTAGTAGATATTTAATAAATGTTGCACAATAGATACTAGTTAATGACAATTTTAAATAACAAAGGAATAAAGATAAGAAATTTAGTAATAATAAATGTAAAAGCCATTTACTGGACACTTGTATGTTCTGAATTCTTAGTTGAGGGCTATAAATATAAACCCATATCTATCATCTATGATTTACATTCTTTCAACAACCTTGAAAGAGGCTTTTATAATGTATATTTTTTAAATGAGGAAACTGAGGCTCCAAGACATTAAGTAACTCACACATAATCACATATTTGTATACGTCAAAATCAGAACTCTAATTGAAATCTGTTTGACCCAAAGTCTGTGTTCTTTTTGTGTACCATGTTATATTTATTTCTGATTGCTCTTTTCTGGAATTATTAGTTGAGCTTATTTATTCTTAATGCTCCCATTTGTGAGCCAATGTTAGTTATTTTAAATTTTTAAGATGTGTGCTATCTGAAAATTATAAAACATGAGAAATCCAATTTCTGATGGAGTTAAAATATAAACACATGCACACACACACATATATATGTATATATACATAGTGTTGGGTAACTTTGAATATTCTCTTTAATTTTAGATACTGGATTATGTAGTTATCACTCTAGTTAGATTAGAATTTGGATATAAAGTAAAATTCAACCCTGTGATTGTATTCTCAAAGGCATAGTACTACTACAACATGCCATATTGAAAATGCTGCAGTCTGAATTTTAGGCAATTCATCTTGCTGTTACTCAACATGAATTCGCTTGTTGCAGAACAAATGCTCAGCTAAAACAGCAACAACAACAAAAGAAAAACTAAACTAAAGCTTTCACATTAACAAAAATCTCCATGCTGGCTTTTAAAACCAAATTCTTGATTAGGTTCTTGACCATCTTAACAGGAAAAGGTTAACATGTTGATTTATACATATATACATTATATATTATATACATTTTATATACACATGTTTACACACACACATTTGGTGTTTTTTCAAAAGTCTATGTATATTTATTTTCTTTTAAAAGTAAGGTCTATTGAATGGTCATTAACATACTAATGAATTGGATGGAACACCATTTTATCTCAAATTACATTTTCAGGAAAACATGACTAAAAACAAATCAAACTGGAGGACAGCATGCTTGTATTATACAGAGAAACAGAACATTATTTTTATGTGAAATATATATTAAATTTCTAAATATTGGTTTAGAAAATTAATAACATAACTAAAATATCAAATGTTAAATTTTTCTTTCATGTATCAAGTATTTATTGAACACATACAGTATAATATGAATGGTGTTAAGGGCTGTATATTTATCAATAAAAAATTGTGCTGCCCTTTTGTATTCTAGTGGGAAATGATAAATGGTCTTCTTGCAAGTTGAATTAAAGAAAATTTATGAGTAGAATTAATATGAGATCCAACTAAAAATAATCTCATTTACAAAAATATTGTATCTTCTTGGTCATGATGAAATTCACCTGTATTTGTAAACATATCCTCAGTTCTAAATACTTGCTATTTCTATATGCCAGTTGAAAACCTTTCAACTGTAACTAAGAAACCACCCATCTTATGCACAGTAGGAAAAGTGGAGGCTGGCAATGAAAACGAGTGTCATTCTTGGTTAACAGAATTATCAAGGTGGAAAGACTAATAATATATATATATATTTTTTTAACATCTTTATTGGAGTATAATTGCTTTACAATGGTATGTTAGTTTCAGCTTCACAACAAAATGAATCAGTATATATATACATATATTCCCATATCTCTTCCCGCTTGCATCTCCCTCCCTCCCACCCTCCCTGTAGTATCTGTTCTTATCAGTTTAATAATATATTTTTGTACAGGAAAATGTAATATCTATAAAACAATTATAAAACTAACAACAAAACTACATTTGTAGCTGTTATGAAAGATCTATGAGGAAAATACCTACTTCACCACCTTTCCAAATCTAGCCTGTACCTCCAACCTCCTACCATTTAAAATGTTTTCCTTTCTTAAAGGAACAGAGAAGATTTAAAACGAGATAATTGTGGGTAAATTGGTTGGGCAGAACTCCCTGCCTCTTTCTAGTAAGGTTTTGGTGCCATGTTTGTGCTGAGAGAGTATTTATATATACACAACACTATCAAGAACTACCTGAAATACTCCAGTTTTCGTGAGGGATTTTCCTGATGATGGTCACTTCTCTTTGGTTTGCCATCCATGTGTGGATACATTCAAACTAGTGCAGTGTTATTTTCTTTCTTTTATTTACAAACTATTACATTGTTTCTTATGGATAGTTTTTCCTGGAATATTCATGAAATTTTGAGATAATAAAACAAACATAATTTTAGAAAATTTTCTAGAAATAGATGTAAAAGATGTTTGTTTGTTTGTTTTAATGTTCTAAGTACTTCTGGGTAAGCAGATTAAATAATAATTGTAGATCCAACCTGCAGCTTCCCACTAATCTGGAAGTTTTTTGGTAGAATATGGCTCCAATATTAGTTTATAGATGTCAAGGGACTTTGAAACAAAGGTTAAATCTCAGTATAATAAATACGTATAAAATACAGATCACTTGATAATTCAATATTTCTAGTCATCCATATTTCAAGTGATAAAACAATACTTGATAAAATATTAATATTTGAATGGAATGTGAATTGTATTCCACTGACCTAGCCTTGTATTAATGTCTTTTCTGAATATGATTTGCCTTGTGCTGTCAAAGTCCAGGCTAGCTGATGGTGATTGCTTTTTGAACAGATTCATATATATGTGGACTTGATATTTCCTGCATTTTTCCTGGAGCCTCTGTTGTGTTATGATATTTTATCAAGAGATTTTGTCACATGGTGGTCAAAATCAGTGTAACTTTCAGAGTATGGGGCTAACAATATACAATGCAGCCTAAAATAGAGACTGTTCCAACTGTTTTCTGAAGTAAGAGCCATGATCGACTTTGATAACACCTTCAGATTATGTTGCGCCCTTTATTAATTAAAAATTTTGACAATAACATTTGAAATCTAAGGAAAATGGATACATATAAAACAAATTTGTTAGTACCCTTTTGCACAATGAACTCTTCCCTTTTACAGAAGGATTTGTTAGAAATTGTTAAATAACAACGTCAAATAGTTAGGGACCTCATATTTTCTAGTTCTCCTTCATCTGAATTTCCATCAAGGATAATGACTGGAGTATGACTCATACCCAAGCATCTTGACACTATATATTTTTGCATTATTACATACCTTAAAAATTTTCATAAAATAATTACATACAAAATAATTACACCTACAAAATAATTATATATGATTTCTCAGAAAACGTATTTTGAGGTAAATAAGTACTATCTACCCAAATATTTTCTTTGTGCTTTGCAGTTAAATGAGAAAAGGAAAGGAAATGATACCTTTTTCCCATTTCCTACAAAATTCCTTTCCAGAGTAACTAAATGCACGTGCTCACTGTCCAGAGAAGTATAAGGTGGGTCTGAATCCCACAGGAAAAAAATGTGAAAAATGAAGAGAGAAGGCAATTTAGCAGACAGGACAGAAAAATGTACATAGCATTCCAAAACAGTTTTTTACTCTCTTTGAAAAACTGGAAGGAAATAAAGGCTTCCACAAAAGAACTGAAATGTTTGTTCCCCATATTCCACTCCACATCAAACCCTGATTTCATTCATCATTCTCTTTGTCCACCGTTCCTCAGCCAAATTCTGCTTTCACTCAGAAGCAGAATTTTAGGTCTGTAACTTTCAGATATCCAGCCAGCTTTATAATGTAATATTTTCAGCAGCACATGGATGTCAACGCTTCACTCCATTTGTTCTTTCCCCTTTTATCATCAGTACAGTTCAGATGCTGACTTTACCAGCAGAAATGCATATACCATGTGTTTACTCCTGATAATGACTATCAATGTTTAATTACATTTTAAATTCACAATGGAAAGAAATTATCAGTGAATTGTGGTAAATGTGCTAGGTGAAATCTGTAACAATGTGCTGCTGACATTGTTGTTGAATTTTATGACAAAGTTACCAGATTGAAAATCAGTCATGCATGCTCAGAAAATTTACACAGCTCTTTGCCCAACACAAAAGAAGGTTAGTCATTTTTTAACACTAGCATATGATTTCTTGCTCTGCCCTGGATTGGCTTTCTGACCTTGAGCAAGCCAATTATCTTCTCTAGAAACTCAGTTTCCTCTAGAAACTCAGTTTCCTCTCTTCAAAAAATTAACATGAAAGGATTAGATCGTGTAATTTCTAAAGTTTCATCCAGGTTTATTACCCTGTTTCTCTGACTAGATAAAAACATCTTTCAGAAGGGTGTTATAAAATAGACGTACTTTTCATATGTCAGTATTTGACATAAATGTGTTTGCTTTACTACTGTTTATAAGCGATACTTATAAATTTGTAAAAGTGGTAATTTTGAGGGTTACAGATAACAATTATGGAGAGATTTATGCACAGTACAATGTGGAACAAAATATCTCCTTTTATTATCAACAGCTATATTTTAATAAAGAATAGTGAAGAAATTTGCTCTATCTTCACTGTTTCTTCAAATCTTCATTTTAACTGAAAAATAATTGACCTCAAAAAATTCTCTTATCTTGTTGCCACTAATTAAGTTTTAAGATCTGATTTATCTCTAATATCAAAGAGTGGAAAATTTAATACTCCACAGAAACTGTAATTTAATTCTTCATGGCTATAATGCAATTAATAAAATTAAATGTTGCCACTCCATGACCATTCTTTTTCTTTTTTTTGAAACACTTAACATTTTGAGTTTATTTGTATTTTTCAAATACTTTATGCATTTGTTCAAAACTGATTAAATATATAAACCACTATCTTCTTAAATTAGTGATATCAGAATTATTTGAATGATGGTCATTCCTAATAAAATCATACATTCTGAATTTTTAATATAAACATTGATAAAACAGTTTCATTTGATCCACACATGCTTACTGAACAGCTCTAACACCTCTTACTAAGAAAAAAAAATACTTTTCTACCTAGCAACGTATTCAAAACCAATACACAATGATTTTATTTTCAAAAGCCTGGGATAATAAAAAGATGCATGATAAAATTCTAGTCAAAATTTTGATTTAAATATAAAAGTCATTCATTCATTAATTCATGAATTTGTGCATCTTTATTCATGATTCGTATACCCTCTTTTATTGATTCCCTGGTTGTTGTTGTTGTTTTATTAATAATATACATTTCAAATCAATCTGAGAAACTTGTTAAATCCCATCATATCCTTTCTTTATCAGGGACCATGACCATAATTTAACATAAAAACAGTGCTGGTCACTTTGCCACAAATTCATGGGACTTCTCAGCCCTCATTGTTAGAGATCATTTCAATAAACTTTTATTATTGTATTATTATACATTCACATCAACTTTTCTAAAAATCTCAAATATGTTTTTCCATCAACTTCACTAATTTATATCAGTTCACTTTATACCATGCTTCACTCATGTCGAGGTCTTCTGATACAATTCCTTAATATAATTCCAAAAAATTAACTTTATTCTTCTAACAGATTTGAAAGATATATCTTTACCAGGAGAATATTTGAAACTCTCAAGACCTCTAAATTTTCTTAGCACAACTTTACCCTCATTCTTTCTGTAGTCCTCTATTATACCATGTCGTTTTTTTTAAAAATTTTTTTAATAGATCTTTATTGGAGTATAATTGCTTCACAATACTCTGTTAGTTTCTGTTGTACAACATAGTGAATCAACCATATGCATACATATGTCTCCATATCCCCTCCCTCTTAAGCCTGCCTCCCATCCTCCCTATCCCACTCCTCTAGGTCATCGCAAGGCACCGAGCTGATCTCCCTGTGCTATGCTGCTGTTTTCCACTAGCTAATTATTTTACATTCGGTAGTGTATGTATGTCGATGCTACTCTCATTTTGCCGCAGCTTTTCCCTCCCACCCTGTGTCCTCAAGTCCATTCTCTATGTCTACATCTTTATTCCTGCCCTGCCACTAGGTTCATCAGTACCTTTTTTTTTTAGATTTTATATATATATATATATATATATATATATATATATATATATATATATATATATATATATATATATGCGTTAGCATGTGGTATTTGTTTTTCTCTTTCTGACTTACTTTACTCTGTATGACAGTCTCTAGGTCCATCCACCTCACTAAAAATAACTCAATTTCATTTATTTTTATGGCTGAGTAATATTGCATTGTATATATGTGCCACATCTTCTTTATCCATTCATCTGTCGATGGACATTTAGGTTAGTTCCATGTCCTGGCTATTGTAAATACTGCTGCAGTGAACATTGTCTCTTTTTGAATTATGGTTTTCTCAGGGTATATGCACAGGAGTGGGATTGATGGGTCCTATGGTAGTTCTATTTTTTAAGGAACCTCCATACTGTTTTCCATAGTGAGTGTAACAATTTACATTCCCACCAACAGTGCCAGAGGGTTCCCTTTTCACCACACCCTTTCCAGCATTTATTGTTTCTAGATTTTTTGATAATGGCCACTCTGACTGGCATGAGGTGATACCTCTTTGTAGTTTTGATTTGCATTTCTCTAATAATTAGTGATGTTGAGCAGCTTTTCATTGCTTCTTGGCCATTCGTATGTCTTCCTTGGTTAAATTTCTATTTAGGTCCTCCATCCATTTATTAATTGGATTGTTTGTGTTTTTGTTATTGAGCTCCATGATCTGTTTATATATTTTGGAGATTAATCCTTTGTCTGTTGTTTCATTTGCAAATATTTTCTCCCATTCTGAGGGCTGTCCTTTTGTCTTGTTTATGGTTTCCTTTGCTGTGCAAAACCTTTTAAGTTTGATTAAGTCCCATTTGTTTATTTTTGTTTTTATTTCCGTTACTCTAGGAAGTGTGTCAAAAAAGATCTTGCTCATTCCTATACACCAACAACAAAAAATCAGAAAAAGAAATTAAGGAAACACTCCCATTTACCATTGCAACAAAAAGAATAAAGTACCTAGGAATAAACCTGTCTAAGGAGGCAAAAGACTTGTACTCAGAAAACTATAAAACACTGATGAAAGTAATCAAAGATGACATAAACAGATGGAGAAATATACCAAGTTCTTGGAATGGAAGAATCAATATTGCAAAAATGACTACACTACCCAAAACAATCTACAGATTCAATGCAATCCCCATCAAACTACTAATGGCATTCTTCACAGAATTAGAACAAAAAATTTTACAATTCGTATGGAAACACAAAAGACCACAAATAGTGAAAACAATCTTGAGAAAGAAAAACAGAGCTGGAGGAATCAGGCTCCCCGACTTCAAACTATACCACAAAGCTACAGTAATCAAGATAATATATTACTGGCACAAAAACAGAAATATAGATCAATGGTACAGTATAGAAAGCCCAGAGATAAGTAAATAAATAAATTCACGCACATATGGTCACCTAATTTAAGATAAAGGAAGCAAAAACGTACAATAGAGAAAAGACAACCTCTTCATTAAGTGGTGCTGGGAAAACTGGACAGCTACATGTAAAAGAATGAAATTAGAACACTACCTAATGCCATACACAAAAATAAACTCCAAATGGATTAGAGAAAAACAGGAAAAACACTCCTTGACATGTACCATGTCTTCTAAGTGGTCTCCCATTTCAGAAGGATTAGTTTTCTTCTTTCATTGGGTGCAGTCTTCGATATATATATATATATATATATACTCATTAAGTCAAGTTGATTGATAGAGCCATTCACATCTTCCATATCCTTACCTACTTTGTTTTTGTTTTATCAGTTCATTTTACAGAGGGAGTATTAAAGTCTGTCAATTTTGCTTTATGTATTTGGAACCTTTGTTAATGAGTGCATACACATATACTATTTTTGTATTCTCTTGATCAATTGACATCATGAAATGTCCTTTTTTAATCTTGAGTAATTTTCTTGCCTTGAGATCTATTTTCTCCATTAGAATATTAGTATTCTTACATACATTTTTTGCATGTAAATATTTTTTCTGCTTTTACTCCCAATCTATTTGTGTCTTTAGGAGTCAATTGTGAATTTTTTTTTTGTAAATAATGCATACAGACTTATTTTCTTATTAAATCTGTCAAGTTTACCTTTATTGGGGGTTTTTAGTTTATTTACATTCAGTGTAGTTATTGATATGTTTGGATTTAAGTTCACTTCTTGTTATTTGATTTCTATATGTCCCATTTGCTCTTTGTTTCTTCATTACTTCTCTCCTGCCTTTTTAAGTTGAATCAAACATTGTTTATTGTTTTATTTTATCTCTTCTAATGGCTTTTTAAGTTATTCCTCTTCACGTTCTTGTTAAGGATTTCAGTATACCTCTGTAACTTGTTGGGTCTGTGTTCAAGAGAATTCTATTACTTCATGACTGTTTTAAGAACTTTATGACAAACCCTCACTGATTATTGTCTTTCTACCCTTTGTGTTCTTATTTTTACATATTTTAGTTCTAAAAATTCTATAAATGAACATTTATTTGATTTTAACCACTAATAGTTTTAAAGAGCTTTACATATATACACATTATAGATAAATAAACATGAAGATAGATAGATACATAGATAGATATAGCTAGTTATAGATAGATGATAGAAAGACAGACAGATGGATAGATAGATAGATAGATAGATAGATAGATAGATGATAGATCAGGGTTTCTCAACCTCGGAACTATTGGCGTTTTGGGCTAGATGATTCTTTGTTGGGGGGAAGGGCTATCCTGTACATTGTAGGGTGGTTAGCATCATCTCTGGTCTTTACCTACTAGGTGCCAATAATTTCCACATTCTCTGCACCAGCCATGACAATAAAAAACGTTTCTAGGCATTGACAAATATCCTCTAGGAGGAGGGAGACAAAACTGCTCTCATCTTTGTGTGAAAACCATTGATAAAGAACATAGATCATTTACTTTTAATAACTCATTTACTCTTTCTGGTGTTTATTCCTGGGTTTCTATCTGATATCTTTTTTAAAACCTATAGGACTTTGTTAAAGAAATTCTTATGTTAGTTTACTAGAGGAGACTTCTTTCAGTTTTGTATCTCTGAAAATGTCTTTACTTATATGTTGGTAGTTCCCTTTTTTTTTTTTTTTTTTTTTTGCCGCCAACAAGAAAATTGGGCATAAAGCATCATATAAGGGCATATCACATTCCTTATCAGAAATGGAATGGTGATCTGTTAAAAATATGCAAATAAAACATCTGTTACTTAAAACGGAAGAGAAAAGGGCTTAAGTGGATGCCTGAAAGAATCAATATGTCCCAAGTTGTATATGAGGGGTGCTCTAAAGGAAATTCTACTAAAGCTTTTACTAAAACTGGAAGGTGGGAGTGATGGCGTAGGAGATGATAAAACACATATCCATATCTTTCTTATCTCACAATTTTTAACATTTTCCTCTATCTGATTATTACAGGGCAAGAGTTTTACTTTCTTGTGCTGGTAGCCAGGGCATCACTTTATATGACGTGATAACTACACCACTGAGTTTGACTGCATGTATTCCAAGTAAAACCTTGGAAGTGAATCTAACTTTACCCTATATTACTAAAATAAGGCTAATTGTGAATTGGTACCTTTACCAAGTGTCAGAAATATTCTTGTAATTTTTACTATCAAATTCTGTGACATCACACTGGTAAATGGACGAAGGAAAAAGTCTTGGTTTGAACGATGTTACTGCCTACTGAATGTATATGAACCAGGTGTCCCACTGGGGGAAGAAAAAATATGGAATAAAATAATTAAAATGTAAAATGGAAGGAAGATGATAGAAAATGGAAAGAAGATGCACAACATGATCATGATGCCAGGGAAGGAAGTAGTAGCCCTTTACCCACAAGAGTATCTAGAAAAAAATAACAGTACTCAGGTATTTCTCTAAGATATAGAACCAACAAACAGCTGATGCTAGGAGAGTCCACCTGACCTATTTTGCCTGGAGAAGGGAAATTAAATTCTTGCTGATTTATGGCTTGGTGCTTTGTGACCGCCTGGAGGGGTGGGATAGGGAGGGTGGGAGGGAGGGAGATGCAAGAGGGAAGAGATTTGGGAACATATGTATATGTATAACTGATTCACTTTGTTATAAAGCAGAAACTAACACACCATTGTAAAGCAATTATACCCCAATAAAGATGTTAAAAGAAAAAAAATTCTTGCTGATTTAATGTTCTGCCTAGAGACTGCATCTGGATAATCTAGAGAATAGCTGTGAAACAGAACCCCTTTATGACTTAAATGACAGGTAGTGAGTTGGAGCTATCATGATTAATATTCACTCATGAGTAATAATCTTATTTATTACTTTTAAATCTCACAGGATGGATGATGTTGAATAGATGGAGGTGTAGCTGAGATTAAAGGTGCTCCGGCACTGATACAGTTACCTAGGTATTGTGGGAAGCAGATCTCTCTCACCTACACAGTACATTAGAGAGTGCTTTACTCTTTTGACTAGCACAAATGGGAACGTGCATGCACTGGCTCTACATGGCAGGGAACTTCAGTAGAATCAACAGGTTTGGACAGGGTGGTACTGAGGGGTCACGTATCATTTGACAATTTCATTGGACAAGCAATACTTTGGGGAGGAAACAATGTACCCAAGTTATGAACATATGTGGTGTCCAAACCTGCCAGCAATGTATGTGTTGGCTAAATCATCAATGACTCTACTAGGCCATTCATAAGTTGGATAGATTGTTGAATTCATAAAATTGAACTCTTTATAATAATTTTTGTTATTCAAGTCACTTTGGGTTTTTCTAATTAGGCAAATGGAAACATTGATAGATGAGATTTGTTGATGGATCTGGTCTTCTCCAAGTGGACAATTTTGGTATCATTTCTCCACTGGTTTCAATGTGAATAGGATACTTTAGTATTATTGTTTTATTTTAGAAAGGTAATTTTTTTCTTAAAGCAAGTCTCCTAGTCTAATAAACTACAATAAAGAGGAATTAAGTTTTTGAAGAAATACATTAGGTTCATGCTTAAAGCATGTTTGAAACACTCAACCAATAGCAAAGTAGTCACAAGAATCAATCTACATTCTTATTCCTGTCCTCAAATACTAGATTAGAATGCAAAGGAATGGCAGTTAGATCAGGGAGATCATCTTTAAATAGAAAATAACTAAAAAGAGCAAAATATGGCTTTTATGAGCTGTCAGTTTTATTCTGGAATGGGAAAGGGCCCTGGTGCTCTCAGAATACTGAAGTTAAGTCACTAGGTATTTACAGGAACCAAATTGGAAGGAACTGCCCTGGGCTAATTGCCAGATGCTGTGTTAAAGCTAATAGAGTTTTATACTAAGTGCCTGATGAAGCTTCTTTAAGTAGTAGATTGTCCTTTGGGCCAGGAGAAATCCCGAGATAGTTTTACCTAAATAAGAGAAAGGGTGATGAAGGGATGAGGAAAGAAGAATAGGACTGTGAAATTCATGAGCAAGAAAAGAAGTAAAAGCTTGAGAAATGGAAGCAGACTGAAATGTTACTTTGGTTTTCCCTATCAATAACCTAGAGTAGCTTTATTTATGTTGTAAAAGGCTAATTTCATAATTGATTTTTTATTTTAATACTATGTGACACTATTTTATAATTATGCTCCACTCAGAACAGTAATTTTTATAAAGTTACCTAATAGTTTTCATTAAAAGTGTTACTACTTTCTTCTGCATGATTTAAGACTCTACTTTTACTGTGAGTATTAATGCAATCATTTAACCTTAATATTAGACACGTTTAAAAATAATCTAAATGTTTATAAAATATATTATAATTATACAAGCTATATTAATTTATTGTACATATAAATTCAAATGTGTCTATCTATATTAACGAATATTTTCTTTAAAATATCTGGGGCTTCCCTGGTGGCCCAGTGGTTGAGAGTCCGCCTGCCGATGCAGGGGACACGGGTTCGTGCCCTGGTCCGGGAGGATCCCACATGCCGCGCAGCGGCTGGGCCCGTGAGCCATGGCCGCTGGGCCTGCGCTTCCGGAGCCTGTGCTCCACAACGGGAGAGGCCACAGCGGTGAGAGGCCCGCGTACCGCAAAAAAAAAAAAAAAAAAAATCTGATTAGAGGATTTTTAACTACTTTCCTGTTAATTATGGTCTAAGTGTTTAATCTCATATTTCACTTAGAGTTTCTTGTTAAATAAATCAAAAAGTCATTCGTGTTTATTAAAAGGACAAGTAGGCAACCCAGAGTGGTAGATGATATGTGTCGTATATACATATATATGTACATATACACATATATATATATTCAACAAATGAATCATAGCACTAACAGAAAAGACTACAAATCCATGAGAAAAGATAGACCAAGATACCTCTCCCACAAGAGACAAAATATTTGAACAAGTACATCAGAAAATAGAATATCAGAATAGCCAATAAAATATGAAAATATACCCAGTATAATCATTATGGAAATAGAAATTAAAACTGCAAGGATTTACTACCATTACATAACCACAAAAATGACTAAGAATAAGAAGACAGATATCACTGAATCTTGGCAAAGTTATGGAGTGATTGGGACCCTGATTTGAATCTGTACATTATTTTTGGAAATTAGTTAGCAGTATCTCCTAAAGCTGTGTATATGCATACCATATGATCCAGCATTTCCTTTCCTAGATATTAACTCTACAGAAATGCATATACATGCTCACTAAAAAACATGTTAATAGAGTCATTATTCAAAATAGGCCCAAAGTGGAGCTTACCCAAATGCCCATCAATAGTAGAAAGAACAAATCAAACGTGGCATATTCACACAATGCAATTCAATACAGCAATGAGAATGAAATATCAGCAACTGAAGACAATGACGTATATGAATCCAAGAAACATAACACTAAGTAAAAGAAACTAGTTGCAAAAGAATTTATACTGCATACTTCCATTTATATAAACTCCAAGAATGGGCAATTAATTTATGGCATTAGAAATTAGGCTAGTGATTAGCTTTGTGTGAGGTAGAAAATAGAAGGATGCCAAGGGGTGCTTTGGGGATACTTGTCCTGGTGGCTTTATGAAATGTCAGCTGAGCTGTACTGAGCTGTTTCTCAGAATTCCCTTTTCTCTGTGTTTCTAGTATAGTGGACCACAAAAGATATTAGGAGTCAGAAGTAAAGGAGCAGTCTATTTTTTTTTTTACTCTTAAAAATTCCATCAGTATGTTTACATCTCACACATATTATTGCTTATCTCTTGGCTTTACATGTCACACATATTATTGCTTATCTCTTGGCTCGCCTGACTGTTGGACCTGCAATTGCTCCACGTTCCCTGCTATTCCTCCTCAGCTTCCCCACCTCCTGAGCTGGCTTCCAGGAAGAAGCTGGCCAGCTTCCCCTGCAAGTCATTCACAGTGTGAAGGTTGGAGAGACTGAGGATTGACAAAGATCCCTGTGCACCTTTGTGGCTTCCAGGCTGCCATAGCTCTCACCCACTTCATATCCATCTTCCCTTCCTGACCACTTGCCCTGTGGACTTCAAGCCGCGGGCATCAGACCTAAAGACAAGAGCATTACAGAGACTGTTTAACCAGTTCACACAATTGGGAAAGGTCAGTTCCCTATAATGAATCACAATATGTTTAACTGATCATTGTCAGATGCATTGGTCAAGCTTTTTCTTGATCAGCGTGTATATTATGCAGGTGTATTCAATTTCTGAAAATACATCTAGCTATACATTTTTGATTTGTATACTTGTCTCTATGAGTATCATAATTTAATAATAAATTATTTGGAAGTTCTGAACACTTATTCAGGATAAAGCACCAACCATCATAATTGTTTACTTACATGTGAAATGGAAAGTATGTCCAAAAAACTGTCATCCAATATACTTTAATTAATCATGAACACTATATAAGAATCTTTATAGGAGGCAAAAGTACCTCTCTCTCTCTCTTTCTTTCTATACACTCACACACACACACACACACAGTCTATAGTTCCATGCATATGCACTGGGTTAAATTACTGAAAGCAATGTAAGTTGCACATATCTATTGTAGATTAATATTTATTTTCAGAATTAATAATCACAATATATCAAATGGAGTTGGCTTGCTATTATTAAATGCACAATTAAAACAACTTTTTAGAAAACCAAGTTTGCAAGATGACCTTTAGATTATCAATAGAGAATATAGATACTTTGAGGTCACCATTATTATTCCAGCAGTCTTGGTGCCAAGAGGCTATGTCAGCAGGAATAAAAAGGGAAAAGAAGCAGGGAAGAGGAGGGATGGTGGTAAGAGAAGAAATTGACAAGTTGGGCAGAGCTTGCCCTTGATGTGAGCTGTAAATTTCTAAAACTTCCTGACACTGAGAGGTTTCCTTCAGGAAATAATAATCATGAAGATCCAATCTCTCTGTTTATTTTTTTAGAAGGTTCCATGGGGTAGTGAAGGCTTTAAATCATATAAATAAGTTGGAGGGGGAGTCAAATAGAAAACAATGAAAGATAGAGGACAAGGGGAGAAGAAAAGGACTCATGAGAACATTAGATATCACTTTGTTAATTTAGAGAATGGGCAACCAGGGTGTAGCATGTGAGGCTTGGAAGCATGCCCTAATCTGCTGGAGAAGATTCCAGCAGGAAGCTAATCGTTTATGGAATCACTACTATGTGCTGCTTAGTTCATATAGGTTAACTCTTTAATGCTTCTGATTTTTTCTTCCTACCCACCCCCAATACACATGCACTTGACATCTGTGGAAACATAGGCTCAGATATATTGAATAACCTGTCCAAATGACTCTGGGTCAAAAATGAAGCATGTACCCAAATGCAGTTTAATGTGACTTGAACTATCCTGTTCTTTCCACTACAGCACACAGCATTCATGACTCCAGGTAAGTTTCAAAGGTAATGCTCACAGGGAGTATAAAAAAGAAAATCCGGGCAAAGTCTGCTTCTATGCCCTGGATCAGCTGCTTCATTGTTAGAAAAAAATATGCCGCATTCTGTTTTAAAAGCAGAAAATTTCAGCCCCTGAGACTTCTGCTGTGCTTCTTGATCTGGTTGTGATATTGCTGCAAAGGACATTGTATGCTGCACTGTAGCAAGAGAGAACCTCAGCGATTAACAGCCAGTGGTTGTGATACTTTTCTGTAATTTAAAAATCTTCATACATCTCACCGTAGTGTAAAATAGAAAGTTTATATTGTCTGCAGTAAAAATTTATCATTTGACATATTTTAAAAGCTGATTTCACATCCAGGTTGGGGCAAAGAAATAATCACTTAATTTCTAGTTCTTCAATCGACTTTCCATTAACTATGTTTGTTGTGTCTCCTTAGACATTTCTTCAGAGCTAAGTTTTCAGGGCAAAATTTTTTTAAAAGACCAAGAGTTGTTTTTTGGTAAACTATCACTGAAATTTTTTACTTTCCTGTTTAACCATCTTTCCTCTGTTATTTTAGAAGTGTGTGTATTTCAAGTTGAGCTCTTAGAAAATAATGAAGAGAGTCCTAATTAAGAACCTGAGCTCAGGAGTCACAATGAATTTATATTCAAGCTCCACCAATCATTAACTTTGTAATTTTGAACTTGTTACTTAACTTGAGTGTCAAAATAAAGATGAGTTTCTTATCACAGTGCTGTATGGGAATTAAATAAGCAAGCACATATGATTAGCCTACGTGTTGGATACATTTTAAGTAGTAACAATTATTTTAGTGAGAGATGTTTGGTTGTTTACTCATTTTTTAAAAAATTTCCTTCACATTATGATGCTTTGACACCTTAGGGGCTTACCTGGCCTGGGAGAGACTCCTAGGGCTAGCTAATTCTTAATACCAATTTGCCTGGAACATGCCTTTCATCTGCAAACCAACCAACCCCCAATCCATGCCCCCAACCACCTCCTTTGTCTAACTCTCATCCACCTAGCCAAGATTTCCCCTGCCCTAAATCAACCTAGGGCCATGTACCAGATGACTAGAGACCACCCCTGTAGCTGAAAGCCCAGCAACATTATTCAAATGAGCACTACTACACCATCCGCCTGCCCTGCTGTGCCTTTCCCTGGGAAAATACAATAAATGCTCTGGGCCATGTTTTCCCCTCCTTCCTTCTGTCTTCTGACTAAAACTGGTGCTTCCCCATGTGACATTCTTGGCAAATGTAATTCATTCCTCTTCCAATGGCACCTCAATGATATGTCTGTGTTGTCACTCAGTTACATTCATAAATTAAAATGCTGCAGATACAACAGAGACATTTACTCAACAGTTGTGCCCTTTTTCCCTTTCTTATGTGGCTCAGCTCTGTTCAAGCAGCAATGTTAACATCCCCAGGGTGTGGACTGTGATTGGTTTAAACCCCTCATGGTAAATTCATTCACCTTAATTAGTCTAAAGGTTGATGTGTGATCCAGTACTGGCAAGGGAATGCAAAAGAAAGGGTACATGGAGGCATTATGGAAAAACAGGACTCTCCCTGGGAAAAGAGAAACTTAAAGGGGAGAACACTGTAATTTCCTTCGCTTCCCTTCTTGCTTTGCCTACTGTTCAATGAGGGCCCAAAGTCTGATATTATAGCAGATCTCTTACAATGAGGAGAGGCAAGTCTCTAAGGATGTCAGAGGAGCTGGATGAAAGACCTGAGTCCTCGCTGACACGGCTGAGTCACGGGAACAGCAGCAGGACAGCTCACCTCTGGACAGCTTCTTAAGTGGATTATACATGCCTGCCTATGGTTTAAGGGAGGACGTTCTTATATTCATTAATTGTTGAATGTTTATACTGCTTTCATCAAGAGCAGCCTAATGGAGACAGTTTTCAAACCTTTATTTACAAAATATATTTTGAAAGCCTTAAAATGTTTTAAAAATCTACTCACTGTCTCAGTTAACAGGCTACAAGTATGAGGAAATAACAACAGAATTCTACGAGATCATATAATATGCTCATAGCTTCAGAGAAGATTCTATAATGTCATACACTGTAGGGGATTTCTTCCTTAATATGATGGATCTGCAGCATCCAAACCACTCATTTCTTATGACGAAGTTCACTAACATGACTATTATATATTTTACATGTAATTTTAAAACAGAGTTTTTCTTATTTGGGTTTGGCACATCAATACCAGTAAAAAATTGTGTGTGTGTGTGTGTGTGTGTGTGTGTGTGTGTGTGTGTGTGTTGTTGTTAGAATGTGACATTCAGATTGAAATGCAAGTTTCTCTTTGGCAGAAGTGTCAACTGTGCTTCCTCTAATTCTGTTAACCTCTATTTAGTATATATAATATGCCAGTAGATGCTAAACAATTTTGGATATATCATGTTGTTTAAATCACACAACACTAGGAAGTGTATATTTTTGCTATTTCCATTTTTATAGATGAGGAAACTGAGGTTGAAAGATGATAGGTAACTTATCCAAGGTCACCAAGAAAATGAGCAATAAATTAAGAAGTGTAGTCTTCTGAACTGACCACAAAGTCTGAGCTCCAAATCAACATAGTTTACTGTGATATTGCTAGACCAAATTAATTCCTTCTTTTATGCCATGAAGTACATTTGAAAATCAGAAAGTAAAAGGGATGAACTAGAATTAAAAAAAAAACAACTCACAATAGTAAGGAGTTGCAGTAAAACAAGACCTCTAATGCACTGCTAGAGCAATTGTAAATTGGAGTGAATTTCCTGGAGGGAAGTTTTCCAATACCCCAAGAGTATTTAAAAATTGTACGAGCAATAGTTCTTCTAGAAATGCTTCCTTGGGGAGTAATCAGAGGTGTCTCAGAGTTTATATAACAAGATGTTCACCAACAGAAGTACAAATAAGTACAACATGGCACATTTATATATCTTAATATAGTACATAAAGGTATTTTCATATAATTAATGATATTGGTAAAGTTTACTAAACAAAGCAAGGTTTAAAAAATAAAATATGTCTTCATTTATATTTTTGTGATGTATTGTCAATATTCTCAGTTTGTATACTTGAATATTTATATATGTATATATATAGAGAGAGAGAGACAGAGAGAGAAGGAGGAAGAGAGAAAGAATGCCAGTTGACAAACTTAGATGTGCAAAATTCTAATTTCTCTTTAATTCCATTTTATTTCCATTTCTAAATTCTATCTTCTATAGTAAGACATTAATTTTGACCTCAGTTCTTGTTATGGGTTCCTCTCAAGTCATATCTTACATATGTGCCACATATCTTGGCAGACGTACACAGTCCAGAGGCAGAGTGGAGGGTGGTGCATGGGGATAGAGGTGAAGTATGGCTGAGGACTGATGTACCCAGACCCTAATATCTACAAATATCCTAACTATGCTGATGTGGCCTCTAACTATTCTCTCGTTTGAGAGACAAACTCTTCTGTAACTTTCTCCAACTTTAGATGTAGGAAAAGATCAAGGAGTGAGGTTGTCTTTTATCAGGTTATACTTTGTTTTTTAACTCTGAGATTTATTTTCTTAGTGATTATTTGTTCTTTTATTAATTTATTTTAGAAATTTAGAATTCAAATCAGGGTCCTTAAGGAAAATGCAGACACAATTTTTTTCCCCAGGTATTCTGGAAAGTCAGGGAAATAAATTTCATCAAAAAACTTCCCCCTGGGCTTCCCTGGTGGCTCAGTGGTTAAGAATCCACCTGCCAATGCAGGGGACACGGGTTCAAGCCCTGATCCAGGAAGATCCCACATGCCACGGAGCAACTAAGCCCGTGCACCACAACCACTGAGCTTGTGCTCTAGAGCCCGCGAGCCACAACTACTGAAGCACGCGTGCCACAACTACTGAAGCCCGCGCGCCTAGAGCCCATGCTCCGCAACAAGAGAAGACATTGCAATGAGAAGCGCATGTACCCCAACGAAGAGTAGCCCCCGCTCGTCACAACTAGAGAAAGCCTGTGTGCAACAACGAAGACCCAATGCAGCCAAAAATAAATAAAAACAAACAAACAAAAACTTCCCCCAAACAAAAAACTACACTGACCTTCTCTTTATTTCCTCTACCATCCTCCAAGTTCTGTAGTACTTTGAAATTCTGTCTCATCGAGGTCCCCTGATGTTGCTGAGTTGTGATTTCTGAGAGTCCATTTCACGTCTCAATATCAACTATGCAACAAAATTACGAGCACTGTAAATATGTATGGGCATGAATTTATCACATCTATCATCAGTTCTTGATTGTCAATTTGTTTTGCAAAATCCCAGATAAGACTCTTCTCTATAGCAGGTAGGAAATTCAAAAACTAGAAACACAAGTAAATAATTCCTCACCCAAAGGCTTATATTTCCAGGCTAGTAGAAAGACTGACTTCAGATCTTCTTAGTTCTCCTCTAAATTACACTGTATTTCTGGGCTTTGGTCGTTTGCCTTCTTTCTTTTCTGGATCTGTTCTATTGATGCCTCACCTTGTACTCACAGTCTTAAAGATCAGGGTGCCATGGCAACTGCCTCCACCACTGCCCAAGAACAACTCCACCCATCTTTGCATCCACTGATAAGGAGAGACCAATAAGCAAGGGGTGTGATGGTTCTACTTTTCCTCAGTGGCTGCTTAAAAGGGCTAGAAAACACTCCCCAGAACTGCGTGATTGTGGGGGCCCACAGAGTTACACCCCGTAAGTACAATGAGATAAAAGACAATAAAGAAATGGCAGATTAATTGCTCAATCTTCCGTCACTCTTTTTCACTAGCAATGAACTGTTTTGAAATGCAGTAGTTCCAAGCAGGCACTTGGGAGATGCCCCCAAGTGTCACAGGAACCTGTTGTGTTTTGATGTTAAGCTGTCACCAGCTTGGCGATGCATCACTTTGTGTTTGCTCTCCCTCCTTCCCTAGCTCACTCCCTTTACCCCTTATTCTTATTTCCCTAGCAGTGCACTCTGTCAAATAATTGTTAGCAAATAGGCTGTCTGCCTCAGGCTCTGTTTTTTTGTGAAACCCAGATAGTGTGTTTATTCTTCGTGAATTTGTCTGCCTTCTCCATATACATGCCTAAAGGAAGGGTGTGGATCATCTCTGCTGTTAGGATACACAAATCTTCCCCTTTTCTCCCTTTCTCAGACTCTTACTCTATCAATCCGTTCTGACTTCTTCCTCTGGGACCTGGGCCTTTTGTTCAAAAGACAATTTCTGCTGATCAATCAATTCAATGAACAAACTGCTATAATTAATAAAAGGAGAAGGAAGAGAAACAACGAAGAATATATCAACATTTTTCCCCTATGCAAACATATATGCAAACAAATAGAGACATAGGTGAGAAGAAGTAGAATTAAAGGACAAAGAAAATATAGTAAAGTAGCTCCTCTAGCTAGTAGAAGTTAATATTTCCTTTTGTTTTTTTCAATTAGCATTTAAGTACAACAATAAAATTATCACTAATTTTGCTATATTATTTTGCTATGTTATGAGACAGGAACTTGTGAGGAAAGGAAATTAATCATAGAGTCCTAATTATGAAGAAAATTTTGATGAAATAGAGGAGCAAATAGAATTATACACAAAAGAACAAAGAATGAATAAAGATGGTTGAGGAGAATAAAGGAAAGTTCTGGAGTGTGGAGTGCTAAATCTCATCCTGAAATACCCTCACAAACCGGAAATACTCTTTTATCAGCTTTCTGAGCATCCCTTAACCCTGTCAAGTGAACACATAAAATTAACCATCACATTATCTACTTACATTTATTTGTAACACATAATTAATAGCTTTGTGTGTAGAATACCAAATTGATTTACAATCTGCAAGTTATCAGTATTTTTATACAAAGTCCTTATAAGTTTCCATAAGCTTTGCCTATGAGCAGGTTGTGACCTTATGAGCACCTGGTCCAATTTAGGTATATTAGTTTGCTAGGGCTGCCATAACAAAGTACCACAGACTAGGTGGCTTAAACAATAGAAATTTATTTTCTCTCAATTCTGGAGGCTAGAAGTCAAAGATCAAGATGTTGATGTTGTGCTTATTCTGAGAAATCTTTCTTTGGTTTGTAGATGGTTGTCTTTTGCCATTGTCTTTGTATGGTTTTCCCTCTGACTGTGTCTGTGTCCTAATTTCTTCTTCTAATAAGGATTAGGGCCTATTCTAATGACCTCACTTTAACTTAATTACCTCTTTCAAGACCCCGTCTCCAAATATAGTTACATTCTGAGATACTGGAGGTTAAAACTTTGAAACATGAATTTTGAGGGGACATAATTCAGTTGTAACACTGATGTAAGCTTCTGGCTTCACAATTAATGAGCTATAAACTGATAGGCAAGTTATTGATACTTCATCTCCTCAATCCTCAGTTTCATTATATACACATTTGAAATAAGCAAGTGTGATAGCATGTTGTAAGGAGGAAATGATAAAATATAAACCACTCCATAAAGTACTTGATGTGTTAAATAGTCCCAGATCAAGATGTTTTACTTTGATAAAATCACTTAAATAATAACTGCCCTTATTTAAGATTTCTTGTGAGATTTCCTTCTTGGTCTTTTCTTTCAAATAACTGTGTGTGTTATCAGAAAACTTTTTGTCTTAAATTAAAAAGATAATTTTCTGCAGCTCTTTATGTATTTTTGTCAATGTCCCAATACTTTTATGTAGATTAACCTTATTTTATCAAATTAGATTGATTTTAGAACTTATATAACATTAATATGAATTATATAAATACCAGAATAAATAGCTGATCTTGGAGAAATTCGAGTTCATCCAGGGAACAGATAAAATTTAGATGATTCTGATTAGTATTTTCAGTACCTTTTTTGTCACTGCTAGTGTTTTCAACATTACTGAGTAGCTGTTATCTATAAAATATCAACTATATATATAAAACATTCTTTCTCCTTTCAAAAATCCTTCAAGGAAAGTAGTTTGTTCTTCTCTTTTTAGATGAAGAAACAGAAATTCGAAGAGTTTAAGTAAGTGGTTAATTTCACACAGCTATTCAGAAGAACACCTCAATCTAACCTCATTTATTTTAGACTCTGTAGTTTATCAAACTTTGTTCTTTTTATAACAAAGTATACTATCACTCACTTGGTATATGTGATTGATTTAAGGCTTTTCATAGCAATGTATGCTATCATCCACTAGGTACATGTGATTTATTTGAGAGCTTTAAGCTCTGAGAACTTAGAAGACTCATATCTACTTCAAGTAAATTATGGAATCTCTTGAACCAAATAAACAACTTGGCATTTAATTCTACTCTCCTCTAAAGGTTTAACAAACTTTATATTTTGCGTAGTTAAACAGTATAAATATTTTTGACAAGATTTCCCACTGGATAAATGAATTTCCTTCCCAAGAGAATTTTATGTCACTGTGTTTCAAAGACAATTTGGAGCATCTGCTTCCACTGCCATTTATTGCATTTGCATTGTAATATTGAAAAATGCTCTTATTATCCCTGTGCCATTATTGAAGATATCCAGAGATTTAAAATAGTATGTACATCTTGATATAAAAAACATTAGGACATGCATTTTATTCTTTCCCTCCTTAAAATCCAAAGTACGCAAAACAAATCAAATGCAGATCTTAGACGTTTGTGAGAAGTGGAACAACAATGAACCAGGGACTTTGACTCATTTCTGAAAGATCTAAGGTAGTTGGTTTCCTGTTGATACACCAGAGCATAATTGGCCACAACAGGAAGGAGAAATTGGAAAAGTCAATGGAAGTGGAATTATTTGTTCCCTGTTGAACCTTAGAAACAATCCAATCTTGGAGTCAGTCAATCTAGCAAGTGGGAATGGGCTGGTTAAATTTCCTACTAATAACAAGGAGTGGCATCAACAACTTTGGCCTGCAGGTTAAAGCAGGTATTTCCTTTCTAAAGAACTTGGGCATAATTGAATTCCTGAGTATAGGTACTTTAGAGTTAAGCCATGTTTGTTTGGGGAACTCATGCTGGGGGTGGAGGAAGCATGAATCCACACAGCTTAAAGTGAAACCAGTCAATCAACGTGTCTCACAGAGGCAGAAGTCAAGCTGTACATTCAGGGGAGAGGTCAAATGAGTAAAAGAATTTCACAGCGTAAGAGCAATCCAATCAAGCCCTTAGAATAAACAAGCCGTGGTTTGGTTTGGTTTTTAAATATGGAAAGAAAAAATTGTTTAATTTATGCATATGAGGAAATTCAGTAACATGAAAGATAACTGGTTTTAGAGAAACCTAAAATCATTCAGGGAACAGATAAAACCTAGATAGTTCTAATTAGTATTTTAGACAGATTTATGAAATGTAACACTCATAAAATAAGAACAGTCTACTCTTGGAAAATATAATCAGAGACCAGAACAGCATTTTTGGAAGTTAGGGTTGTGCAGTAAAATATCTAGTTGAAAGTCTGGAAGAAGAATGCTAGGGAATTCCTCACCATGTAAAGTAAAGGGAGGGAAAGAAAAAAAAAAAAAGAAAAGAAAAGAAAAGAAAAACAATGGACAATATTTGAAAAGAAATTTTAAAATGAAACTACCTGGAGGAATAACTATGAAGTTTTCAAATTTTCTAATAGATGAGCCAGGAAGAGAAATTTTTTTTAAAAAAATGGGAGAAATAATCAAGAAATGATTTAAAAAATTCCCAGAGTGAAAAAAAAGCAAAAATTTTCAGATTGAAAGAGCTCACTCAGTCCTGAACAGCATACATCATAAAAAAAATGATAAACATTTTAACACATTTTTCTGAAAATTTAGAACACCAAACATAAAATGTTTTTTAAAAATTAACAATTTATCTGTAAGAGATAAAACTCAAGTATTCTATCAGACTTTTCATCAGCAATGCTAGCTTTTAGAAAATAATGGAATGTGAGCTTTAAAATTTTTTTGTGGAAACATGATATATGAACTAAAATCAAGATTCTTAAAAGCAATTATTCAAAATATGAAAACTAAATACAGTTTCAGAGATAAGCAATTAAAACACTGGTGTATGCTGTGATCTGAATGTACAGAAGATGATGGTATTATGAGATGTGGCTTTTGGGAGGTGCTTAGGTCATGACGGTGGAGCCCACATGAATGGGATTAGTGTTTTTATAAAAGAGGCTCCACAGAAATCCATAGTCCCTTAACCATGTGAGGATGCATGATGCCAGCTATGGGCCAGGAAAAGGGTCCTCACCAAAATGTGACCATGCAGGCACCTTGACCTTGAACCTCCCAGACTTCAGAACTGTGAGAAATAAATTTCTGTTGTTTGTTTATAAGCTACCTAATTTGTAGAGTTTGGCTATAGCAGCCTGAACAGACTAAGACAATGTAATCTTTGCACTTTCTGACACAAAGAGGTGAGGAAGAGAAAAGAATATATTCTATCAAAAGGAAAACAGATCCAAGAAAGACCACAAAAGTTGATATAATACAGTAATATAAGGACAGGAAAGCGTTGAGAGGAATGGCTCTATATCAGAATGAGCCTCACATTTGGAGCAAAATATCATCAAGAAAAAGAATAGATGTGATGTTGTTGTTTTTAGTTAATAGAATGTGTCACAGACTTTGCTACAGTCTCCCCTAAGATCTTCTCTTTCAGAAGTTTTACCTAAACACATGGAGGTGAAGCAACAAATTATATTAGCTTCTTTGCAACAAACTCTGGTCATACAATTAAGTTCTGGACACTAAATGACAAATGAAGTTATAATAGTATTAAAGAATTTTATTGTGCTTATTATTTTACTGTGTCAGGTACTATTCTAAATGCATTATAAATGTTAACTCATTTAATTCTCACAGCATACTTACGAAGTAGGTACTATTATTATTTAAATTTTGCAGATGAGAAGAGCTTTAGCATCTTGCACAAGTTAACACTAAATTATTGAAGTTACATTATATGTGCAACTTCTTAGTGCTACTCATGAAAGGCAAGGATCCTAACCTCCTCTTCTTGGCTCTTCCCCTCCCAGGGGCTGTAATGTAGATATTATACTAGTAGCTGGTACAGGTCTCTTAGACTGCAAGATGCAAATCTAATTATGAGGATGGAAGAGGATCAAGACCAAAAAAATCTGAGTCCTTAAAACATGGAGGTAACATGGGCTTCCCTGGTGGCGCAGTGGTTGAGAGTCCGCCTGCCGATGCAGGGAACACGAGTTCGTGCCCCGGTCCGCGAAGCGGCTGGGCCCGTGAGCCATGGCCGCTGATCCTGTGCGTCTGGAGCCTGTGCTCCGTAACAGGAGAGGCCACAACAGTGAGAGGCCCGCGTACCGCAAAAAAAAAACAAAAACAAAAAAACACATGGAGGTAACATACTAACCTTTGCTTCTTAAGACTAAACTATTAGTTAAAAAGAAATGTTTCTGTTGTTTAAAAAAAAATAGTTATTTTGATTATTGTCAACAGCTAAATTTGCATCATAACTAGTAAGATATTAAGAATATGGATGTTAGCAATATTACAATGACGTGATTCTTTTGTCAATAAGAAAGAAAAACAGTTACAAATTTCAGGCAAAAATGTTCAAGAGTCATGGGACAAACATAAAGCAAACTAAAATACAGACTAATTTTTAACAATATACAGAATGTAACAGTTTTGGAGGGGGATTTGTCCTTGACATATAAAAACTATTCCTATTTGCATCAAAGAGCACAATTTGAATGACAAGGGATTACATTATGTTTATTTCTCTACAGGTCCAATCACATTAGTGGTTTCCGGTAATACAGAGGACACTCAAAATAATTTTATGCTCTTCTTGAATGTCTAGACTTAACCTGTAAAGACAGCGTGGGTCCAACTTGTTATACTTTTTATATAATATTATACACCTTGCTAAAGTAAAAACAAAACAAAAAAGTAGCTAGAAAAATTTGAAAAGTAAAGGAGCATACTAGAGACTAAGAGAAATTGAGTACAAATTTCTGCATTTTACTTAAAAAGAAGCCAAGATATCTACTTGCAGTTGATTTAACAAGATAAAAAGGCATAAATATTTTACATGAGATTAATAAGAGAAATTAAGAAAAATCTTACTAAGATATTTAAGAAGGGGAAATAGGATTTATTTACAGTTCTTTCTTCATAGTAGGGGGTTAATTGAATATAAGTTGACGAATCAAGAAATGGAGTTAATGTATTTAATATAATGTGATGCAGGGAATTAATGGATAAACCAATAAGCTAAGAAAGCTAAACTCTGTTTCCTCTAGGCAGTGTCACTAGGGATAAAGCTCACGCAGACTTCTGTAATATTTCTTTTTTATTATGTACATATATTTATGTTATAATAAAATAGTTTATGAGGCAGACATCTCATGTTTTTAGTTGTTCCAGTTGGTAAGAGGTCTCTGCCAGCATAAAGTGCACTGTACTTACCAGGGATCTCTTCCTGATTTTGAAAAACTGTGATAATTCACCCTCAGTTGTTCAATCAAAAGAAACCAAACTAATCAAGGCTTCTCCTTAAACTACACAAAGCAATCTTTACATGTCAGCCACAGAATTTCTTAAACTTAAATGCTGAAAAAAATAGCTCAACTGCAAAATGAGCAGCAATGTCCTTGCTATGCTTTGTTTCCCTGCAAATCTTGTTGGGGTGAATTCTAGAGACCAGTGTACTTGAGAAACGTTCCTGGAAAAAAGAATTGCCATTGGTATATTTAAACAACTGGCATTCATAACATAGGAATATAATTAGTTAGTGTTTTTAGTATTTCAATCAAGCTTGATGTTCTTGATTATTAATTAGACTTATTTTTAAAAAACAAAATTAGAAGTCAAATGTCAATTTAGAGAGAACAGGAACTTTCACTTTCCTGTTGTGCATTTATAAAGTAATTGTTTATTTCTTAAAGCTTTTCCCAAGGATGCTGGTATTCTTACAATAAGCTGGTACAGTAAATTGGTATTTAAATAACATTTTGTTAGTTAAAATAATTAATTATTAAATATTAATTGATACTTGCATAATCATCAATGGTGAATAACGAGCTATGCCTCTGTAACCCATACACAGCATTTATAAAGTGGTTAAACTTGGACAATTATACAACACTTAAGGTAAATGGTGTCAATTTTTTCTATATTCTAAGGGGTAATTTTTAGTTAGGCCTAAATTACTGTCATTATAAGTTTTAAAATTTTTTGTTGCAGTATAATGTGCCTATGGAAAAGCGCATGTACACTAAATATATAACTTGATGAATTTCAGTCAATATTTGAAAGGGACAGTGCTGACATTTGTTGTTCAATTTCAGAATAACTGAGACTTCTCTACTGAGAGAAAGTAAGTAGAATAAAATTGAGATCCCTAAAATCACAAGTAATTTCAACATATGATGGAAAATATTTTAAAAAAAAGTGTGTTATATACAAATACCCTATAAAAATGATTTGACAAATCATTTTTACAGGGTATTTGTGAAATAAATGCTGTGAAAACTGAGTTTTTTAAACAATAGTTTAAATATAGAGTTTTATGTTAAAAAATAAGTGTTCGTTTTTCTGGTTGAGGTGGGGAGGTTGAGAATGTGAATAAATTCTAATCTCTTCTATTTTTGAACCTTTTATTTTTTTATTTTATTAAAAAATTTTTTTTGAAAGACTTTCTTTTTTTAAACTGTGATTTTTCTTTTTTTAAAAATTAATTAATTATTTTTGGCTGCATCAGGTCTTCATTGCTGTGTGCAGGCTTTCTCTAGTTGCATCAAGTGGGGGCTACTCTTCCTTGCGGTGTGCAGGCTTCTCATTGTGTTATCTTCCCTCTTCGCCAAGCACGGGATCTAGGTGCACGGGCTTCAGTAGTTGTGACATGCAGGCTCAGTAGTTGTGGCGCACAGGCTTAGTTGCTCCGCAGCATGTGGGATCTTCCTGGACCAGGGTTCGAACTCATGTCCCCTGCATTGACAGGCGGATTCTTAACCGCTGTGCCACCATGGAAGTCCCTGTGGACCTTTTAATACAATGATACTTCAGGGAGAAAAAACTGAAAAGATTGATTTAAGAAGTCTCAAAACTTTTTCAAAGTAGGTGTTTTTCAGTCTATGTGATGGAAAGTTAGAAAGGAACAAAGAAAGATAAATTGCATGTGATATCAAGGACAGGAAGTAGGTAGTAATCAATGTGAGCAGGGGAATAGGTAAAGAAAGCCAGTACTTATCACTGGCAACCCTTGAAATTTTTAGTAAGATTGCCATTTATTGTTTTCTGTTAACATAAAAAGTTTATTTTCACTAAGCAGGTATGTTCAAGTCAGAACATAAAACAGATAACCTTTGTAATTGTTCCTTAGTTGATTAGAAAAAACAAAAAACAAATCAACATTTGCATTCCAAGTTTACAAAGAGATGGAGAAAGTTTTTGTAATATGTAAAAAAATAAGATTTTTATGAATGTTTGCTTTTTGTTATTAAAAATAGAAAAATATTTTAAAAAAATCTCTGTCTCCTCAAAGGATAATAGTTTTCTTTTTTTTTTCCCCTGAGATATATTATGAAAATGTATTTCTTTATGGCTAAGCCCTGAAGCAGTTGGAACTCTTGATGCCAAAAGACCTTTCCCCCTTAGCAAACTTATCTTCAAGTTTTATATTTACAAAATGATAACATTTATCAAAGCTTTCAGCAACTTGGATCCTCCTTAGCTTAACCTAATTTTTATTGTCATTTGTATTCATTGTACATTTTCAAATCACTGTTTAAAGTATAGTTGGTAGTAATCAGTACACATTTCCATAACAAATGATATCTTTTATCCGTGAAAATGTTTATATTTATGTAGGTTTTAGTTGAGTTAAATTTGAATGAACTACTACAAAAAAAAAAGAGGTTTCATAATGATAATAATGGATATATTTAAAAGAAATAAAAAATACTATTTAATTTATTAACTGGAGTATGTATTTTATATTATACAGGACATAGGAAATTACCCTATCACCTAGGAAAGGGGAACATCTCCCCACTAACAGCAATAATGTGTTTCATTAATATGCATAATTTGTTACAGGACTGGACAAAGTATAGCCCATTGGACAAATCCAGCCTTTTGCTTGATTTTATAAACTTTTATTGGAGCAAAAGCCACACCCATTTGTTTGTATACTGTCCATTGCTGCAAAAATGGCAGAGTTGAGCAATTGCAACAGAGATGTATGGCTAGCAAAGCCTAAAATATTACATACTTGGCCCTTTATAGAAAAAGTTTGCCAGATCCTGGTCTTTTATGTATTGTTTCACTTAGCAGAAATTATAATTTAAAAGTTGTAGGATGTATGCATGTTCCTAATCCTAATTCACTATAAGCAAATATTTTTTGAAAAGTGTATTTCTACATCAACACTCTTATAATGTGTGCCTAATGTGAAGGCATTGAAGTAAAAACAAAATGGGAAAATATGGTATAAACTTTCTTTTTCTAAATGTAGCCATATGTGACTTAATCTTATTTATCAAATTATAAATAACCATTGCTATCATATTTTCTTAGTTGTAAAAATTACATATTAAAATTTTGTATTTCAATTTAAGAATTCAGTTGTATTTCTCAAATTTTTACAAAGGGGAGTATATTATCTACTTAAATTTTATAGTGAGCCTTTTTCTTACAAATAACCACACTTTTTAATGTACTACCTTGTGATTTCACAATTTCACTTCCATACAAAAAACTTATTGTCAACAGAGTCATAAAAAGTAACTCTGTATGATCTATGTAAGTAGGATCCACTAAATAAAGAGAGAGAGAGAGAGAGAGAGAGAGAGAGAGAGAGAAACAGATGTTTCTACATCTCAGTTACCTCATATATAACTATAGAACATAACTGGTAATAAATTCATTTTATTTATATAATTTAGTCAAAAATAAAGTGAGTTCTTCTGGAAATTCATTATCTATTTATAATATTTTAAAGAAAACAGCAGAAAGAAATCTCACAATCAGAAAGATAGCAATAGGGTTAAAGTTCATAGAATTACTGTTGAAAAGTTCATAATGCCATTTTGTAAATATCTGTTTATAAATCATTACTTCTTTCATTCTATGAGCCCTGTAAAATCTTATTCAACATTAGAGTCAAACGTTGCTTATGAAGTGGAGACACACTTTGACTAGCCACAGAGCTGTGAATTATCAAAGAAATTAAAATCTTGGTTTGGATGTCATTGTCTTTCAGTAGATAAGTTCTCACTAATCATAATTAAAGGGTAGATCATTGTGCTAACCAAAGTAGTTAATGATAAAAGGGCCCAAATCTTGAGAACTATGTCCCTATTACAAGATCTTTAGGGTATACCGACACTTTTATTTTTAGGAAATCCCTTTTTTTTTCAAACAGTGGTTCTCAAATATGACATAATTTTCCTCTAAGGTCATTTGGCAAAGTCTGGAGACATTTTTGATGGTGGGGGGAAGAGATACTACAATATAAAAGGTAGAGGGTAGGGTTAGCTGCTAAACATTCTGCAATGCACAGCGCAGAACCCCACAGCAAAGGCTGTCCATTCCCAAAAGTCAGCAGATTGAGAACCCTGCTTAGAAAATTTAATATTGGATTTTCTTATACTAAACAAGTTTCTGTTAAGGTTCTCTTTATTAAAGACCTCATAAATTTTTAGAGCACAGAGCAGTAGCTGAGAAATCTTTTTTTTTTTTTTTTTTTTTTGCCGTACGCAGGCTTCTCACTATTGTGGCCTCTCCCGTTGTTGCCGAGCACAGGTTCCGGACACGCAGGCTCAGCGGCCATGGCTCATGGGCCCAGCCGCTCCGCGGCATGTGGGATCTTCCTGGACCGGGGCACGAACCCGTGTTCCCTGCATCGGCAGGCGGACTCTCAACCACTGCGCCACCAGGGAAGCCCGAAAAATCTATTATTGATACCCTGGGTGTAAGATAACATTACAATATTTAACACACCCAGAATTTATATACCAAATGTAGCTAAACTGGAATCTGCTTAACTAGCTTCTGGCAATCAGCATCTTTTCCTTGACCTTCTATGTTTATTATTGAGAAGGAAAAAAGTATTAAATTTTAAAATATGATTAAACAAAAGTTGAAACTAATTTTTGAGCTATTGATACATACTAAATATGTGACATTTCAGCTTTAAGTCCACGAATATGTATAAAATTATAGAATCTTAAACTTTGTTCTTAAAAATTCAGTTAGTCTCAGGTAATTTATTTACTTCTCAAGGTGAAAAAAAAAGTTTGCCATGTTATCACAGGGAACATATTATGTACATTAAATGAAATTAATAGCATTTTGTTCAATTTTAAAAATTGAGACAAAGATTCATGTAAGTGCACTGAAGAAACAATTTAAAAGTTGGGGAATTACCACTTGTTGAAATGTTTTAAATTTTACTGTCATGTACATTTTCAAGTAACTTAAATTTTGTACATTTTCAAGTAACTTAAATTTTGTCAGTTAATTTTTCTAAATGGACTCCATGTTTGTAAAAAAACCTATTTTTACTACTTTTTACATACATAAAGTGCAAATATCATAAAAGTAGAAATTTTGATAATTTCTACTTATGAAAATTTTAACATGGTTGTTTCACAAGGCTTCTTGATTTTTCAGGTTGATACTTTTGTTAATAAGTTTGGACACACTGTTATTCATTATTTATTTGAATATTGCTTCTTTCTCATTTTTTTCTTTCTCCTTATAGAAATCTGTTATACCCACTGTAGAATTTTCATGTTTTGGTTCTTGGGTATCACTTAGACTGCTGAATCATAAAAAATGATGTATATATAAACAATGGAATATTAATTCAGCCATTAAACAAAAAAATAATGAAATCTTGCCATTTGCAACAACATGGATACATCTAGAGGGTATTACACTAATTCAAATAAGTCAGACAAAGACAAATACTACATGATCTCACTTATATGTGACAAACATATAACAAAATGAAAATAGACTCATAGATATGAGAAAATACTGGTGGTTGCCAGAGGAGAGTGGAGTGGGGAATGGGCAAAATAAGTGAAAAGAATTGAGGTACAGACCTCCAGTTATAAAATAAATGTCATGGGGATGTAATGTACAGCATAAGAAATATGGTCAATAATACTTTAATAACTTAGTATGGGAACAGATGGTTACTAGACATTTTGGTAGTCATTTTGTAATGCACTTAAATGTTGAATCACTATGTTGTACATCTGAAACTAACATAATATTGTACGTGAACTATATTTCAATTTTAAAAAAAGTCTCGAATCATAAAGCTTCAGAATCTGGCAAATAATTTAGGGTAGAATTGTGGCATTTCTTTCTTTCTTATATAAACACAAACTCATAGGAAAGTTAGAAGTACAGTATAAAGAACTATTTTTCCCTGAAGCAGTTGAAAATAAGTTGCAGATCTGATGACTCATATAGATTAGTATTAATTTTGCTTATGAAAGGACATTTGCCTATATAATATAATCGTCTATACAATATGATCATCAAAACAAAAAAATTAACATTAACACATTACTACTAGGTAATATACAGATGTCTGTCTAGTTTGACAATTGTGACAATAATGTCTTGATAACAGAGGGATCAGTTATGAGTTCCTTAATCTTATATTGATTTTCATGACTTGACATAAGATGGTTATTTTATGTGTCCTTATTTTTTTTTTCAGAATGTTCCTAAGAGTGCTTCTTCATGTGTAGTTTCAGGTTATGTATCTTTGCATGAACATCCTAGAAGTGATGTTTAATTCTTCTTAATGCATTCTGTGAGGTGGTATATATTGTTAATTTGTTCCATTACTGAGAATGTTCACTTAGATCACTGGATTATGGTAATGTCTGCTGGGATTTTTTCAGTGTGAAGTTACTATTTTTTTCCTTCTCTAAGTAGTAATTATTTTCACTTAGAAATACTTTGAAACTATGTAAATATCCATTTTATCATACAAGTTTTGATTTATTTCTTTATTTTTCTTTATTTATATATTCATGGACAGTTTGCTTTCTGTTTTATTCAGTGTGTTATGTTATCTCAGTTATTTATCTTGAAGCTCACACTGTCTTCAATTTGACCAGCGATAGATAGCCTTTTCAAGCTGACTTCTGCATCCTTTCAACTTATTGCCCAACTTTCTTTATAGCACATTCTTGCTTTCTGGTACAAAATGATGTTTCCATTATCATCTTGTACTTTTTTTTTGTACCAGGCTGAATGACAATCAGTCATTCCTCCAAGGAGCCTTCCCTTTAGTGGAAAATGACATAGAGAATCTAAGATATAGGCAGTAGATAGACTCAATGCTATTGGACCATTGCTGCTCTTAGACCCTCTCAATAGACAAAGCTAGGGATCAAATGAATTTGGGTATTTGGGGTATATGTATATGTACACATAAATTTTAATCTGTGTGTGTATTCACAAAGCTACACTATCTCAATTCCACAATTATAGCACATAATATATCACAATTCTAAAATCTCACTGATTCATCAGTCAAATCTTGCAATCATTTAGCAAAATATTTGGATTGATTTTTATTTAGATAGAAAAATAAAAATTATCATAAACATTGACTCAAAGCACACACATTTCAGTGTGGAGGTACCTAATAATTCATACTCATAACCAGTTCTCTAAACATCACTCAAATATATGTGTATAAATTTGAATGGTTATTATTTATTTTATTGCAGGTTTAATTTGTCTATGTAAGCTCACAGAGAATCAGTAAAGGACATGATGCTTACTCATTTTGTAGTGAGTTAGTCTAACAAGTCTCAAAAACTAAACATATACAATGATAGAAAATTGCAGCATTCATTGTTTTTTGTGTCTTCATCATTGGACGCTTCTCACATTTTGCTTGTTGGAGAGAAAATACAAATTTTTATATAATGTTTGTTTCATTTTACATAGATCTTGTGTTCAATAAAGGAACCGATTGTTATTTTCTCCTATGTTTTCTAATTCTTTAACAACAAACCTAATGTTTTAAAACTATAATTATATTCTAATTTGATATAAATAAAGCAATCTGAATGCAGTTTTCATTTTCTTTCTTAGGGAAAAAGAAAATACAAAGAAGCGTTCAATGATGGTATAATTCCCAGTGTACTGTATTCACGGTTCGGACTTGCCACTGTGCCTCATTATGATTTTATACTCCATTGTATTTTCAAATATCAGGAAGAGTATTGATAAGCATCTTAAATATTTTATTTTAATTATCTACTTAAAACAGTACTTTTAAGAAAAATAAAGTACATCATGCTGAACCAAAATAGAAAACCAAATACTAAAATAAACTTTTAAGTCTGGTATCTACTATCTAAACTTTAAAAGTTTAGAAATAACTTTTATTTCTAAAATAATAATAATGGTGCATCTCTTAAGGCTTTTATGAAGTTTTGATATTGTTGATTACATATGTCTAATTTCCAAAGGTGGTTTAAATTTTTACTTTATTTTCAGATATTTAGGCAAGTTTTAGAATTATTGAAAATATCTTACTGCTGTCAGAATAAATATTCTAAAGTATTTTAATTTAAACATTTATTCACCTCTTCATTTATTTCTTCATTCATCCCTTCACTGTTAATTCCATGCTACTTACTTACTATATAATTTTACTCCAGGCATTATGCTTTTGCTGGGTATATGAAGGTGAAAAGGAGTTTCTTATGCCCAAAGATACCTCGGTTCAGTGAGAACAGCTATAATTAACTATTTTAAGCAAAAGCCACTTTCTGATCATCATCACTCATAAAGTAATTATGGCTTTCATGTTAGTTTCATATTACGTCTATCATAATAATTCCCAATATTCTTACACAATAAGACATTCTAGTTTTGTCATGAAGAGATCTTACTGTTCCCTCTTTATATCATACTCATCCCTATTCCCTGGACTTTGCTTATTTGTTTCTTAACCTGATACACCCAGCTTGTTCATCTGTCTGCAAAAATCTTAGTACTTCATCAAAGCCCTTCTCAAATTTCACTTACTTTGGGAATTCTTGGTGATCTCTCTTATCGATTCTCTATAACTCACTGTTTAGCAATTAGTAATTCTCTCTTGAGATGAGCAATTAGTATGTAATAAATTTACCATCTTCCATTACTTTAGGGTTTTCTACCTTGTCATTCCTTTCCTAAACTGAGCCTTATAACTTGGATTTTCAGAAAACTTCATCTACTCTGTGAAATTGCCTGATATTAAGGAAAAGAATGTAGGCTTTAGTGGACATTTCATAAGAACTTGCTTGACCAGAAGTTGAAATAAAGTAGAATGAAGTTTCTGTAGGCATATTATTCCATTGGTTTCCTATCTATAGACAGTAACTTCTACAAAGCAACTGAGATTGCTATTCAACAATATTTACATCAAAACCTCAAATAGACAACTTGAAAACATAAAACACATTCAGGCTGTGGTTTAAATAATTCTATACCACATTATACTCTAATCACAAAAATTCTCAAATTTATGGCTTTTTTGATACTGTGGCAAATAGAAAGAAATTAGTCAAAAATCCAACTGGGGTAAGTAGAGGATGTAGTAAGGAATTGCATGTAAAAGGAACTTACTTTTCTACTCTATTTTTGACGTTTAAAAGAACTAGAGACTACTAAGTTACATGAATGAAAACTGAACTTAATATGCATATGCATGCTCTTAAATACGACAGAAAGTTATACACAAATATTGAAATATGCTAGACAGAGGTATACTGTATTTCAGAAAACATAATTGCAAATTAAAGTAGCAAAAATTAACAGTACAATGTGAACCATGTTTATTTATGTTCCATGTTCTATCACCATTACATAGATTCTGGTGTGTGTGTGTGTGTGTGTGTGTGTGTGAGAGAGAGAGAGACAGAGAGAGACAGAGAGAGATAGAGAGAGACAGAGAAAGATAGTCTTTGTGTGATTTATTTTCCAAATGATATTTGATGTCTCTAACCCAGACTTTAAGATGAATATAACTTTTGTTATTTGTATGGCAACTGAAATAGAATTATCATGGTCACCTAAAAATGTGAGCATTCACTTATTTCCCATTTTCTCTTCATCCACTTGGAACTTCAGTGCAAACTAGATGTCATTTTAAAACCAATTATTGTAAAGCTAACCAACTCAGTATGATGTTTGAGTACACATGAAGAAAATTTAATTAAGAAACAAGGTATTTAAAAAAACATTGCCTATACTTCCAATATCTATATTTAATTTTATAATATTTAATATAACATCTTATTGATGTGGTATAGAAACTGGCATAAAGTTTCAACATATATCCACCAGTTTCCTCAGTTAAAATGATCATATACATAGTCAGTTGAATATTTTTGTTCATCACTACTTAGTTTGCATTATTCTGGATAATGAAGTTAAAATAAATACCAGTGCTTAATATCATCAATAAAATGTGTCATTTTGGATTCAAATTTAATTAATAAGTTTTGATTAGGTAACTTTTAAGACTTTTAAAATTTCACCCTTGAATTTATTTCATAGTTCATTGAAAATGTTCATATAGTGTTTATAAGTTTCTCAAGTCTGAATGGTAGCAAACTACTTGCATTCCTTGGTTCTGATTTGTAAGTATTTGAAACTGACAAATATTTTTAAGGTTAAGATGACTAGAAGAAATAAAATATAAAATAAAAGAAAGAAAATCAAAATAAAAGGCAAATATATTGGGTATTTATTAAGAACACATTATTCTTAAAACTACTTATTAAGCCTTGTTTTTCAAATAAATGAAAAAGGTAATTTCTTGCTATAGAATAATTGTACTTTTATTATTTTCTGTTATATCATTGGTAAATATGACTTTCACATACACTTTACAAGTACAAATAAAAGTATATAAAGCACGTTTTTCTGAATTTTAGTTCTTACCAAAACTGGAGTGTCCCAATTTTCATATGTAAACATGACCACTCCATGGAAATTATTGCTGGATTTTCAAATGTTTAAAGTGACAGAGTTTAAAGAATATACAACAAACTCTAGTAATCACTTTACTTAGCTTGTTAACATTTTATTCCTTTTTCGTCTCTCTTTGTTTGTGGAAATATCTTTTTTTCTCCTGAACTATTTAAGGGAAATTAAACATATCTTACCCTTCATCCCTAAGTACTTCAGCATGTGTTTCCTAAGGAAAATTACATTTTTCTATATAACCACGATAATGTTAACATATTAAACACTAATTTAATAAAATCATCTGTTATACAAGCCTGACTTCCAAACTGCTACAAAATATATTATCTTTAAATTTTATTTTAAGGATGCAAATAAAATTCTTGCATTACAATCATTTGTTTTGCCATTTTTCTCTCCAAATCTAGAACAGTTGCACATTTCTGTATTTTTTTATGACCTTAGATTTTTGAAGAGTCCCAGGCCAAATGTCCTGTTGGATGTCTCATATTCTGCATTTTTCTGATTATTTCCTCATGTATATATTTAACACAGAGGTTTCTTGGCAGGTGCACTATACAAGTACATAGTAGGAAAAGGGTTCTTGAATTTGGGGTTAAATAGAAGACTGTAGCTCCAGCCACATGTTAAGACTCAAAAACATAACCTGGGATTGTTTTACTCTGTTACACGGCTCCGTGTTTTTCCCATCTGCTACTGGAAATAATGCCACTGCTTTATACACAGGCCTGGACCTCATAGCTGAACAGTAAGGGAGAATATGTCAACTATTCTTAGACTTCATAGATCTGGATTTACTGTTAGAAATTTAGAGAAACAAAAGGGATTGTACTGAGTAGTGGGAAAGGAAAGAATTGCATTTATATAAAACCTAATTACAGTTTATATTTCTGACAATTATTTTGATAAATAACCTCGATGTTTTAGGTTATATATTTTAAAAGTGGTATTACAGTATTTTAATTCAAGTCTTATGAACCCTAAGGGGAAATGGAAATTATATAATTTTAAAAATGTATGCATGTGCATGCCAATGAACAATTTGAAGCATTTTTATTTGCTTTGTGCATATCACAATTTTGATAAAAAATTATACTGTTTTCATTATGTTTTCAAGTAAAATAAATTTTTAGAGATATTTGCTTCTTTTTACTTCTAAAGAAATAAAGCAGACTCTTTAATTCTATGATTTGTGAGTCAAATAATTATGAATTAATTCAAAAATGACTTTGCTTCAAATATCTTTGAAATAATAGTACTAAAATCAAATGGCATGATGTAGATGAATTGAACAAATCAGATATAATACTGTTTTATATTTCTAATAATTCCTGTCTATATACTTGCCAAGTTCATTGTGGTAAACTTTTAAAAATCACTGATGGTAATAAATCTAATAGATTTTAGATTTAATAAGATTATATTTTAATATGATAGAATTTCTAACACTGGAAACTTTCCACTGAAATCTATTAGCCTGTCTTATGCTAATATAATGCTCATTTCAGTAATACTCGGAACATCTGAATATTTATTTTACCAGATGGACTAGGTTATTCTTTTCATGAATCATGTTTTGTTTTTTATAGAAATATATTTGACATACAATATTATTTTAGTGTCAGGTGTGCTACATAATGATTTGATATTTGCATATGTTATGGGATGATCACCATGATAAGTATAATAACAATGTGTCTCCATACAATGTTATTATAATACCATTGAACATATTTCTTATGCTGTATATTATATCCCCATGACTTATATATTATATAACTGGAGGTTTGTAGCTCTTAATCCCATTCACCTACTTTATCCACCCCTCACCCTATTCCCTTCTGGCAACCACACATTTCTCTCTGTATCTCTGAGCTTGTTTTCATTTTGTTTTGTATGTTTACTTGTTTTCTTTTTTAGATTCTACATATAAGTGAGACCATGCAGTATTTCTCTTTATCTGACTTATTTCACTTAGCATAGTACCCTATAGAACCATCCATTTTGTTGCAAATGACCAGATTTCATTCTTTTCTATGGCTGAGTAATATTCTATTTTATATATACATATATATATATATATATATATATATATATATATATATACACACAAGCACACACACACCACACATCTTTATGCATTCATCTATTAATGAACACTTAGGTTGATTGCATATCTTGACTATTGTACATTATACTGCAGTGAACTTTGGGGTGCATATATCCTTTCCAATTAGGTTTTTTTTGTGTGTGTTTTTTCATGTATTATAAAGGAGTGAAATTGCTGGATTATATAGCTGTTCTAATTTTAATTTTTTGAGAAAACTCCATACTTTTTCCTATAGCAGCTGCATCTGTTTACAATCCCACCAATGATGCATGATAGTCCCTTTTTTTCCACATCTTCAGCAACATTTGTTATTTGTTGCCTTTTTGTTGATAATCATTCTGGAAGACATGAGGTGATATCTCATGGTTTTGACATGCATTTCCCTAATGATTAGTGATGTTGAGCAATTTTTCATGTATCAGTTGGTCATCTGTATGTTTTCTTTGGAAAAATGCCCACTGGGGGCAAGGCTGGATCCCAATATGCCTATGCCAGCCTGCTGGTGAGCAGGGTTGGGACCTAGCATGGTTGGCTGCATGGCCCATGGGTACCTGGGATTGGTGCCAGCTTACTTGTGGGTCGGTAAGCCTCAGCACTAATAGGCTAGAGGGCAAACTCCAAAATGGTGCTTGCTAGCACCAGTGTCCTCCTGGTAGGGTAAGCTCTTAAAAATGGCTGCCACCAGTGTGTACATTACCCGTTGCCTCCTGCCTCTCCAGGAGTATGTACAAGGTCAGCAAGGGGTTCTGACCCAAGCTCCTTTCAAATTACCACTTCTAGCCTGGGACTCAGATCATGTGTGATTTTGCACATGCCCTTTAAGAGTGAAGTCTGTTTCCTAAAGCCTTATGGCTCTTTTGAACATAAGCTCTGCTGGCCTTCAAAGTCAGGTGTTCTGGGGGCTTTTCTTTGTGGGCTTCCCCTAAGCCAAGGGGCTTGATGTGGGGCTCAGAACTTTTGATACTTGGGGAGAACCTCTGCAATTGTAATTATCCTCCCATCTGTGGGTTTCCCACCCAGGGGTATGGGTCTTGACTAGACTGCTTCTCTGCCCCTCCTACCCATCTCATTGTGGTTCCTTCTTTATCTGTTTAGTTGTGGAAAATCTTTTCTGCTAGTTTACAGGTTGTTCTCATCAATAGTTGTTCTATAAATAGTTGTAATTTTGGTGTCCCTGTGGGAAGAGCTGAACTCAGGGTCTTCCTACCCACCTTCTTGGCCACACCTAATACAATAAACCATGTATATTTGACATGTCTTTGATTAATCATATTAATGCACACAGTTAGGTGTACAAGTCAATGACATAAGGATGTGTGTATGCCTATGTGTGCACATGTGCGTGTATCATTGCATCAAAATATCTAGAATACTAGGATGAGTACTTTTTCTCAGATGTAGTATATACCTACAATCTTAAGTATGTAATAAATCATATCTTTATATTTCTCTCACATCTTACTGAATGGTAAAATCCAATATGGTATCTGAATAAGGGCAGGGATCCTCAGGTCTAAATATTCAAAATATGTTTATGCATCTCTTTTTATTTCAAGACTTTAAAAAATGTATTAATATTTACTACAAATGAAAAAAGTTTTAACCCAGTTATAACTGTTCTACAATGATAACCAGAATGTTTATCATGTTTTAAAAATTAGATACTAAAAATTTTCATAGTGCTTTTTGACTGTTCATTTATTGCTGCCACACTAGCCTGCCATAGTTGACCTAGTGATAATACAGAACTATAGCTTACGAGCAAAGTAAAGAAAATTTCTCTAAATATAATTGCGTCAAAGTGAAATTATGTCTCACAAATTCTTAACTTTCAAGAATTACTGATAAATGTCAACTTTTAAAATATATTTATTTATTTTAGTCATAGGAGAATCAAATTTTAAAATATTATTCAATAAGACATTTTTCTTTAATATTTCTTTAATATTTTATTGGAACAGAAGACAATAGACTGACACAAGGACTGAATAATTAGTATATGTTTAATTTTATTATTTAAATCATAGCTATAGAAATGTAGAAATAAAAAGGATTGTAAAGATCATCAATGCAAACAAGAAAGATGAAAAGAGGGAAGGACATCAGTAACAAATTAATTAAGTTGAAACCAGTCTCTTATACATTCACTTAATATATTTCCTGAAAAACATTTCCATTTGAATATATAGCAAATTCCTATTTATACAAAATGAAGAGGAGCTAGTTTTCTATTTTTAACTCAAAGATGCTGATTATTTTAGAGTTACCATCAGAAGAGAATATACCCAGAAACAAAAGAAGCTTATGTTTCTGCGTCTCTTATGTGGATAGGTCTCTATGACTACAGTACCCTCTCCCCGCTTATCTGCAGAGAATTTATTCTAAGACCTCCCCTTTTGGATGCCTGAAACACCATGAATAGTATCAAACCCTATATATACTATGTTTTTTTCCATACATGCATACTTACGATAAAGCTCAATTTATAAATTAGGCACAGTAAGATATTAACAACAATAACTAATAATAAGATAGACCAATTATAACAATGCACTGTAATAAGTGTTACATGAATGTGATCTTTGTCTCTCTCAAAATATCTTACTGTATGAATTGAATGTTTTTTCCACATTAACTAAACATCAAGCACCGAGGCTGTAACTTTTGCAACTTGAGGTGTGACAGCAAAACTAGCACACGTTTCTTTTTCCTTTTTCACAATTTAACAGATAGGGTATTTGTTCTTATTGTAAATGTTAATAACCTCAGCATATGATTTTTTTCTTTCCCTATTAAAGTTGAGAACTTTCACATTTTTCACTTAAGGAAAGCACTTTACGACTTCTCTTTGGCATATCTGAATTGCCAGCATCACTATTGCATTCTGGGGTCATTATTAAGTAAAATAAGTGTTACTTGAACAAGAGCAGTAGGTACCACAAATGTCCATCTTATAACCAAGAGGGCCACTGTTACTAATGGGCAGGATACGCTGAACAACATGATGATTCACGTCCTGAGTGGAATGAAGTGGGGCTTCTCAAGATTTCATCACACTACTCAAAATGACACACAATTTAAAAATTATGAATTGTTGATTTCTGGATTTTTCCATTTAGTATTTTTGGGCTGTGGTTGACAATGTGTAACTGAAATCGTAGAAAGTGAACCTGAGGATAAGGGGGGACTACTGTACTAGGTTTTTTTTTTATAGTTGTGGAATATTCTAGGTGGGGAAAGAAGGTTGATTGCAGTCATAAAGTATTTCTATGCAAGCATTTCTGGTAGATTGTAGCAATTTTTTGTGGTTTTCATTTATGATTCTAAATAAATATTTCACTTTCATGCCAAAATTTTATTTTTATATTTATTTAATTTTATAATTTTGTATCCTTTTCCCTTAAAGAAGGCCTCCCCAAAGTATATAAGCTTCAGGCTCCACTAATCCAGACTTCTCCCAGATTATCTGATAGCTCCATATTTTAAAAAATAATTTGATTGATTGAAAAATATTTTTATACTCAAATTACTTAACTAGAAATCAAAATTTAACTCCCTATAATTACTTATAACATATTTAAAATTTTTCCATAGAAATATTGAAATATTCACAACTTGGTCATCATTGTGAATATAAATATTCATAGAAATACACAAAAAATATAAATGTTATAAACATTTTGGGATCTGTGATGAATTCACATAGTCAAGAACTTTAAAAAATTGCATACAAACAATAGCCAAACTTTAACTCAGCTTTTCATTGATCGGTATAAAATAGAAATGTGAGATTATTAAATACTAAGATTATAATAGAAGGAATTTTATATATCACAGGGAAGCAATAATAGTACAAATATGGTAATCATATTAGGAATTCTATTTAAACAAAATTGCTGTGTTATTTGTCATTGAAAGTGACATAACTACATATTTTAATGTTTATTACTCACCTAAATTAAAACAATAATGATAGATGTGCAGTGCTAAAATCCATGAATTGGACCACACTGGAACACACGTAAAACAAGAGCATGGTAAATTTGTAATTTTCTTAATAACTCAGTGCATCAGACTTTTTAATGAGCTAGGAATTTTTTCCCTACTTTTTCAAATTCTGTAATTAAGAAAATATAAATTGCAGGGGTAAGCAAATGCTGTGGTTTATCTAATATATTTTAACTTCAAGAACTTCAGTCAATTATAATTTCTCTTTATTCATAGCTCAGATGCTAAATATAAATAGATAAGCCTGATAGTTGGCCAGTTTTTAGATAATTAAATGCTCATGAGTCAGCGTGTATGTGTGAGTATGTGTGAATTTGCCTGCATGTACATTGTGTACACTTTTTCATGTAGGCAGATATCTAGTGAATTATAGACTTTCTCTCCAGCTAACATTTAAAAAGAGGGCAGAATCATGAGCACATTACAGTGTGTTTATTTTTAGTTTTCATTTGCCAGGGCAAATTGTTTTGATTATAGTAGTAGTAAATTTAAGTGTGGTTGCTTCATAATTCTTGTATTAAATTCTCATTCTTTAAGTCAATCTTAGTAGTTGTATTCCCTAGAAGGTAACAGGTTTCTGGGACGGTTATGTTACCAATTTCTGTCCAATGAGGTGTGCTAGAGGGTGGTGTGTGTTCTACAGAAGGTCTCCTAGCTCTTAAAAACACACAAGGAATATATGATCTTTTATCTCACCCTTAAAATTGTCAGGTCTTGATGTGGCATCTTGTAACCACAAGGGAAAATAGCCTGAAAGATCAAAGCAATACACTGAGTATGAGACTCAAGAAAGATGAAAAGCATTTCTGATGTTGACAAGATGCCTAATTAATACACTGAATAATATAAATATCTTAGAACTTCTTGTTCTATGTGACAGTGAATGTTGTCATCATTTAAATGACTTTAATGTGCACTTTCTGCTACATGCAGATGAATGTCCCCTATGAAAATATCTCTTAAGTGTTCCCAAGCATGTTTGTGTACACATGTGTGCAGCTCACATACTATGCCATGTATCTTCTTTTTGTCTCTACCCTTCTCCATGTTTTTTTTTAAAAAAAAAACAACAAAAATTCTCCAGAAGAAAGATTATTTACAATACAAACATAAAATTATGTCTTTTTACATCAGAAAAAAATTATATATAGTTTGTTTTATGACTTCTTTTTGGACCTAAAAATAACTAAAGGATTTTTTAACAAACCCATGTTATTAGTACAAAATATCAAGATATTTTTAATGCTCTATCTATGCTTTTCCCATCTAAGTCATGACATCTCACGATCATAGTTATATACTCAGTGCATTTTTCAGAAGAACTTAAAATAATTCCCGAAAGTTTGTTTCTAATTTTTCATGTTACTGCTGGATTAACATTCCCTTAATCACTGCCACTCTGTTGTGGTTATCTTTTTAACAAAATTTAGATTCTTTCTCTTGTAGCAATAACATCAAGAATGAAATCCTTAATATTTATTCCCAAGACTTCTACAATTTGACTTAACTTATCACAGTGAATCTACTTATAAAATATTAGATTCTTTGGAGGAAGAACATTAGGAGCTATCTAAAATAATGTAGGGTTTACTTCTGTAGCACTCATTGTCTAAAGATAATTCACCCTTTGTTTAAGTACATTTAATAATGACATATTTTATTATTAGGCTATTTCTAATGTTTGACTCCATGGAAACTATTCATTATTTTACTATATCCCAAATTACTTATAATTCTTACCCAGTTGTTTTGGCTTTGCCCTTTGGCATCATGCATAATAACACAATCTTTCTATTGAATGACAGCCAGTCACATATTAACTGGCAGGATTTATATTTCTTCTCAATCTTCTCTTTCCAGGAAAACCATCAATAATATAATTAAAGATTAGTGTATAAAAAAAGCAACTAACAAGTATAATCTTAAAAATACTTTTCACAAGCATCACCTCATTTTCTATGCATTCCTCATATAACATAATTTCTAGACTTGCATCTCTATTCTGTGTACAAAATATAGGAGTTACATTTTATACGTAAGGCTTCAAATATGAAGTTAAAAGAAGTTTAACAGTTGACAAAAGGTACAACCCAGCAGTACCACATCTCATACTGGTTTTCATATCAGGAAGGCAATCTTTATTTCTATTCCCCATTTCTATCTCATGAAGTTTACTTATATTCTCTACTAAGAAACATTTTCTCTGTCCCCTCTAATTAAGTAAATCCTACATACTGTTAAACATTGAGCTCAAGTTAAATTTCCTCTAGTAGCATTTCCTCATTCCTATACCTACATGAAAATTTCATTTTTCTGATGATTCATTGTTCTTAAGCCTGGATTACAAAATTTTAATTATCTGCAATCAATATTTCTTTCTCTCTTCTCTGCCTTTTCTCTCCCTCTCTCACTCTTACTCTGTCTTTCTCTGTTTCTCCCTCTCCTTCTCCCTTTGCCTCTATCTCTCTTTCTTTGTTGAAATAATTTTGATAAAAGGGAACAAACTCATGCTCCTTTTATCCCCTCCATTTTGAATGACATGGCCTGAGGTGTCCAGTGTGTGCTCAAGAATAACAGTAACTGTAACAATAACTGAAAACTATTTGCATTTATGGATCAAAGACAGTGTGATTCAGAAACAAGGAATTTGGATGAAGACAATTTTTTTCAAAGTTCTAGTCTATTATTGCTAAAGCCTTGACATTTATGGTATTCATTTATCAAAAAAGAATTACCTAATGCTTTATAGCAAAGTGATTAAACTCCAGGGTCTCTACAAGGTAAGACCTTTCTTCCTGACCTAAATGTAGGGCAATCAATAAACATGATGCCTAGGGACAAAGATCACTAGACTTAAGTACCCTCTCCCATTTATACCATCATTTATGCAAGGAAATATACTCTAACTTGCTAGATGGATCCAGTTAACTCTATCTTTAAATATAGTTGAAGAACCAATTTTACTAACTGTGGGGAAAATCAATTTATATTCATAGAACAGGATCAGGTAATAAAGCATTTTCTTCCTGGTAGATGTCATGAGTTAAGTACTATATTGCATGTACCTCATTAAGTGCCACCACCTCAAATGTCATTTAGGTAAGTAGTGATATTGGAAATCCTCCAAAATGTAAAGTAGCTGTAAGCAACTCATAAGCCGAATCTGGTAAATACTAACATTTTTGCTGAATCTGCAAAAATGCTGATGTATTTGATCTAAATTAAAAAAAATAAAGATGTTCTATATCTATGTTTTATGTGTAGTTCTACTAAACAGAGTGATGAGTCAGAACATTCTTTCTTCGATTTTTGAAATTTGCTCCACTGTTTGTTAAATGCATACTTGTGCTATTTTTAGAATTTCAGTATACTGATGCAAGTTTTATCCTTGCTGAAATGAGAAGCGTATAGAAACCATGTAAGATGATTGCTAAGACAGATAATAACTTGAAATATTAACTTTCTTCTTTTCCAGGTCACATAGCTTTGTAAGCAACTTCTTTCTGATTCACTATAGGCTGAGGCCAAAAAGAAGGGAGTTTGGCATGGTGGGAATGGTAGGGACTCCTGAGTTAGATCAAATCAGTGAACGATGTTCACATATCCAAAGGAGCAGAATCATTCAAGTTGGAACTAAGAGAAAGTTGTTTTTCAAAAATCACCATTTAGAATTTTGACTTGTAAGGGATACTCCTGTTAATAAAAAAGGACAAACTGAAGGAAACAAGCATTGAGTTTATGTCACAATAGAACTTAAATAAATATGAAATGAACTAGACTTTCCTGGTTCCAGGGAGATACATGAAGAGTTCCTTGGGTATAGGTAAGGAGGATGGGATGGGAGATGACCATGGAGGTTGGAACCAGAGACAGGAAGACCACATTTAGAAACACTATAAACTCCTTGTATGGACAGAGCCCTGAAATATAAGTAATGCTCTATCATTAAACCTTTATTAGCTGTGGGGTGTGTGCCTTCCATAGATAGTTTCCAGTAATTTGATTTTAAATTTTCTACCAGAATGATGTCTGTAAATGCCCTAGATGGGCTGAAACCCATTTAACTGCTGTGGGTAGACATACATTTTTAATAACTCAGTCACTCAAATCTTCACACTTACCAAATTAAATGCTTAGGTACTTGACACACAAAAGAGCAAAGACAATGTAGAAGGGAAGGTCATGGCATTAATACTGAGCAGAATTTCATGGTGACAAATCCCTCCCCCAAACAAAACATTTTACCAATATATTTGAATTTGAAATCTTTACATGATATTATGTTTACCTTTCATTCATAAAAATATAATTTTTGATATTGAATAAAATAATAAAACACTTCAAAATGGGAATATTGAGCTCTTTTTATCAACATCATGCTGGAGAGTTCACAAAAAACTTAGCATATTACCAATGCATTTACAGTTCAGAATGAATTTTGTGATTTCATGTTTTTAACTTCACCACTATCTCCAAATATATTACAATGATAGACAAAAAAGGAAACATATATGTATGGAAAATCAAAATCTAACTTCTTGTAAAACAAGAAACAAAAATTAGGAGCTTAAGCTACTGGCCTGCTGGATTTACGGTTCAGAAATTGTTCTAATTTGGTTTGCTAGTTAATAAGAACTGAAATTTGTCTGGAAATGGTATCCTAGAGAAAACATGCATTCTCAAATTAAGATAACTTTTAAAAATTTAAATCTAGACATGTTGTAGGAATGTAATGAACATTAATAATATGAAAACATCAAAACCTGGAATTGATAAAATACATATTATTAAAATGAACCCCAAGATAAAAACAGTGAGAAATGTACCATCCACAGCACTCAATGAAAAAACTACTGAAGGATATGTATCAGCAAGAAGAAAAGTGAGTCCAGAGGAAAGAATTACAAAGAAATAAAAATGATAAGCATAGAAATGGACACAAGGAGTGTTAATCTTGCCCATTTATATCTGTAGATATAAGAAATATTTGTGGGAATAGATTTTAAATGTCTTAGAACACGGATGCCTCACAATATTGGCTAACCATGAATTTATCAGTATGGAAGTAGAAATGGCTGAATAGTGTTGGCTATCTGTCCTGCATAATAAGAAATATAATGGTTGCTAAGGATTTGTAGGATACCTGATATCCTTCTAAACCCCAGAAAAAAAAATAGACCAAAATTTGCATGCCCAACCTGCTAATAGCAGAGGACATATTATTCCATAATAGTCCATCCATTCCATTAGGGAAGAATGAGCTGGACCATTTGAAAGTTGTAAACTTGTATATTTGTAATTTAATTTTGGATTTTCTACCACAATAATGGTAGATTATTTTCTTACTTTTCTTGACTTTTGTTCCCCAATTTTTCTGAGCTTCACTTTTTTTTTCTTACTTTCATCTTTCTTCAAAGGACCTATGAAGATTAAATTTTAAAACCCACAATTACATTTGTTGAGGAAATGTGGTTAATGTCATTTCACATTATGCCTTTCATTGTCTGATATAAAGCCCACAAAAGAAAAATAAATCAAAAATAATTCTAGGAAAACTTGGGATCCCCAGAGGAACATACTGTTTAACTCTATAAGCAATGACAATGAGGTTACTGCTTTTCTTAACCATTTTTATTTAGACTGCTGGTGAACTAAAGTTTAAATATGGAACTCAGCCATGGGTATCTTAATCCCTATCTCTATCTCTTCAGGTGTATAACTTCTAATCTGTGCTTTGTGGTTGTTCTGATCTTCATTCATTCTTTTGCATTTTTTTCTATATAAACTCTTCAAATCATTTGTGGCATAAAACTGGGGTAGTGATTGGTTAATTTATTTTTCAATTCACTTAATCAAGAGAGTTTTTTTTTTTAATTAAACTTGTTCCTGGCTCATCTAATCTCAGATCCTTGCACATTCAATTTCTTCCCCTGGAAGCCTATTCCTTCCAAGACCAGTACGGCTCAGTCCATCACATTGCTTCAGATATGTCCTTAAATGTTTCTTTCTCTGACAAGCCTTCCCTGACCACCTTAGGCAAACCAGCATGACCTTCTGACACTCCCAAGATTTCCTACCAGGATTTCTTTTCTATATAACTGATAGGTTATATATTTTTGTATTTATTTATATTTGTGTCCACACATTGGAACTTTGTTTTTCTTCTCTACTGTGTTATGTACCCAATGAAGGGTGCATGGTCTTCATAGATACTAATAAATAGATACTGTTAATGTAATTGTTTCCAGACTTATCTCTTGCTGTCTCATTCATATCATTTATTTTCAGAAAAATTCACAAATCCTGCTTGTTCTGGTTCAAACAAGCCCTACACTTTCTTACTTCTACATCTTTATCATATTTTACTCTAATTAGGGGTGTCTTCTTCCCCTAGCACCCCATCCTTTGAAGTTATTTTAATTCTTCAAGTCACATTTCTTGTGAAACTTTTCCTTATTCTTCCCACCATTATGACCACATAGTCTCATAATATTCAAAAGTCATAAATCCCTTCATGACGTATCATATCATTTATTGTTTTATAGTTATTTCTGACCTTTCTTTATGCCTTTTAGTAAATGATAAATTCCATGGTAACAATGCCAAGCACTAAATTTCATTAGAATTCTTGGAGCTTGTAAGACAAATGATAGTACTAAAATGAATCTAAAATATTTGAGCAGCAAGATAGAAAAAATGTAGCAGTTTAATTTGAAATGTTATTTTAAGCACTACTAGAATATATTAAATTGATAGTTCAATGTTAACCTGGAGATTTTTTGAGTTTACTATTACAATTTATTAAAAACATATTAATTTGCTTTGAATCTCAACCAGGCATTGTGGAAAAAATACATGCACACATTCACAAATCTATAAATCATGTGGTAAGCAGAATGTTCCCCCAACATGTCCAGGGCCTAATCCCTGGAATTTCTGAAATGTTACACTACATGGCCAAAAGAACTTTGCAGATGTAGTTAAGGTTATGGATCTTAATACATGGAGATGATCCTGGATAATTGGAATGGGTGCAATCTAAACACACAAGTCCTTAAAAGCAGAGAATTTTCTCTGGCTGGAGGTAACAGAGAGGAAGGAGGCCAAAGGAGAAGTCAGAAAGATTAGAAGCATGATAAAAACTCACCCAGCCATTGCGGGCTTTGAAGATGAAAGTGGCCAGAATATGAGGGTGGCTTCTAGAAGTTGAGAATCACCCTTATCTAACAATCAACAAAGAAAAAGAACTGCAGCCTGACAACTACATGAAACTTAAATCTACCAACATCTTGAATGTGTTTAGAAGCAGATTCATTCCCAGAGCTTCCAAGAAGGAATGCAGTCCTGCTGACACCTTGATGTCAGCCTGGTAAGACTCTAAGCAGAGAATTCACTTGCACTATGCAGTATCTGGACTTCTGACCTACAGAAACTGAGACAATGTTTGTTTTATTCTAAGTCGATAGTTTTGTGGCAAGTTGTTGTCAGCAATGGAGAAACTAATATACCTGATAGACTACATTGTGATGAGAGAGGGGAAAATATACAACTTATGAAAAAGAAGCAAATAAGTAATATTTACAGTAACTTAGACAGGGGTAAATGCTATGAAGAAAAAGAAAGCTTAGGAAAAACTTAGAGGAATAACAGTGAGTGTGGGAAGAGGTCAAAGTGAAATAGAGTGTCAGGGAAGAACTCAGGTAAAAAGTCTAACTGGAGCAAAGAATGAGGGAAACGGTTTGAGGACAAGCCCATATGGATATCTTTAAGATGATTTCCAGAAAAGGGGAAGCTGGTGCAAAGCCATGATGTAGGAAGACAGTTGGCGTAGTCAAGGTTCTATTATGGGATCAGTGTGACTACAACTGCATAAGGGATGGAAAGAGTAGCAGTATATGAGTTACAAGAAGTAAGAGGAGGCCAAATCAGTTTAAGCACTTTGTCTCATGCTCTGCTTTGAAGACAACAAAGGATTATGAGCAAGAATGACTTCCAGTTTTAAATATAGAAGTGTGTACATGTCAATCCCAAACTTCCTAATGTATAGCACAGTAACAACCTAAATGGGAAAATAATTTGAAAAAGAAGAGATACATGTATATGTATAACTGAATCACTTTGCTGTACACCTGAAACTAACACAGCATTGTTAATCAGCTATACTCCAATATAAAATCAAAAGTTAAAAAAAAGGGGCTTCCCTGGTGGTGCAGTGGTTGAGAATCTTCCTGCCAATGCAGGAGACACGGGTTTGAGCCCTGGTCTGGGAAGATCCCACATGCCGCGGAGCAACTAGGCCTGTGAGCCACAACTACTGAGCCTGCGCGTCTGAAGCCTGTGCTCCGCAACAAGAGAGGCCGCGATAGTTAGAGGCCCACGCACCGTAATGAAGAGTGGCCCCCACTTGCCACAACCAGAGAAAGCCCTTGCACAGAAAAGAAGACCCAACACAGTCAAAAATAAATAAATACTTACCTCCAATTTCTGACAATATATTATTATAAAAAAATATAAAAAAGAATGACTTCTAATTTAGAGGCTTGCTGAGGATGCTATGGTGAGACTGAAGGGGAGAAGGGGAGAAAGACAGAAAGGAGAGACCATCTGTGAGGTAATTACATAGGCAAGATAATGATGGCTTGGGGCAAGCTAGAGGCAGACAAAGACATATAATGGGTGGTGAGATTCTTTAAAAGATAGAACATTAGTCTGCTTGAACTGCCATAACAAAATATCACAGACTGGGTGGCTTTGACAATAGACATTTGGTTTCTCACAGTTCTGAAGGATAAAAGTCCAAGATCAAGGGATCAGTGCTGGTTTCTAGTGAGGCTCTCTTCCCAGCTTGTAGACGGCTGCCTTCTCACTGTGTTCTCACATTGCCTCTTCTCTGTATCTGCACAGAGAAAAAGAGAAAGCTACCTCCACTCTTACACTCATATTTCTCATGTCTCTCCCTCTTCTTATACAAACACCAGCCCTATCAGATTAGGACCTTGTGCTTATGACCTTCCTTAACCTTAAGTACCCCACTTAAGGCCCTATTGCCAAATATAGTCACATTGTGGGTTAGGACATCACCATATTAATTTGGGGGGATAACTCTGTCCATAACAGATAGTATGAACAGGATTACTGGAGCCATTGCATTTTAGATGGGAGAGAAAGAAGTCAATGGTGACTCTAATATTTTTGGCTTAACAAACTGGAAAAATTGAAATTTGATTAACTGAGCTGAGGAAACTATAGGAAGAAAAGTAATTGTGAGAAAGTGAGTTGGACGTGCTGAATTGGCTAGTATGTAGTATTGAAATGGAGAAGTTAAGTAGGTAGTGAGATATATGAGTAGAATACAAGAGAGATGTCTAAGCAATAGAGATAAATTCGGAAATTTTCATGTGTGAAGGGAAGTTAAACCTCTAAATATGGTAAAATCATTAATAGAGTGAGACTAGATAGAAATGGGAGAAGTTAGCAGACTTTTCCTTGGAGCACTTCATTCGGTGTTACAAGGTAAGGGATGTGAGGGAGAACCATCAAAAGAGACAGAGAAGGAATGTCCAGGTAATGAAGGCCCAGTAAACTGAGGAACATTTAGTGTCTTGGTAGGCAATTGAAGGAAATATTTTGAGGGAAGAAAATAATCAACTGTGCCAAATATTTTCCCTTTTATATTTATGCATCTTTAAATGTTTCTAGATTATTTTTCACATATTTAAAAATAGTCATTAATATACTCATAATAATTTTAACAGTCCAAATATTTACTTATTATCCAAACAAATGTAAAATATTTTTTTAAAATTTAATTTACTTTTTTATATAGCAAGTTCTCATTAGTTATCCATTTTATACATATTAGTGTATACATGTCAATCCCAAACTCCCAATTCATCACACCACCCCCTTGGTGTCCGTACATTTGTTCTCTACATCTGTGTCTCCATTTCTGCCCTGCAAACTGGTTCATCTGTGCCATTTTCCTAGGTTCCACATATATGTGTTAATATACGATATTTGTTTTTCTCTTTCTGACTTACTTCACTCTGTATGACAGTCTCTACATTCATCCATGTCTCTACAAATGACTCAATTTCATCACTTTTTATAGCAGAGTAATATTCTATTGTATATATGTACTACATCTTCTTTATCCATTTGTCTGTTGATGGGCATTTAGGTTGCCTCTATGACCTGGCTATTGTAACTAATGCTGCAATGAATATTGGGTGCATATGTCTTTTTGAATTTTTGTTTTCTCTGGGTATATGCCCAGTAGTGGGACTGCTGGGTCATATGGTAATTCTATTTTTAGTTTTTTAAGGAACCTCCATATTGTTCTCCATAATGGCTGTACCAATTTACAGTCCCACCAACAGTGCAAGAGGGTTCCATTTTCTCCACAACCTCCCCAGCATTTTTTGTTTGTAGATTTTCTGATGTTGCCCATTCTAACTGATGTGAGGTGATACCTCATTGTAGTTTTGATTTTCATTTCTCTAATAATTAGAGATGTTGAGCAGCTTTTCATGTGCTTCTTGGCCATCTGTATGTCTTCTTTGGAGAAATGTCTATTTAGGTCTTCTGCCCATTTTTGGATTAGGTTGTTTTTTTTTTTAATATTGAGCTGCATGAGATGTATATATTTTTTAAAGATTAATCATTTGCCCATTGATTCATTTGCAAATATTTTCTCCCATTCTGAGGGTTGTCTTTTCGTCATGTTTGTAGTTTCCTTTGCTGTGCAAAAGCTTTTAAGTTTCATTAGGTCCCTAATTTGTTTACTTTTGTTGTTGTTTTTATTTCTATTACTCTAGGAGGTGGATCAAAAAAGATCTTGCTGTGATTTATGTCAAAGAGTGTTCTTCCTATGTTTTCCTCTAAGAGTTTTATAGTGTCTGGTCTTGCATTAGGTCTCTAATACATTTTGAGTTTATTTTTGTGTATGGTGTGAAGGAATGTTCTAATTTCATTCTTTTACATGTAGCTGTCCTGTTTCCTCAGCACCACTTATTGAAGACACTGTCTTTTCTTCATTGTATATCCTTGCCTCCTTTGTCATAGATTAGTTGACCATAGCTGTGTGGGTTTATCTCTGGGCTTTCTATCCTGTTCCATTGATCTATATTTCTGTTTTTGTGCCAGTACCATCTTGTCTTGATTACCGTACATTTGTAGTATAGTCTGAAGTCAGGGAGTCTGATTCCTCCAACTCTGTTTTTTTCCCTCAAGATTGCTTTGGCTATTTGGGGACTTTTGTGTCTCCATACAAATTTTAAGGTTTTCTGTTCTAGTTCTGTAAAAAATGCCACTGGTAATTTGATAGAGATTGCATTGAATCTGTAGATTGCTTTGGGTAGTTTAGTCATTTTCACATTATTGATTCTTCCAATCCAAGAACATGGTATATCTCTCCATCTGTTGGTATCATCTTTAATTTCTTTCATCAGTGTCTTATAGTTTTCTGCATACAGGTCTTTTGTCTCCCTAGGTAGGTTTATTCCTAGATATTTTATTCTTTTTGTTGCAATGGTAACTGGGAGTGTTTTCTTAATTTCTCTTTCAGATTTTTCATCATTAGTGTATAGGAATGCAAGAGATTTCTGTGCATTAATTTTGTATCCTGCAACTTTACTAAATTCATTGATTAGCTCTAATAATTTTCTTGTGACATCTTTAGGATTCTCTATGTATAGTATCATGCCATCTGCAAACAGTGACAGTTTTACTTCTTCTTTTCCAATTTGTATTCCTTTTATTTCTTTTTCTTCTTTGATTGCTGTGGCTAGGACTTCCAAAACTATGTTGAATAATAGTGGTGAGAGTGGACATCCTTGTCTTGTGCCTGATCTTAGAGGAAATGCTTTCAGTGTTTCACTGTTGAGAATAATGTTTGCCCTGGGTTTGTCATGTATGGCCTTTATTATGTTGAGATAGGTTCCCTCTATACCCACTTTCTGGAGAGGTTTTATCATAAATCGGTGTTGAATTTTGGGAAAAGGCTTTTCTGCATCTATTGAGAAGACATGGTTTTTCTTCTTCAGTTTGTTAATATGGTGTATCACATTGAACAATTTACATATATTGAAGAATCCCTGGATCCCTGGGATGAATCCCACTTGATCATGGTGTATGATCCTTTCAATGTGTTGTTGGATTCTGTTTGCTAGTACTTTGTTGAGGATTTTTGCATCTATATTCATCAGTGATATTGGTCTGTAATTTTCTTTTTTTGTAACATCTTTGTCTGATTTTGGTATCAGAGTGATGGGGGCCTCATAGAATGAGTTTGGGAGTCTTCCTTCCTCTGCAAATATTTGGAAGAGTTTGAGAAGAATGGGTTTTAGCTCTTCTCTAAGTGTTTGATGGAATTCACCTGTGAAGCCATCTGGTCCTGGACTTTTGTTTGTTGGAAGATTTTTAATCAAAGTATCAGTTTCATTACTTGTGATTGGTCTGTTAATATTTTCTATTTCTTCCTCGTTCAGTCTTGGAAGGTTATACCTTTGTAAGAATTTGTCCATTTCTTCCAGGTTGTCCATTTTATTGGCATAGAGTTGCTTGTAGTAGTCTATTAGGATGCTTTGTATTTCTGCGGCCTCTGTTTTAACTTCTTTTTCACTTTTAATTTTATTGATTTGAGTCCTCTCCCTCTTTTTCTTGATGAGTCTGGCTAATGGTTTATCAATTTTGTTTATCTTCTCAAAGAACCAGCTTTTAGTTTTATTAATCTTTGCTATTGTTTTCTTTGTTTCTATTTCATTTATTTCTCCTCTGATCTTTATGATTTCTTTCCTTCTGCTAACTTTGAGTTGTGTTTGCTCTTCCTTCTCTAGTTACTTTAGGTGTAAGGTTAGATTGTTTTTTTGAGATATTTGTTGTTTCTTGAGGTAGGATTATATTGCTATAAACTTCCCTGTTAGGACTGCTTTAGCTGTATCCCATAGGTTTTGGATTGTAGTGTTTTCATTGTCATTTATCTCTAGGTATTTTTGATTTCCTCTTTGATTTCATCAGTGAACTCTTGGTAATTTAGTAATGTATTGTTTAGCCTCCATTTTTTTTAAGTTTTTTTTTTTCCCTGTAATTGATTTCTAATCTCATAGTGTTGGGGTCAGAAAAGATGCTTGATATGATTTCAATTTTCTTAAATTTACTGAGGCTTTATTTGTGACCCAAGATGTGATCTATCCTGGAGAATGTTCCATGCACAATTGAGAAGATAGTGTAATCTGTTTTAGATGGAATATCCTATAAATATCAATTAAATCTATCTGCCTATTGTGTCATTTAAAGCTTGAGTTTCCTTATTAATTTTCATTCATGGATGATCTGTCCATTGGTGTAAGTGAGGTGTTATAGCCCCCACTATTATTGTGTTTCTGTCGATTTCCTCTTTTAGAGCTGTTAGCAGTTGTCTTATGTATTGAGATGCTCCTATGTTGGGTGCATATATATTTATAATTGCTATGTCTTCTTCTTGGATTGATCCCTTGATAATTATGTAATGTCCTTCCTTGTCTCTTGTAACATTCTTCATTTTAAAGTCTAGTTTATCTGATATGAGTATTGCTACTCCAGCTTTCTTTTGATTTCCATTTCCTGGGAATGTCTTTTTCCATCCCCTCACTTTCAGTCTGTATGTGTCCCTAGGTCTGAAGTGGGTCTCCTGTAGACAGCATATATATGGGTCTTATTTTTGTATCCATTCAGCAAGTCTGTGTCTTTTGGTTGGAGCATTTAATCCATTCACTTTTAAGGTAATTATCGATATGTATGTTCCTATTAACATTTTCTTAATTGCTTTGTGTTTTTCTTTTTTTTGTAGGTCCTTTTCTTGTCTTGTGTTTCCCACTTAGAGAAGCTCCTTTAGCATTTGTTGTAGAGCTGGTTTGGTGGTGCTGAATTCTCTTAGCTTTTGCTTGTCTGTAAAGCTTTTGATTTCTCCATCGAATCTGAATGAGATCCTTTTTCAGTAGAGTAATCTTGGTTGTAGGTTTTTCCCTTTCATCACTTTAAATATGTCCTGCCACTCCCTTCTGGCTTGTAGTTTTTCTGCTGAGAAATCAGCTGTTAACCTTATGGGAGTTCCCTTGTATATTATTTGTCATTTTTCCCTTGCTGCTTTCAATAATTTTTCTTTGTCTTTAATTTTTGCCAATTTGGTTACTATGTGTCTCAGCATGTTTCTCCTTGGGTTTATCCTGTATGGGACTCTCTGCACTTCCTGGACTTGGGTGGCTATTTCTTTTCCCATGGTAAGGAAGTTTTGACTATACTCTCTTCAGATATTTTCTTGGGTCCTTTCTCTCTTCTCCTTCTGGAACCCCTATAATGAGAATGTTGTTGCCTTTAATGTTGTCCCAGTGGTCTCTTAGTCTGTTTTCATTTCTTTTCATTCTTTTTTCTTTATTCTGTTACACAGCAGTGAATTCCACCTTTCTGTCTTTCAGGTCACTTATCCATTCTTCTGCCTCAATCTTCTGCTATTGATTCCTTCTAGTGTATTTTTCATTTCAGTTATTGTATTGTTCATCTCTGTTTGTTTGTTCTTTAATTCTTCTAGGTCTTTTTTAAACATTGCTTGCATCTTCTCAATCTTTGCCTCCATTTTTTTCGGAGGTCCTGGATCATCTTCACTATTATTATTCTGAATTCTTTTTCTGGAAAGTTGCCTATCGCTACTTCATTTATTTGTTTTCTGGGGTTTTATCTTGTTCCTTTATCTGGTACATAGCCCTCTGCCTTTTCATCTTTTCTATTTTTCTGTGAATGTGTTTTTTTTCCCCCACAGGCTGCAGGATTGTAGTTCTTGCTTCTGCTGTCTGCCCTCTAGTGAATGAGGCTATCTAAGAGGCTTGTGCAAGTTTCCTGATTGGAGGGACTGGTGATGGGTAGAGCTGGCTGTTACTCTGGTGGGCAGAGCTCAGTAAAACTTTAATCTGCTTGTCTGCTGACGGGTGGAGCTTGGTTCCCTCCCTTTTGGTTGTTTGGCCTGAGGTGACCCAACACTGGAGCCTACCTGGGCTCTTTGATGGGGCTAATGGCAGACTCTGGGAGGGCTCATTCCAAGGAGTGCTTCCCAGAACTTCTGCTGCCAGTATCCTTGTCCCCACAGTGAGCCACAGCCACCCCCTGCCTCTACAGGAGACCTTCCAACACTAGCAGGTAGGTCTGGTTCAGTCGCCTATGGGGTCACTGTTCCTTTCCCTATGTCCTAATGCACACACTACTTTGTGTGTGCCCTCCAGGAGTGGAGTTTCTGTTTCCCCCAGTCCTGTTGAAGTCCTGCAATCAAATCCCACTAGCCTTCAAAGTCTGATTCTCTAGGAATTCCTCCTGCCGTGCTGGACCCCCAGTTGGGAAGCTGGACGTGGGGCTCAGAACCTTCACTCCAGTGGGTGGACTTCTGTGGTATAAGTGTTCTCCAGTTTGTGAGTCACCCACCCAGCCGTTATGGAATTTGATTTTATTGTGATTGTGCCCCTCCTACTGTCTCATTGTGGATTCTCCTTTGTCTTTGAGTGTGGGGTATCTTTTTTGGTAAGTTCCAGTGTCTTCCTGTTGATGACTATTCAGCAGTTAGTTGTGACTCTGGTGCTCTCACAAGAGGGAGTGAGGGCACGTCCTTCTACTCTGCCATTTTGAACCAATCTCTCCAAATGTAATACATTTTTATCATTGCCATGAATATTTTTCTTGATTGGAAAAATTTCCAGTTGCTATAGGACTTCTCAAAATTTTGTTAACTATTTTATAGAGAAATTATGTGATTGAAGAAAAAAATTCAAAGCTAGGTATCCATTAAATATGCTATAAATATCCTGTCATTACTAATAGTGCTGTGCTTTACAGGACATTCTTTAATATTCAAACTGGATTTAAATTTTATTTGATTTTCAAATATTAAAAAAGTTATTATATAATATTCTTTTCTCCATAAATCAAAGTAATCACCACTTTATATTTATGGTAGTAATAAAATTGACAAAAAATGCTTATGAATATCTAGTATAGATTAGCAACTTTTGATTCAATACATACTAAAAACGTGTTGATTATATTTCTTATTAGTAAATCTGCAAGATCAACAGCCAAATGTTGTACAAAGAATTCAAGAATTGAATATGACATGTTGGTGTTCAAAATTATTTTTAAAACTCTTCAGAAGTGATTCATGTGAATTCATAATTGAGTCAGTATTTCATTATAAAATAACATATTCTCAGAAATATTTACATGTTCCTATTAAAGATTTTTCTACTATAAGTCTTCCTATCTGCTCCTCCACTTATAAAATTATTATATATTCAAAACAACTTATTATTCTTATGTTTTTGCTCTTTACATAACTTTTCTCTTCTCCATATAAAAATGCAAAAGATTTAGAAAAGTCCTTCATCACACTCTTTTCACTGTTTGTATGAAAAATACTGGGATTACCAAATTTTATCCAGCTTGGCTACTTGTAAAGCCTTCATTTATAACCATCACTATGAATTAATAAAATGTTTTAGCTAGGAAAGCAAAGCTTATGTCAGATCTAAGGAGTGGTAGAAGAAGATGCCCTATTTTTGTGAGTTTACCCTCTTATGTTCTTTACTTGTTAAACTGTGGCTCTGCATTTCCAGTCATTGTGTGAACATAGATTTGCATATAGCAAAGAAAAAAGAGTTTTATACCTTTTAAACCTAGTTAGTGAAGAAACATTTCCCAAAATTCTCCCAGCTGACTTCCCTTAGTTTGAATCAAGGAACCATATGCCTATTTCTATTACACTGACCACTGGAAAAAAAAATCACCTTTGAACATGTGTCTCTGGAGGGCTGACCACAACTCACAATTGTGTATCTACCTTGAGCTGCATTAGACTTTATCAATAAGACTTGTTCTCAGGCCACATGGAGACACTCTGATTAGTCCCATGTCAGGAGTTTCTACTTCCAGAAATTGCTACTCTTTAATTTTAAAATACTGGAAGCACCATGCTTTTTTTTTTTTTTTTTATAGTCAAGTATCCAGATGCAAATATTAACTTGTTAATTTTATTTTCAAACATCCTGTGACTTACATAAATAAAGCCCATTTTTATCCTTTCATGTCTTGAAATTTAAGTTAAGAAGTTTAGACTCATTTTTTCAAACCTGTATAGAATAATTCTCTCAAATTTTAATGCCACTATCCAGATGGTGATTTCAATAGAAGACCATTTATTGGAATTATTTAACTAAATAAAATATGGAATAACACAATCTCAATGATAACTGGAATTCTTTGGCATTATCAATGGCTCATCCAGTCAATCACGTAAAAGCAGAATAGATGGGGCTTCCCTGGTGGCGCAGTGGTTGAGAGTCTGCCTGCTGATGCAGGGGACACGGGTTTGTGCCCCGGTCTGGGAAGATCCCACGTGCCACAGAGCGGCTAGGCCCATGAGCCATGGCCGCTGAGCTTGCACGTCCCGAGCCTGTGCTCCGTAATGGGAGAGGCCGCAACGGTGAGAGGCCCGGGTACCGCAAAAAAAAAAAAAAAAAAAAAAAAAAAAGGCAAAACATAAGAAGTGGTATTTTTCTGCTAGTTTCTTTTTTTAATCGTCTTTCATTGATTTGCCTCTCTTTCAATCGTATGTAGAATTTCAGAATTTTTTGTGCATTGCTGATTTGCATTTTGTCCAAATGATATTTGGCCAAACATCAATGACAGAGATGCTCTTTTTCCTCACTCGTTTCATGTTTTTTGTAGCTGCTTTGGGATGCACAGGAATCTAAATGATAATTCCCAGGTCACTGTCTCTGAGCTCAGGCTCTGGCTCTGTTCCTGTCTTACAGCTTTGATATGGTGTGTATCTCAGGTGATAATATATTCTGGCATTAAATTTATTCCGAAGCCAAATATAGTCACAATGATCATGGAGACATTATGCTTCAGTAACACTGGTGCTTGTGATTAAGGTGTGTGTGTGTGTGTGTGTGTGTGTGTGTGTGTGTGTGTGTGTTTCATTAGAGATTGGAAAATGACATAGCTTTTCGTACATAGAATACCAAATAAATTAGCTTTCTCTGGTTTTTGATTTTTCACCATCACTTTCTGATGCAGCAATTTAGAATTTAGACTCTGACAGCCTCCATTCACAATAAGATTTTCCCCCTTTCCAAAATTAGTTTTTATTGAGGTATAGTTGATGTATAATTTTATATAAGCTACAGGGGTACAATATAGTGAGTCACATTTTTAAAGGTTATACTCTATTTATAGTTATTACAAAGTATTGTCTATATTCCCTGTGTTGTACAATATATCCTGTGGCTTACTTTATACATAACTGTTGTACCTCTTAATCTCTTACCCCTATATTGCCCATCTCCCCTACCCTCTCCAAACTGGTAACCACTAGTTTGTTCTTTATATCTGTGATTCAGATTTCCCCCTTTTTAGCTGCCACCTTAGATATATTACATACTTTGCACATTATAAGTAGTATATTAACAAATCACTAGGTTATTCTGAAAACTGTTACATTTATTTAAACCTTGTTTTCATGATATATAAAATAGAATCACTAAATTGAAATAATTATTTTACCAAAAAGAGAGTGACTTTTCAGTACAAGAGAAATTATACCAAACTAACATTTATATTGAGTGAAATCTTTCAAATGTTTTCTTCCAATAAGCAATAATTTCACACAGTGGGGTTTCAACAATCTTTTTATAAATTCTTAATAAACTACGTAAGCACCTAGCATGTGGAGAAAATAATACAAGGCATGGTATTAAACAGGAAATAAAAGCTCTTAACTTTCTTTGTATAAACTGCAATTCAAACCATTAAGCTTGGTGCTGTGATGTGGTTGTATTTAATAATAAACTCAAACTATCAAGCTAATCTAGAAAAAGCTAACACACAATAAGTTTGTATAGAATATAAGGTCACTAATGAACCACAAGCAGTAGCAAGACATTTCAAATAGGAAGTGTGATCAACAGTAGAAATATATCAAATTATTTGTGAGTAGTGAAAAGAAAGACTAAGAACATGGCAACAATAAAATTCTTTACATCAGGTACTATTTTTCTTTGCCCAAATAGGATATGTATATTTTGATTGTTGCTTGTTTTGGAATTCTATTATTTTTACTAAGAGAAGCTGAAGTTTACCCTTAATACATGCACAATACTTGCCACATTTTTAGACATTCCTACTGTGCCTGTAACTTTGTCATATATAAATGCAATAACTTTGATATATACTTTCTTAGGCATTTTTGTTTTTGTTTAGATTAGTCACAGCACAGAAATTTTCAAATGAGTTTGTTATAGGAAACATTTGTGCATTATCAATTGTGGTTTAACTAGGTGTTATTTCTAACCCAATTATTATGAAATATACTAACATACCTAGATTAAAGACTGCTATTTATGCTAAATAATAAAATGTGTTTATATACAAAATCTTTTGTGAGTTTTGAAATCTAATAGTATCAGATGGTAACTTCACATTTCTTAAAAAGGATTCAGACCCCCAGTGGTGTCAGGTAACCTGGATATCTGCATGCAAAAGAATGAAGAGGGACCTTTGCCTCATACCATACATAAAATTAACTCAAAATGTATCATAGACCTAAGTGAAAACCTAAACCTATAAAAATCTTAGAGCAAAATACAGGAGGAAACTTCCTGATTTACGATTAAATAACATTTTCTTAGATATGATACCAAAAATGAGACAAAAGAAAAAAAGATATAAACTAGACTTCAAAATTAAAGATTTTATCCTAAAAAAGACACCATCAAGAAAGTTTAAAAGACAATTCACAGAATGAGATAAAATATTTACAAATCATTTATCTGAGAAAGGACTTGTCTCCAGAACACATAAAACATATATATAAAGAACAACTCAAAAACGCAAAAGAATAAAGCTCAATTTAAAAGTGGGTTAAAGATTTGAATGGACATCTCTACAATTAAGATATACAAAAGGCCAATAGCACATGAAAAAAATGCTCAGCATCAGTAGTCGTCATGGAAATGCAAATTAAAACCACAAGATACCACTTCATATACAGTAGCATGGCAAAAATAAGACAGACAGAAAAAAGTATTGAGGATAATGTGGAAAATACATTGCAAGTGAAATGTATTAGACACCAAAATAGTTCAGCTGCTTTGGAAAATAGTTTGGCAGTTCCTCAAAGTGGTAAATATAAAGTTACCAGCTTTTATATATATATATATATATATATATATATATATATATATATATATATATATATATATATATATATATATGGATATGGATATATATAGCTTTATATATATCACAAAAAATTGAAAAAAGAAAAAATATAAAAACACATCCACACAAAAAGTTCTACATGAATATTTATAGCTAAACTATTCAAAATAGCTAAAAAGCTGAAACAATCCAAATGTCCATCAACCAATAAACAGATAAGGTATAGCATGCCTACACAATGTAATATTATTTAATAATAAAACAAAAGTAATAAGGATACATTCAGCAACATGGAAGAACCTTAAAATCATTATGCTAATTGAAGGAAGCCTGTCACAAAAGTATACATATTGCATCATGGCATTTATATGAAGTGCCCAGAAAAAGCCAGTCTATAGAGTCAGAAAGTAGATGGGTGATTGCCAGGGAATGGATGTAGGGAGGAATGGGGAGTGACTGCTAATGGGTATGAGATATCTTTTGGGGGCAACGACAATGTTCTAAAATTAGACAGTGATGACGATGCACAATTTTGTGAATATACAGTATGTTGTATACTTCAAAAGAATGAATTTATGTTATGTAAATTCTATCTCAATAAACCTGATATTTAAATAATAATCTAGACCATAGGTAAGAAACTTGTTTGGTAGTGGGCCAAAGAATAAATGTTTCAGGCTCTGCGGGCTGCATATAGTTTCTGTCACATACACTCCTCTTTTATTTATTTATTTTTTACACAACATCTTACCAATGGAAAAACCATTCTAACTTAAAACAGGCTGTGGGCCAGATGTGACCCATGGGCAGTAGTTTTCCCACTCTTCTTCTTGACCATTAGTTCCCAAACTTTGTCCATCTTTTGAATCACCTACAAACTTGAAAGTACAGATGCCTGAATTCTACCCTGATATTCCCAAGCAAAATGTGGGACTCTTTATTTTTAACTGCATTCCTGTGAGGTTCTTAAGTACACGTGTACATTAAAAAGTGTAGAAAAATCTAACTGAGTATATTTATTATAATTATTATATTCCTGATGGCCCAAATTATCTGTCAGTCTGACTCACAATTCCTTCCATAAATCATGATGCCAATGATGAATTGGTATCAGAGCCTCCAATTTGCTGTCCATATTTCATAACAAAATAATTCCTCTTTACATTAACATGTATCAGTATATTAATCTTTACCTTTTTACTTATTTATTATTGGTGAAGGCCACATTTTCCTTAAACCTTTTTGCCATTACATTAGCATTTCTCAAAGTATGTACTAGAGCTAGTCCTATGAAATGTTGCAAATAAGTTTAGAAAAATATTAAATAGAGAATTTTCAGTTGGAAATGTTCCATATCCATTTAAAAATTAGAATATTTTAGCTCTCTTGCAAAAAGAAATCTACTTCATTTTAACACAATGTTTCTTACAATTTTTCCCCCTTATTCAACAGTACTTCCCTTTAAAAAAAATACTTATTAGTGTCTTAGTCACATACTTTAATAACCCTTCTATTAGGTTGTTTTATTAGGGATACTCTAGCTTGACCTGTCATTAGAGGCTAGAAATACTATTAAGACAAAAGGTGTCCACTTAGTATTCACACACGTATCTGCTGAAAAACAAGAACAGATTAATAAGGAAAGAGCACATTTATTAAAAATGAAAATATGGATATTAATCTTCTAAGACTAAATTCATTTATATTTCAACAGGAATCTATGAATTTAAGAGGAAACTAAATATTTTCTGAATCATTGAATAAGGACAGTTTCTTCATTAAGAAAATAATATGGAACTGAAATCTTCATATATATTATCTTTTTAAAACAAGATGAAATCTGTAAATTTCTCTCAGGGATCATTCCCTATAGAGAGTGTTGCTGCTTGGATACTTCCAATTTCAGGTGAAAATCATAGAGAAATTATACTTGAATTTGGAAATATGCAAACCATGAAATGATATATGGACATGGCTATAAAACTTAAATAAATCAGAGTATTGAGTTCATATTTAAATCTGAAGAATAACTCTAAATTAATAGAGAATGTATTTAAACATTTATTTTAAGACATGAAAGACATACAGAAAAGTTTCTATCATTATTTTGTAGTGTTATTATTTCACTGAATTTTCTTACTTTTGGAGAATAACAGAACAAGTTTTTTATATATTTATTAATTCAAATAAAAACTCTTTCAAATCAAGTGCTGTGCCATGCATAATTCACTAGAGTTAAATCACTACTTGATAATGTAATTAATGTGAGAAGTACATAGAAACTTAACATGAAGTAAATATAAAGGACCATATAGTAACATAATCCCTAATGACATATATTTTAGAATTATTAATCATTTATAAAAAGAGTACAGAAGTTGTGAAATGGGTATCATATATTCTTAAAACACTTACACTGTAATTATCCCTTTCTTCAATTGAAGTTTTTGAAGACTTAAACGTTTTCATAAATGGTTTGCATTACTTACTTAAAGAATGGTAGAGGATAAAGAAGTTTCTAAAATAATTTTTTTAGTAATTTTTTTTTGTTTAGTAGTTATCACAAACATCTATTGATTCTTTAAGAGATGGAATTAAAACATATTTATAGTACCATATCTGACTTACTGTTTTTCATTTCCTATGGTAAGTAGCATATAATTTGCTCCATAAATACGATTTAAAAAATTTCTGACAATATGGTACAGTGACATGGGCTGCTGGTTTCTCTGTTTCAACCTAAGTCTGGCAAAAGCAAAATAGGGGCAAAGGCCTAAAAATAATTCAAAAACTTCTTATGACTTTCTTATGGCTAGTTAATGTGAATAGCACTGGGCTGGTGGTAAGGTGTTTTTAAAAGGACTCAGGCTGAGAAGGGTTGAGATCCAGGGAACAAGTATAGATTGTAAAGATATTTGCCTACCCTATGCCTAGTTCAAGGGAGAATTTAAACCCTCACCAAGCTCTAGGAACTTTGACCCTGACTGGAATGAAGGGTGCACAAGAGGGTTATCAATTTCTGGTAAAACTAAAGTCTTCCTTTTCCTGTTTCTCTCATCAAATATTAAAGATTAGAGTATTACATTACTTACAAATATTAAAATGTAAAAGCAATTAATATGAGAATCAATAAGCAATTCATTAGAAAATTCAAAAATAAAGATATGACCCAAATTGCTTGAGACAAGGAGATAGGAATATGAATGTGAGCTTATGAGGAATGTCAGTGAGAAAGTCTAACATTTGTCTACTTGGATTTAGAGAAAGAAGAGTGAGAGATCAGAGGCAAAACTAGAAGAAAAAAAATGTTTCAAGGTAGATGAAAAACTTCAATTCAAATACACAAGAATATCTATAAACTCCAAGTAGAGTAGTCAATAGTACTACTCTATATATATATATAGAGTACTACTCTATATATATATATAAAAGTTTAAAGACACTTCAAAGGAATATATAAAGATTTAAGGGAGAAAACAAAATAGTTTACCTTTAGAGATAATTTGTACTAACTTCTCAAAATCAAAAATAAAATCCAGAAAACAAAGAAACTTTAAAATATATAAATTTATATAAATATAAAAATATATAAATTTCTAGCTAGAATTTTGTCCTCAATGAAAATATTTTAATAATATTAGATAAATAGACCTTTTTTTTTACCAAAGAAAAACAGTAAGAGTTTGTACCCAGCGAAATCTCATTGCATATAAATGAATGAATTAATAAATTAAATAAAACAAAGAAATTTATTTCAGATAGAAGGTCAGATTGAAGAAGAAATAGAGAAAAAAGTTGTATACAGAAACATAAGCAATCATTTTGTAAATTGACACTAATAATGATTTTGAGGTTTAAGAAATTAAATTGAAATTAAAATATACAACGACAGTGCATGCATTGACAAAGGGTGAATGGAATTAAAATGTTTTGATTTTTATTTATTAATCAGAAGGTGAGTAGGAAGACTAGCAGACCCACAGTCACTGATGTACAAATATCAAACAAAGAAAGTTTTGAAAACATATATTTCTAAAAAAATTAGTATCAACTCATTTAGTACCAAATCCAGGGCTGAACTGAAACTAAGTTAATGATCATTTTCATTTATCTAATTTAGTTAAATGACTATAGGTTTCACTACATGTTAATGGATTTTAGTTAATTTTAGAGTTTTTATCTCACTCAAGAGAGTCTAGAACTTGTTTGAATTAAACTGATGTTCACCAGCACAGCTTTTATTTTCTATAACAAGCTGATGCTCTTCCAATTCTGGGTTTGGACATAGGATTGAGATCAGCATAGGCAGACAAACTATGCTGAGGGAAAGAAAAAACGATAAAGCTTTTAGAAATCAAAATTTCAAGACTTGAAGATTATCAACCACATGCTTAAATCTCACCACAGAATATTATCTGAGTTCTGGGGCTCATCAAGAGGGTAGGGTCTAGAGTTACAGCCTTTTTAAAGACAGTCTGCCTATATAAACTAAGACAGTCTGCCTTTATTGTCTGTCACTGCGCTCAAGGAGCAAAGCATAGAGCTAGTTTTTTCCTACAGGTATATCCAGGATATTTGCTCTGCGCTGGGGTAGGAGACTGAAGACTGAAGATACAGACCAGGAAAATGTTCAAGGATAACCATCAATATACTGTAGGATGAGGCCACAGAAATCTGATAAAGTCTCAATCGAAAGCCCAAGAACCCATATTCAAGGAACAAGGATGAAGTTGAAGTATGTCAAGTATCTTCAAATTTCAGTCCAGCACTGACCCATTGATGTCCGTATTTGGATTGAAATGACAATACTCTAGTACTGTCTGCATAACAGAAAAAGTAAGAGAATTTTGGTGAAAAAAATAAAATTTTGGATTTTCTACAGTAGCATTATACATAGTTTAGCATATTATAAAAATTACTAGACATTCAAATAAACCAAAATAGGACAGATATTTTAGAGAAAATTAACGATAAAACCAAATATACAAGTTGTCAAGAATTTGGAGTTAGCAGAAAAATGAATAAAACTTTGATTAATATAGTAAAAAACAGGTGAAGTAATGGCTAAAATAGATAAAAGGGAGGAGAATTTTATCAGAAATTTGACATTTTTAGAATAATCATAACCCTTGTAGAATGAAAAAAAAATCAATGTGTGGAATTAGCTAAAGGTATAGAATTAAGAGCAGGCCAAAATTTTAGGTCTAATATTTACTTGTCAAGTTGATAATCAAGTGGAAATTATTCCTGTGTAAAATACATCACCATCCTACAAATATTCAGTTAAATTTGAATTAGTCATAGTCTTGATGTGCCCAGTGATGCAGGAGGAAGCATTTGAAATAGCTGCCATTTATAAGTTTAAACTATAAATTTTTACTAAAGTCAAATTAAATGCTTGTGTTGAGAACTTATTGTTCAAGTTGTTCATAGTCAATCAATCTCCTTAGGAAGTATTATTTAGGCTGCTAAAGATTTGAATTAAAGAAAAGGGTATGTAATTAGTATAATGACCTGGGAAAAAGATTATTATGAATAAAAATCTGTCATTAGGGAACTCCATCTATGGATGGGCTTATTAGTAACCTTAACTTTAAAACTCTAGAATTAAAAAAAAAAAGACCAAATATAAACTATTAAAAAAGAGCACAGTACCTGAAAATATAAATGTTCCCCCTTATTTTATTTAGGCAGACTGAAACTTAAAACAATTATCCCCATATATACCTTGGTTTAGATTTCACGTAGCTTATTTTTGACTACAGAAAAATAAGTATAAATGAATGTCTTCAAGAAATTTTGGAAAACAATCATGAGCTGGTTATTGAATCTACTAGGCTATTTTACAGTGATAAACTCATATTCTCTTTGGCCAGTTATTCACTTTTCCCACAGAAATAAAAGGAATAGTTACTAAGGATCTCACAATATTGTTTTTTTTGTTGCTGTTTTTTGCAATACTCGGGCCTCTCACTGTTGTGGCATCTCCCGTTGCAGAGCACAGGCTCCAGATGCGCAGGCTCAGCCGCCATGGCTCATGGGCCCAGCCACTCTGCAGCATGTGGGATCCTCCCAGACCGGGCCACGAACCCATCTCCCCTGCATTGGCAGGCGGACTCAACCACTGCACCACCAGGGAAGCCCACAATATTGTTTTTGATAACAAAAAACAGGTAGTGCTCCTAGTACCCATCCCTAGGGAGATGGTTAGATAGATTATACTCTACCTATGCTATAAAATACTTAGAAGCATTTCAAATGAATAAAGTAGATATATATGTACCAAAATGCAAATGGAAACATGATACATTTTTAAAAAGATATGAATACTATATTCAATATTTACAAGAAAAAAAAAGAGCAGGTCAACACAGAAAAATAAAGAATTAACAGACTAAAAGAAAAAAAAATGTAAAATACTCAAACTGAAGAAGCAAGTGAAAAAAAAAGAAGAGAAAGAGAGAACCAGATAGAGGAATTCAAAAAAGGTGATAGATGAGAACTGATATGAGAAAGAAACTGATTCAGGGTGAGTGAACTTACTGCAGGGTATAAAGAATAATATGCTTAGATATATCATAGCAAAATTCCTGAAAATCAACGATCTTTTAAAAATCATAAAAATAGCAAAAGTAAAAGACATTTTACTCCAAATAAGCAATAAGACATAACTGACTTCTTAAGAGAAGCAACGGGAAGGCAAAAGACAATGGGATAATATTCTTAAACATTAAGGTTAAAAATGGGGACATTTAAAGTTGCTAAAGACATTTTAAAAATAAAAGTGTAAATGTTATCTCCATAAATGAATAACTTTTCATGAGACTTGCAAAAGAGTCACTACTCTTATGTGGTTTTAAACAAAATTTTTGGTTTTTATTACACTATTATTTTTGTTTTTTCAACACAACTATCTTATCAACATGGAGTACCTGAAATTTTTTAATCAGAGCACAAAAACTGAAAAATACAAAATTTGATTGCCTAAGTACTTCTGATCACTAACATGCATTACTAAAAGAAAGAGAAAAATATTTAAAACAGTCACAATTAGAAGGGAAATAATGTTAACCAATATAGCACATAAAAAACTAACAAAAAAGTAATTCATACAGTCAATAAAAAAGAAAACCACAGAGAAAATGGACTAAAGGTTTGAATAGACATCTGACAAAACAGATTGCACAAATGGTCTATAAATGTATGAAAAGTTGTCAAAATGTGTTAGGGATCAGGGCACTGAAAATTAAAGCCCATCCATTAGGTTATCAGAAAAAAATAAAAATTAAAAAAATTTTAATGGACAACTTTGATTTTGGTAATGAGTTTGAATTCCTGGAACATTTATCCATTGTTGGTGGGAGGATAAATTGTCAGTAACTGGCATATTTTGACCATTTCATATGTCATGGCCCAGCAGTTTTACTATGACACGGAGTATATAACTTAGGTAAGTACTATAATGGAATGTTTTCAAATATGCTCAACGACATGCATTGTTTATAAAAGCTTAAAACTAAAAAGAGTTCATATATCATGAAATAGAAATAGCAACAATAAAATAGATAAATACACTGTTATATGCTCATCCAACAATTTGAACAGGTGCCTGAATGCATAGATGAGAAAGCTGTGCATATATCTTGAGATAAAAGCCTTTTAAGCAGAAGGAATAGCTAAAGCAAATGTACAAAAGTGCAACTGCACCTAGCACATTAAAGGACCCACAAAGTATCCAGAGAATTACAGTAGAATGGGAGGTGCAGAAAGGTAGAAGTGCAGGTCAAAGAGGTAATGAGGGAGAGACTGTTTATACAAACGTATGTGGCTTATTCTGAGAAGAGAATCTACTGTATAGTTTTGAGCAGAAGTGTGATGTCTGATTTAAGTTTTAACAGGATAATTTCAAAACAAATTTATAGTGAATAAGGATGTAAATATGTTTCCAAGGGAAGTATTTCTGCAGTTATTGCAATAATCCTGTTGGGAGATAACAAGGATTTGGAGTAGTAGCTTAAAACAAAGAAGTTGAAAAGATGGTCAAATTATGAATATGGTTAATGAATGAATAAGCAATATGAAGAGTTTGGATGTTCAAGATATTTGGGCCTATTATGCTTCTATTTTCTGAAATCAATAAACTCTTGAAATGTCAAGGACTTAGCATTTGTACATTTCCTGCACACGTATCAATCTGCTATGTATTTTTCTGGACAGGAGAATTACATCCAAACAGTAAAGTAGGGATCCCAGCTCCTTCCATCACAGGGCTCCCCTTGTTACACACTCTCTGGGGTTGTCTGCATACCACCCATCAGAGCACAAAGGAGCATAGAGGATTCTAAGTGATATTTATCTTTACGCTAGAACTTAAAGTGGCATAATTCACTTCAGCACACATTCTAAAGGCTAAAATTAGTAACATTCTCTCATCTACCACAGAAATTGGAACATGTTACCTAGAAGAGGGAATAAGTTTTGTTAGTCTGGCAGCTTCTACCACAGCCTAAGTAACTGACTGAATGAAAGTGCAGTTTACTCAGAAGAAGAACACAGATAGAGCTGGGTTTTGTGGGAAAAAATCGGGACTTCCAGTTTGGACATATGAAGCTGTAGAAATAGTTTAGATGTCTGAGTGGAGGTGTTGTTGATAAGGGACCTGGATGTGTGTATCTGCAGGAGAGGGAGAAACCTTGGCAGCTCATTAAATTGGCAAAGAGCCAACACATAATTAAAATCACCTATAGCGTGAGCACTGGAAGGGGATTGAAGATGATACCCTGGTAAGCTCCATTGCTGAGTCCAGGGAAATGAGGGTAATTTAACAAAAATGTCTCTGGTAATGGAAGGCTGAGGTCATGTGTAAGTTTTTTTTATTTCATACTTTTAAATTTTGTCAGTGAAATAGGAATCAAAGTCATCAGTTGAGAATGAGATTCTAGGAGGCATTTGAAAAGGAGAGAGAAGTACGAATTAAGAAAATGAAAGAGGAAATGGACTTGTCGAAATGCAGTAGAACTGATAGGCATCAACAAAGGCATAATTGATGTTAGACTTTCCAAATTCAAACCATAAACAAGACCAAAAGACAACCCTCAGAATGGGAGAAAATATTTGCAAATGAAACAACTGACAAAGGAATAATCTCCAAAATTTACAAGCAGCTCATGCAGCTCAATAATAAAAAAACAAACAACAAAATCCAAAAATGGGCAGAAGACCTAAATAGACATTTCTCCAAAGAAGATATACAGATTGCCAACAAACACATGAAAGAATGCTCAACATCATTAATCATTAGAGAAATGCAAATCAAAACTACAATGAGTTATCATCTCTCACCGGTCAGGATGGCCATCATCAAAAAATCTAGGAACAATAAGTGCTGGAGAGGGTGTGGAGAAAAGGGAACCCTCTTGCACTGTTGGTAGGAATGTAAATTGATACAGCCACTATGGAGAACAGTATGGAGGTTCCTTAAAAACTACAAATAGAACTACCATACAACCCAGCAATCCCACTATTGGGCATATACCCTGAGAAAACAATAATTCAAAAAGAGTCTTGTACCACAATGTTCATTGCAGCTCTATTTACAATAGCCAGGACATGGTAAGCAACCTAAGTGTCCTTCGACAGTTGAATGGATAAAGAAGATGTGGCACATATATACAATGGAATATTACTGAGCCATGAAAAGAAACGAAGTTGAGTTATTTGTAGTAAGGTGGATGGACCTAGAGTCTGTCATACAGAGTGAAGGAGAAAAACAAATACTGTATGCTAACACATATATATGGAATCTAAGGGGGAAAAAAAGGTCATGAAGAACCTAGGGGTAAGATGGGAATAAAGACACAGACCTACTGGAGCATGGACTTGAGGAAATGGGGAGGGGGAAGGGTAAGCTGTGACAAAGCGAGAGAGTGGCATGGACATATATATACTACCAAATGTAAAACAGATAGCTAGTGGGAAGCAGCTGCATAGCACAGGGAGATCAGCTGGGTGGTTTGTGACCACCTGCATGGGTGGGATAGGGAGGGTGGGAGGGAGGGAGACGCAAGAGGGAAGAGATATGGGAACATATGTATATGTATAGCTGATTCACTGTTATAAAGCAGAAACTAACAAACCATTGTAAAGCAATTATACTCCAATAAAGATGTTAAAAACAAAACAAAACAAAAAAACCCAAAGACTGATCAACAGGGTTTTATATTTTCTTAACTATCCACCTTTGTTAGTCCTACTGTGGACACGAATTGGGGTTTTCCAGACTTGCATTATGAAAATAGTGGTTTGTGGCAAGGTAATTGTGGTTGTGTATAAGTGAGTTTTATGATGGTGAAATATGGAATCTAAGCAGCAAGAAGACAGATGTAAAAGAGTCTAAAATGTTAACTAGAGAATTAAGATGTTGAAAAAATGTATGTGTAGGACAATACAAAGGTGACAGAATTGATAGAATTTGAAACTTCATTGCTATAAATAGATGAGTATATGAAACATTATACTTTCTTCATTGATGAAATGATTTAATATTATAATATTTTATTTACTTCACATTGTTCAATACATTAAATGTAATCCCTATAATAATAATAGCAGGACTTCACTGATGGCCTCAAACAACTTACCCTATAAATATTTGAGTGTATAATGATCCATGCATAACTGATTACCACAAAAGCATATGGGAAAAACAATATAGTTCTGACAGTGAAATTAGCAAACAATGACACAGGATTGGAAGTTTAGTACTAGATGCATGTACACATGAGAAATGGTAACATGATAAAAGTGACACCACATATCAGTGGGAAAAGGATGAATTTCTAATGAATCATTTGGAGAAAAAAATCTTTACCATTTAGAGAAAACTAGAGCTACACATTTGTGCTATGCTACTTAGAAAATATACCCCAATAATTTAATGGTCAAAATGTAAAAGAGAAAACTGCTTGTTTAATCAAAGAAAATTCAGAGAACTTATTTATTACTTAGGGATAGAGATGGATGTATTAAACAAATCCCAAGATAACATATCATAAGCAAAACTATTGATTTGACTAAATTTTAATAATTAAGAATTTCTGTTCAGTGAACAACTATCCTGAATAAGAGACACAAGTGTAAGATGTTTGCATCATCTAAATCTGAACAGGGATTAACCTCTAGAATTTAAAAGTATTCCTCCATACACTCAAGGTGAGTATTAGAAAATTAGGGATAGTGAATAAAAAGGAAATCTGTAGAACTGATAAGTCCATTGATACTTTGGGAAACAATTGTCTACTATATTGTTTGTGGGTCTGTAGGGCAATATAATCATTCCAGAGATCAACCTCAGAAGAATATAATGAAATTAGGCAAATCTTCACCCTAGGAACCAGCATTCCTTTCTGCATATATACAAATGGAAATGTTTTCCTTGGTCCACAAGGAACATTTATGGAGATTTTCCTTTCAGTGTAGTTTTGTCTAATTGGTTATCGAAAACCAGGTGTGTTTCTTTAATAGGGGAAAGTATAGGTAAAGTGTGATGAATGCATACAAAGCAATGTGCTCAACAATTATAAGCAATGAATTTATAAGAAGTACCAACATGGCTGGAGAACATAATGGTACACACATCACATGATGCTGAATAAATGCTACATAATGCTATATACATAATGCTGAGTGATAAAACAAAACAAAATAAAACAAAAAAACTAATGGGAAATGTTTTCCAGCATCATAAACTACAATTAAAACTATACACGCAAAAAATTATACTATGTATTTTTTAATGAAAGAGATATGTTCTAAGATGTTTACCCAACACATGGAAGTAGTGTATAGTTTGGAGAAGAGGGGAACAGTAATGTGGATAACAGTAAAAAAAAAAGAAGAAAAAAGAAAAGAAAACTAGAGTGGACTTGCACAGACAGTGGTAGTATGACACTGAGAAAGGTAATTATCAAGCTGTACACATTTGACATCTAACTAAAGACATATTTGATATATACATAATTTTTACTAATTTTTTCTTATTTTCCAGACAAAACCATATTTTCTATTCTTGCCCCATTTGGTGAAGATTTTATTTCTAAATTACAAGGATTTATGGACATTTGAACTAAAGCTGTAAATTCTTTTAAGAGCAGGGTATTTATAAAAATTGACATAATTTATGTCTGTCCATTGTGCAAGTAAATTATTTTTCTTGCATCACAACTACATTAGGTTTCTTGTTTTGCTCTTTGTGACTTTTAAATAAATTAATCTAAATAAAAATTAACACTATTTCAAAAGATTTTTTAATATTCTCTCCTTTTAGCTTGTATCCTATTATCTCAAACGTGTTTCAAAAAGAGAGCATTTTCCCTTTGTTGTTTTGTTTAACAATGAGAGAGTCTGAGGCAGCAGATAAGATTTGTACATAATGTGATTTTATATTTAAACTCAAATTTCTTTAAATCCCTATAACTAGTCCCTGAGAAACACTGGATTTAATATGAGTTCTGCAAATCAGTAACTTTGCAACCACCAGTTTATATTGTATTCCTAGTATTTTTAAAATGCTTCTAACACAAGAAATATGGTTTCAATAAAGCATAAATTATATTTTCTTCTACTGAATAAATTGAAATGTAACCATATTTGTATTGGTAGATTTCACCATATAGTTAATATTTAGAAATATTTCAGTATGTGTTTTTCACTTAGAATTACCCCAAATATTGAAAGTTAACTAGCACTTTTCCTTTCCATTTTCAAATTGCTTTTTCCCTTGTCTTGAACTTGAATTTAGAAACGGCAGAATCTCAATAGAGGTAAAGGGTAATTTCCCACAAGACCTGGCTAATTTATAGCTTTCAACACACCAATGACCCCTGCAATTTGGCAGTTGCTTCATTAATTCCTTTACACCTGCTCCATTTATCTTGCAAAAAAAAAAAAAGACAGATAAAAGGAAAAATCCTCTCTCACTGAAGCTATTTTGAAGGAAAGTCTTTCATGTCTTCCTAAAGTGAACTGTAACAAGCATCATGAAGAACAAAAAGACAATAGTGTCAGATGAATGTTCCCAGTTTGTCACTGGGATGGAGAAGGAAAGTTTGAAAGACCACATTTTTGGGGAAGAAGTTTTTTCTAGACTTTGAAGTGCTATGCCTATTTGAAGGAGACTTCAGTTTTTCACCGGGGACTGCCATTTGATTTATACAATTTTAGAATTTAAAAAAAAAAATAAGGATAGTCTGAGTGATTTTAAAAAATAATGTATTCTCATACTTAATGATAAATTATATAGGCACCCTAATTATCCATCTGTCATCTATCTATCTATCTATTTATCTATCATCTATCATCTATATATCAAAAACAGTAAAAACAGTTTTAGGCTACATATATTTTATGTTTTTATAATGCCAAGCAATTTATTTCCATGAAATATAAACTGTAACATGGATACTTCTAGCAGCATAGAAAATGTACAAGGAGTTGCATGAATTAAAACATTTTAATGTCATATTTAGGAAATCATTTAGTTAGCTGGTTAACTGTCCAAGCAGTTCATTCTCTAGTTTTTGGCAATTATTTCTTTTTTCACATACTGTGGATTCTATGAAAACAAACGCAGTTTGTGTTTTTGTTCCTCTTATAAGGTAAACAGCTTGGATTCGTGGTCTCTAGTAGGTACAGTACATTTTTAAAAATACTCAGTAGAATTAATAAAAATATATTAAGAAGAGCTTTTGAGAATTTGCATTATTGATATAAATTAACAGAGGGTGTAAACTCAAATTAAATATAGTTATAGGTTTCAATCTGAATATCACTATTATTTTATTAAAGATTATTGATGATTACTGCAGACTGTGGGTGTTTAATTCTTTGATATGATCTCCATGCCAATATTGCCAAAAGAAAGGTTTAACTTACACAGAAGATGTTTCCATTCTTGTGTTACCTGGATATATTAAGTTCACAGATTCATACCACTACTATCAACAGAGACTGAATAAGAAAATATTAATAAATCACATCACATCCATAATCATTAAAATGAAAAAAAACTGAAAAAAATCACACTACAGATTTATACAGCACTGGAGCTTTTTAATAGCCCAATCTATACTATTTAGTTATAAGAATTATAACATAAAACATAATTAATATTGGTTTGGTCAAAATTTCGTTCGTTTTTTTCCGTAAGATGGCTCTAGTAGCACTTAGTTGTCTTTAACGTCATTCAAAACAATTTTGTTAGATTGTATTGTGACAGCTGTCATATCAGCGTGCATTTAAAAAAAGACATCAAAATTGGTGAATTTTTGTGTAACTATTTTAATATTGAAGATGGAAGAAAAAAAGCAACATTTTTGGCATATTATGCTCTATTATTTCAAGAAAGGTAAAAACACAATTGAAATGCAAAAACAAGATTTGTGCAGTGTGTGGAGAAGGTGCTGTGACTGATCGAATGTGTCAAAAGTGGTTTGCAAAGTTTCGCGCTGGAGATTTCTCACTTGACGATGCTCCACGGTCGGGCAGACCAGTTGAAGTTGACAGCAATCAAATCGAGACATTGAGAACAATCAACCTTATACCATGCAGAAGATAGCCGACACACTCAAAATATCCAAATCAAGCAATGAAAATCATTTGCACCTTCTTAGTTTTGTTCATCGCTTTGATGTTTGGGTTTCACATGAGTTAAACGAAAAAAACCTTCTTGACCATATTTCCGCATGTGATTCTCTACTGAAATGTTATGAAAACATCCCTTTTTTAAAATAAATTGTGACGGGTAATGAAAAGTGGACACTGTACGATAATGGAAGAGATCGTGGGGTAAGCGAAATGAACCACCACCAACCACACCGAAGTCTGGTCTTCATCCAAAGAAGGTGATGTTGTGTATATGGTGGGATTGGAAGGGAGCTCCTTCCAGAAAACCAAACGATTAATTCCAACGAGTACTGCTCCCAATTAGACCAACTGAAAGCAGCACTTGATGAAAGCGTCCGGAATTAGTCAACAGGAAATGAATAATCTTCCATCAGGATAATGCAAGGCCACATGTTTCTTTGATGACCAGGCAAAAACTGTTACAGCTTGACTGGGAAATTCTGATTCATCTACCATATTCACCAGCCATTGCACCTTCGGATTTCCATTTATTTAAGTCTTTATAAAATTCTCTTAATGGAAATACTTTTAATTCCCTGGAAGACTGTAAAAGGCACATGGAACAGTACTTTGTACAAAAAGATAAAAAGTTTTGGGAAGATGGAATGATGAAGTTGCCTGAAAAATGTAGTGGAACAAAAGGGTGAATATGTTGTTCAGTAAAGTTCTTGGTAAAAATGAAAAATGTGTCTTTTATTTTTACTTAAAAACCGAAAGTACTTTTTGGTCTACCCAATATTTCAGATTCTAGAAAATATTTATGGTTTATATGATTTTAAAAATAACTCATAAACAAGTATTAGTAACAGAAAAAGATTTAAACATAATACATATGCATGCTTGATTTTGCATTACTCTCTCTTTATTTTTACTGATTCAAATTATTTTCTAAGTTAAATTAAGGTACACTGTTAATTGTGGTGGATATCAGCAGAAATAGAAACAAAGACTGAGAAATCTACTTCTTTCATAAGAAGAGTATGAAGGACTTCCCTGGTGGTGCAGTGGTTAAGAATCTGCCTTCTAATGCAGGGGACACAGGTTCGAGCCCTGGCCCGGGAAGATCCCACATGCCGCATAGCAACTAAGCCCATGCGCCACAGCTACTGAGCCTGCACTCTAGAGACCATGAGCCACAACAACTGAGCCTGCGTGCCACAATTACTGAAGCCCATGCGCCTGGAGGCTGTGCTCTGCAACAAAATAAGCCACCACGGTAAGAAGCCTGCACACCACAACAAAGGGTATCCTCTGCTCGCCGTGACTAGAGAAAGCCCGCGTGCAGCAACAAAGACCCAAAAATAAATAAACAGATGTATTAAAAAAAATAAGCAGAGTATAAAAAACATTGATACAACTATTGGCAATATGGTGTCATATTTATGATTTAAATAAATTATATTATTATTTAGAAAATTGTGATTTTTATAAATGGAAACTAGTCGATGGGAAAATTGTTATTTTCAATGTGAGACTGGACTGCTTCTTTAGAAATAATTACAACCTTCCTTCCTAGGTGACTTCCTAGGAAAGAAATAGTATTTCATGTAGTTATTTCAAAATATCATTTACTAGTTAAGTTAGATTCTATTAAAATGTTCAAAAATTATTTTTTTGCCACAGTAAAGCATATAGTTAGGGTAATACATTCCACTTTTATACCTGGAAGTTACTTAAATATAACAATTGTACAAAGAGAAATAAAATCTAAGTCGAATACACAACTCATCCAGGAAAATTGAGCTACTGCTGGACCAGAATCATGACTAGAATCTATAATCTAGAACAAGGACTAGAATCTTGGTATATAAGTTATCTATTGCTGTGTAACACACACCTAAAAGTAGTGGCTTGATATCTATAAGACAAAACCCATTAATTTCACTACTCCCTCAATTCTTCCTTTTTAGAATTATCTAGACACTTCTTGACTCTTTACAGTTCTATACAGAATATGTTTGTTTTCATTTTTTTAAGAAATCTAATTTTTAATTCCTCCATTTTGTTTATTTTTATTTTGTTTATTTTATTTTATTTTAATTTTTATGGTGCTTGTCTTCCTTGCGTGTTTTTAAATTTTTATGTGATAATTCACTTTCTGCTCGGATTCTCTTCCAAGGAGATTTGCCCATGAAATAATATAAACATTGTCTATGAGTTGGCTTTTTGTTGTTCACATCTCTTATAAAACGATCTCACGTATTAGCAGCTAAGCTCTGGACTCTGAATCACAAAAAGTTCATTTCCAGACTTGCACCAACAAGGGACCAGCATTCGGTCTTGGATTTTGAAATGATTGGTTTTACCTAAAATTATGGGCCAGCTCATTGCCAAATTCAAAAATTGGCAAGTAGATTTATCCCAGCCAAGTTGAAAATCAGTCTATAGACCCTGTTTGTCAGGATTATTGAGTTGGACTACAATAACTTTCTACTTTGTAGGCTATAATATTTTAGGCTACACTGCTCATGGACTTTTCCTTATATGGACCACAAAGATGTGTGTTTCTTATATTCTTATATTCATCTATATCTATCTATCTATCTATCTATCAATCAATCAATCTATCTGTCTATCTATCTCTCCTATTTCCTATCTTCTTACTTTTTAATGTATTTCCTTTCAGAAGGTAGGAGACCTTTTTCAAGAGGGTTTATAGAAGGACTTCTCACTAAGAAGTCACTTGAGGCAAGTAAACATTCATTCATCACTCCAATAAATGTTTGTGGTGGACATACAATGAGCTAGATGGGAGTATTACAAATGTTAGAAAACCTCGTGCCTATCTTGCCAGTTTTGACAACATGGATGGACCTTGAGGACATTACACTGAATGAAATAAGTCAAAGACAAATACTGTATGATATCACTTATATGCAGAATCTAAAAAGCTGAACTCATAGAAACAGAGTAAACAAGGGGCTGGAGGATGGGGGAGATGAAGAGATATTAGACAAAAGTTACAAGCTTTCAGTTACAAGATGAATCAGTTTTGAAGTTAGTATAATATCATAATTATAGTTAACAATACTGTATTATATACTTGAAAGTTTCTAAGAGAGCAAATCTTTAATGTACTCACCACAAAAAAGAAATGTTAATTATGTAAGGTGACAGAGGTGTTAACTAATATTTTAGTGGTAATCTTTGTGAAATATGTAGGTGTATCAAATCAACACATTGTACTCCTTAAACTTACACAATGTTTATGTCAATTATACCTCAATAAATTTGAATAAAAAGCAAATCTTTTTCCTTAAGGATATTTCAGTTTTATTTTTCCAGAAATAAATAGTTTTCCAATACAATTTGAGTAATAAATTTTGTTGAAGAGAATAAAAATGAATATCCCTTACAGGTGGCTAAACTAGATATTTTAAGTAACTAATTAAATATTACCATAGTTTTTTGTTTTGTTTTCATATAACAGGGATTAATTCATGGATATACTAATCTGAACTTTAACAAAAGTCATTTCAGACAGTTTGGATAAGGAATCATCAGAATTATTTTTTCTTGGAAAATTCAATAATTTTTCAAGAAGCTAACTCAATTGTTCTCTTAAAAAATCTCTCAAATATATTTGGTGCATTCTGAATCATAGTGAATTATTACATCATCTAAACATTTTTCAATGATAGCTTATATAGTTAGGTTATGAAGCTATTTGTTACTCATTATAAACAGCTAATGATAAAAATAATGGAAGAAAAAAGTTGAGTATACTATACATTAAAGTGCCTTATGAATTGCTGCCAACATTTTCATGTTCCATTTCTATAAAATGTAGTTCAATAATTTAATAAATTCTATAAATGTTACAAAATAATTTTCATGGAAAATGTATCTAATATGCTAATATCTAAAATAGTAGTGACAGAAGATTCTAATTTAACAAATGCCATCAAGTTCATGAACTTGAAGAAATTCACTTTGAAACCAAACATATAGAATGGAATGTTGAAAATGTTATATTATCTGAGAGATTTTTTCCTTAGATATAGGAGAGATTGTCCTATCCTTACTCATAATTTTAACTGTAAAGTGTTGTAAAATTCTTATTAAAATATTACAAAATCAGATACCAACATATGAAACATTTCAATTTATAAAATGATAAAGTAGCTAATTTATTTAAAAACAATAAAAATAAAATTTTGGTTAGAAAAAATGTCAATAATCTAAATAAAAAAATAGAAAAAAAAGAGACCCAGAAGTCATTTTTCACACAAAAAAGAAAGCTAGAGATAATTAAACATGTAAGTAGGTACCCAGCCTCACTAATAGAATTGTAGAATTTAAATTACAATGAAATATTAGGTGTTAGGAGTTTCAGACTACCTTGAATAAAAAGTATCCCTACTCTTCTTATAGTTTCTGAGCATTTGATGAATAAAATGGAACAATTATGGTTTCCAAAATAAACTGTAAAGCTGTATGTGTATTGAAGTAAAGCTGTATGTACATTGAACATTGGAATAAATATCAAAGAGACTTGGTAGCTCTCTCTCAGTGAAATCCTTGGGACAGGCCCTTCAAGACAGATGTACGTCCACATTGTAAACAAATCCACTCAAGTCTCTAGCTCCTGCTTGCCTAGCAAAGGAATACATAGAAATGCATGGGAATGTTTGCTAATCAGATCTACCCAAAGTAGGGGGCTTAACATCAACATGAATGCCCTTGGGATAAATTGTTCCTCAAGGAATCTAGTGAAGTAAATGTGTCAGTGCCATATTTGTCAAAAAATAATAATGCATGATGTAAGAAAGAAGAAAGTTACTCTCATACACTTCTGATAAGTGTGCTACTTATTTAGAGGTAAATTTAATAGTATGAAACTCAAACACGAACATACTCAGTGACACTGACTATCTTAGCAACATATTTTAGATAGTACTTATCTGTGTGACGCCTTCTTCATCATGTATACAATTCTTATGTGCAATAAACTTGAGCTTGCTTTTTTAAAGAAACCAAATATTTAGAATACACTCTAGTTTAATATGATAAAAACAATTTATCTTTAAGTGTAAATTTTTACCTGCTACTGTTGGTTTGAGATTGAAAACACATTTTGATGGCTAGTTGAAGAAAAAAAGTCCTTCATGAAATTATTTGCTTATTTCAATATTTTCTCAGTTTTATATACAGCTAAATTGTTAGGTACATAACTATTATTTTGCACACTTTGACTATTCAATATATTAAGTTTTGATTGAAATAAATGCCAGGACTTCACATTTGTAACTACTTCTGAAAATCAAAATAAGAAGATGAAGCCAACCAAGTGAGATCCAATAAAGAATATTTTAGAAAGTTCAGAATCAATACAAAATTCAGTCTTTTGAAGCAAAATGTGAATTCTGAAAGTTTGACATTAACTTGTGCTGCATTCTTATCTTTATGAGTGTCCAATTGAGCTGATCAGAGGATAAATTTTAAAGATAGCAATGCATTCAAATAAACTCCACAGGGAATAAAGAATGATGAAAAGTGATTCCCTCATGTTCCTTTGAAAGAGACATAAATATAAAATTGTACCCAAAAGAAATTAGCCAGAATATCAAAATGCTTTTTAATTCTATACATCACTTTTGCCTTTTTATGACAAATGCAAATATTATATATGTGGCTACTTAAGAAGTGAAAACATATTTAACCTTAAGAAAAAGTGTTCCATGAATCTTCAGGAATTCCTCTTCTGCAATCATGAAAGTGCAAAACTGTGCAGAAGATGCAAAAGAAACAGAGTTTGTATTAGAAGTGGAAAATACAAAGTGTTCCAGTATTCGGTTATTTATCTGGAAAAAAACTTTTATTACTTAAAAGTTACTAATTATATTTGTCCTCTTTAAGGTAGATAGTGATAAGAAAAAAATCAGTCCTTATTTATTCTCAGTCATCTACTCACCTATCTTCTCCCACTATTCCCGTCACTGTCATTACTTCCCCAGATATTACACACACCCCTTGATACCCCTCCAACTCACCAGTGCCCCTTAAGCACACTTTACCTAATTATTTATGTTTATATTATTCTATTCTTCTATTTAGATTGTATAGCTGTTCAAAGCACTTGCTGCCTTTCTCTGTGGTGGAAATTTACATCCACAACCCACAGGCATAAGGTGTGGTCATCTGATTTACAGTAACAGACTTTAGGCAGGGCACTGAAGTTGGAGATACATCACATTTTTTAAATTAATTTTTATTGGAGTATACTTTATTTACAATATCATGTTAGGTTCTGCTGTACAGAAAAGTGAATCAGTTATACAAATACATATATCCACTTTTTATTATTATTTATTTATTTATTTATTTATTTATTTATTTATTTATTTTGCGGTATGCGGGCCTCTCACTGTTGTGGCCTCTCTTGTTGCGGAGCACAGGCTCCAGACGCGCAGGCTCAGCGGCCATGGCTCACGGGCCCAGCCGCTTCGCAGCATGTGGGATCCTCCGGGACCGGGGCACGAACCCATGTCCCCTGCATCGGCAGGCAGACTCCCAACCACTGTGCCACCAGGAAAGCCCTGTCCACTCTTTTTTAGATTCTATTCCCATATAGGTCATTAGAGAGTATTGAGTAGAGTTGCCTGTGCTATACTGTAGGTTCTTATTAGTTATCTATTTTATATATAGTAGTGTGTATATGTCAATCCCAGTCTCTCAATTTATCCCTTCCCTCTCCTTTCCCCCTTGGTAACCATAAAATCATTTTCTACGTCTGTGACTATATTTCTGTTTTGTAAATAGGTTCATTTGTACATCACATTTTGTGTATCTGTTTTAATTTAAGTCATTTGGATTGAATGAATTATTTTCTTTTGAGAGTTAAAAGGTAAGCAATTTTCTTTAAAGACAGCAAAAACACAGGAAAAAACAAATTCTAGGAAAAACACTGGTTTAAACGCATAAAATATATTTTTAAAGCTAAAACAACTCAGATAAAGATTAAAGTAGTTACCTGAGGAGCTGTCTATTTAAAGACATCAATTATGGAACAGAAAGAAACCATAAGAACAGGGCCAAGAATCTGCTGAATTAAACTAAAACCTGGTCCTGGGCCCAATTTCATAGCAACATAGCATCGATAACAACAAATAAAGCCACTAAGTGACAAGATACAGTTGTAACTTGTGAAAGACCAGGTTAGAAATAGGGTTACTACATTTAGTGAGCATCTACTATACTCAAGGATCTTAATATATAATACCTTTTATTACCTTATGCAATTTAATCACACAAAAATATGTAGTATTACTGTACCATTTCAATTTGAGTAAAGTGAGGCTCAGAGAAGATAAAACTGCAGATTCTTCCCACCTTCAAAATTTGTATTCTTTATATAATGATGCCAAATGTCCTAATCTTTAATTTCACAAAAAAACCACTAGCAGACATAATTTTGTTTTGTTTTATTTTAGATCAAAACATTTATTTTTTGTGTTACAAAAACAAAAATAAATCCAAGCAAGTAATGAAATAAACATTTTTAAGTGTCCCTTCCTAGGTTCTCTGTTCTAAAATTTAGTAAACAGTTCAAGATTAGGTTGCTTCAACCTTTGTTAAAACAGAGTTCTTTGTGCTTTTGGAATAGAGTACAAAAACCTTGTCTAGGATGTGATTCCTCTATGATCTCGGAAAAGTCAATGTTTTTATTTGTTCCTCAGTCTTGGCCCTAAAGAGAACATGTTGACCTATGTAAGACTGTGACTTAGCAGAAGTTCACTTAAGGGAAACAAAAAGGAACCAATCTAAAAGCATATGAAGTGGGAGTTTTACTAGATAATCTTTCTAGCTTTGTGATTTCTTGTTTGCTTGTTTTATCTAAGTTTACTATTAAAATAGACACTATATTTAAGTCTCCTCATTTTTCAAATAGGCTAAAATATAAATAAATTAAACAAAAATGAAATTTATAAGTGGATAGGCATAAAAGTAATATGGAAAATTAAATTTGTTGCTTGTCAATTTGATAAAATCAATTCTTAGCAAGCCAAGACAGAGAATTGTGAATACTAAATTGAAGCACATAACGCCAATCCTAGGAAGTCAAATAACCATATATCATTATTACCTAAGCATATGACATTGAATCCAAGCTCGTATTTACTTTTTTGTCCTACATTTAATATGAATAAAAATGTCCCCACAAGCATACACACACACATATAATGCTCTCAGTTACACTTAAAAACACAAGGTCAAATTTCCTGAGTACTAAATAGAACCAACAATGACATTGAATGTAGTTTAGAGAGGACTGTAAGTTTTAAAAGATTGCAATTCAATTTTAAAAATATAAAATTATCACTTTTTTATGAAGAATCTCATTTGGGATGTCTACAGGTTATTATGTAAGAAGACATGACAATGATGATGATGATGTAAATAAAGAAGAGATTGTGCATATATCAATACCACAAAACCATATTTCTGAAAGAGCACCTAAAACTTACAAATGTATAATGTCTTAATTTCAAAAAATTAATTTCTTCAGAGATCACTTTTTGCACTTGATGCCTTGACTTATTGACAAATTTTTCTTTGTCTTTTGATTTCTTTTTTTTTGGACCTAGAAAAGCAGAATAAGATATTTTAATCAAAATATAAAACATTAAAAACAACTTTTTATTTTCCAAAGCCAAACTAAGCAACTTACTTTATCTCAACTTTCCCTTATTTTTTTTTATATACTTAGACACAGAATGAAGAGAAAAAATTATATAAAAAAAAATCTATAGGGAACTGACAGATAACTTTCAACATCTTTCTCTGTCAGTTAAACCCTGATTATCATCACAAAATCAAAATAGAAATGCTCCAGTGTCTTTTATTCACTTGCATGTGTAATGAATGAATATATAACTTAATGACTAAAATAACAGTTATAGAATTAAGAGACTAACTCTACACTAGTTTTTGAGAGATAATTGTACATCTATTTTAACTGGTAGTAAAAAATTTTAATTGGCTTTAGCAAATGTACAACATACATTAAAATGAATTATTTGTTGTGAATACAGAAATACACAATATTCTTAATTATTAGTATTTATTACTTTGTTAAATATCAGGTTTTTATAGGAGTGACCAATAATAGTATTATCCTATAAAAGGCTTTGTTTAAGTCCTATTGTCTTGATAGCAGTGGTTGGTTGATGTTGTTTACTGAATAACTATAAATCCTTCAGACCTACCATCAGCTAAGTCTGAGCAATCGGGGAAAATTCACTGCACCATTGCAAAATGCACTCACCTGCCCCCTTTCTACGGTCTCCCAGCATTTACATGATCTCCTTCCTTGACTTACTCTGATGAATAAAGTGTGGAAAGTACAATCAAAGTTTTGGGGCTCAACTTCTAGAAGAAAGTTAATATGGAGGTATTTGGCCTGTAGTACAGAAGTGCAATAACAATTTGAGTACATTCTTCACAGAACAAAGGGCAGAAAACGTGGACTAACTGAAGATGCTGACTAGAGCAATTTCTTTCATTCTCAGCCCATTTGGTATACAAACAGCTATAGGAAAGTATGCTATACAGGAAATAAAAGATGTTCTTAATGCTTTACATATATTTTTCCTTTAATATTCACTCCAGTCATATAGTGTGAATGCAATTATTGTCTTCATTTTACAAATGAGGAAACTGACATGTACATGATTAACTAATATTAGAACTAGTCATGAAAAAGCCTGGGTTCAAATTCAATAAATATGATTGCCAAGACCCTATTGTTAACTACCATACTAAGGATTATATATATAATAGGAGTTCAAGAAGAATTGAAGGTAGGGAATCTGACAGAAGATGAATAACTGAAGAGAAAAAGGCTAAGAATTTCAAAAACTGATGAAAGACAATAAATAACTGATTTTAGGAGTTCCTTTAAAGCCAATTTGAATAAGTACAAAGGAAAAACACTCCAAGGCACATAAGGGTAAACATACTGAAAACACATTTTATAAGGAATCCAGAAAATAAAGTCATATTATTTTCAAAGAAGAAATAATAAAACTAATGGTTGATTACTCAAATATAGAGCTAGAGGCAGAAGACAATTGTACAATGTCATCAAATTGCTGAAAGAAAAGAACTGCCCACCTAGAACACTATGTGCCCCTCTCCTCCAAAATGTCTTTCAGAGGTGAAGGAAATTAAGAATATTTTTCAAACCCAAATAGCAGCTCTGCAATTAAGAAAATGGAGATAAAAGGAAATGATATCAGGTGGAAGAATGGAAATATAGAGGGCAATGCATTTAAAGAGAGTGGATATATAGAAAATATAAATTATTGTAGACTATATAAAATAAGATTTTGTAGAGGTTAAATTTATATAGAAATAAAATATACATAAAATATAATGCAGGTTTAGGGCAAGATGTAGTTAAAGTGTTCCAAGATCATGCAGTTTTCAATACTTGATAGAAATATTAATTGATATTAGACTTTAGCAACTAAATGGGGCATGTCATAATTTCTAGATAATCCATAAATGAGCCATGAAGAATGTGCTAATTAACATGCTATAGAAGGAAAAATGAATAACAAAAACAAGTATTCCCAAAGAAGGCAAGGAAGATTAAAAAAATAATAACATAGAACAAGAAGAATAAAAAAATTTAAATTGCACATAAAAAATGTATATCACAATAACATCAAATTAAAAATACACAGAATAAATAATTTAGTTAAGATACACACAATAAATATAAGGACCCAGAAATGTTGAAAGTAATAAAATAGGAAGAGATAGACCATGCAAGACTAACTGTGGTAGGCTGAGTAATGCCTCTCCTCAAAATGGTCATGTCCTAATCCCTGGAACATGTAAATGTTATCTTATATGGCAAAAGGGACTTAGCAGATTTGGAGACGGGAAGATTATCATGGATTTTCCAGGTGGCCCTGATGTAATGAAAGGGGTCTTCCTATAAAGGAGTCTAAAGGATCAAAAGGACAATAGTAAATGTGATGACAAAAGTAAGAGATGATAGTAATGTCAAGAAGGGGCCATGAGCCAGGGGATCTAGGTGGACATTAGAATCTTAGAAAGGCAAGGAAACAGTAGTCCTCTTAGATGTTCCTCATTAACACCTTGACTTTAATACACCAAAACTGATTTTGGACATCCAACCTTCAGAAATATAAGAGGTATAAATTCGTGTTTGTTTTAAGTCTCTAAGTGTATGACACTTTGTCACAGCAGCAACAGATAACTAGTACACTAAACAAAAGAAAGTGGGAGTTGCTATAATAATAGAAGGAAGAATAGACTTTAGGATTAGAAGAATTACTAGATATACAGACAAATATTTCTTTAAAATGAATAAGTCAATCCACCAGAGAGGTACACAAATCCAAATCTGCATTCACCTATTACATAACTTCCAAATATATGAAGCAAAATTGACAAAAACAAGAAGAAATAGACAAATTTGGATTCATAGGTAGATTGACAGAATATATATAATTGATATATATTGAAAATTGCTCATGACATGGGTATTAACCAAAATGTTTCATATAGTGGGTCAAAAAGCAAGTGAACATAATTTTTAAGAATGAAAGAAGTATAAAAATATGAAAGTGTAGATGCAAATGACAAATTAGAATAACAAAACTTAACAAAACTGACTAAAAATTATAAAATCCAAATAGATGTATGCTATTAAATAAAGTAAAACTCTGATTATAAAGTCTTACAAAGTAATGCCCAGGGCCTACATAGGTGAATTCTTTCAAACTGAGTGGAATAATTACAGTAATATTAAAAAAAAAAATAGAGAAAATAAAACCAGGAAAATCTACTATTTTTCCAGGAAGTCAGCAAAATACAATACAAAAGGATATTACATATAGCATAATACTAATACATAACAAATATTAGAGCCGTGTCTTTTATGAACATGGGTTCAAAATGATGAACAAAAGATTAGCAGAACAGGGACTTCCCTGATGGTGCAATGGTTAAGAATCCACCTGCCAATGCAGGGGACATGTGTTCAGTCCCTGGTCTGGGAAGATCCCACATGCCACAGAGCAACTAAGCCCGTGAGCCACAACTACTGAACCTGTGCTCTAGAGCCTGCGAGCCGCAACTACTGAGCTGACGTGTTGCAACTACTGAAGCCCATGCACTCTAGGGCCTGCGTGCCACAACTAATGAGCCCACATGCTGCAACTATTGAAGCCTGTGTGCCTAGAGCCCATGCTCCACATTAAGAGAAGCCACTGCAATGAGAAGCTGGCCCACTGCAACAAAGAGTAGCCCCAGCCTCACTGTAACTAGAGAAAGCCTGAGAACAGCAACGAAGACCAAATGCAGCCAAAAAAAAAAAAGATTAGCAGAAGAAACTCAATGTCATCAATTATTAATGTTAATGCTGGGTTGATTTCAAGAATGTGAGGGCCGTTTAACAATTGAAATTTAATCAATAGATTCACTACAGATCAAAATAAAGGATAAAAATCATATAAGAATAAAATTTTAAAGTAAATTAAGGATAACATTCTGATAATACCAGATGTAAAACAAATATTTTGTAAAATTCAACACCTACTATCTACTGAAGGTAAAAAAAAAAATCATGGAAACAAGGAAAAGAAAGAATTTAGGAATTTCCTTAATCTAATACAGAGTAACCACACAAAATCCATCAAAACACATCATGCTTAATTATGAATTTTTGACAGTATTACTTCTAATGTTGGAAATATATAAAACGCTTGTGATTAACACATTTATTCAATATTGTACTCTCACTTTACAAGTAGAATCAGGCAAGAAAATAAATAAAAATATAAGGATCAGAAAGGGTGTGAGAAAACTACTATGATGTAAGACAACATGACTGTGAATGCCTTAATGCAAAATAATAATAATAAAACAATTAGAAATAGTTAAAATTAATATGGTTACTAGATACAAAATCAATATAAAAAGATTAATCCTATTTATATATAGCAGTAAAAAATTTAAATTAAAATGTAAAAATTATGCTTTTTGAAATAGCATAAATATCAATAGGCATAAATCTAATAAAAATTGTGCAATATTTCTACTAAGAAGATATAAAAATATTCAAAAATTAAAAGAGGCATAAATAACAGAGGAACGGGCTTCCCTGGTGGCGCAGTGGGTGAGAATCTGCCTACTAATGCAGGGGACATGGGTTCGAGACCTGGTCTGGGAAGATCCCACATGCCGCGGAGCGACTAGGCCCGTGAGCCACAGCTACTGAGCCTGCGCGTCTGGAGCCTGTGCTCCGCAACCAGAGAGGCCGCGATAGTGAGAGGCCCGTGCACCGCGATGAAGAGTGGTCCCCGCTTGCCACAACTAGAGAAAGCCCTCGCACGGAAACGAAGACCCAACACAGCCAAAAATAAATAAATAAATAAATAAATTAAAAAAAAAAAAAAAAAAGAACAGAGGAACATAAAATGTTCATGAATCGAGAAAATTCAATTTTGTAAAAAAATTTCCCCAAATAGATATATAGATTTAATTTAATCCCATTTAAAACTCTAGCTGTTATTTTGTGGAAATTGATAAGCTGATTCAAAAGTGGATATAGAAATGCAAAGAGAAATAATAGCCAAACAATCTTGAAATAGAAGAACAGGTTAGAAGATTTAAAATACTAGATGAAAATACTATATAACTATAGTGATTACAAGATGAGATATTACTTCAAGTATAGACTGATAAACCAATGGATTAGAATAGAATTCAGAAATAGAACCATACATTCAGCGACACATGATTTATAACAAAATTGACATTGCATATCAGTGAAGAAAGAGTCAATTGAATACCCCAATTAGGAAAAAAAATTGAATATTCACTCAGTTACAAATTACATCAATATTAAAATATGATAACTAAAATAATATATTTTCTAGAATAAAACTTAGAACATTCTTTTAAACTAAGGTAAAAATGTTTTAAACAAGATAAAAATATCAGTTACCACAAAGAAGGAAACTGATAAATGGAATTATATTATTAAGAATGCATATTCATTAAGGGTATCTTTTAAGGGGATGAAAAGACTATCTACAAAGTGGTAGAAGATAGCAACATATAAAATCAACTAATATCCAGAATATATAACAACTCTTGAAATCAGTAAGAAAGAAAGATGGATAAATAAAAAAATGGGTAAAATCTTGAGTGGTACTCTTCCCCAAAAACAGAAATATAAAAAAAAATAAGCATATGAAAAATTCTCAATCCCATTAATCACTAAAGAAATGACAAAAAAAACCTCAATGATATGTAATTATATACCTACTAGAATGATTTATGTAAAGATATTCCAAGTGTTGGCAAGGATGTGGGCAGGAAGAGAACAGTTCACAATCATGTCTTAAATTGCTTTTGAGTGACATTTTGTGGATATTGTCCCTGTCATCTCCCTTTTTTGGATGACCTACTGTAGGTTTCAAGATCTCTAGTTTTAGATAATTGATTTTGATTGCACAAGCTTCTATGAAACCCAGGCTTTTTCTAACATTGCCAAGCCATTAATACTTAATCCACTTGATTATGGGGACCAGCAAAAGATACAAGGGCTAGAGAGGTATCAATATCGGCTTGCCATTTTTCTAACTTTATATTTCTGTTTTAAAGTGATTTTTCTGTAATTTTTGCAATTGTGTGTGTATGATAGAAATTGTAGTTGCACTTTTATGATGGACTAGATGTATATAGTACATCATTATTTTCACTGCTCACTGGCCAAGGTTAAAGGCAGATCAGTGCTAGTCAGGGAAGAGACCAGTGCATGAAAAGAGGTTCCTGAAAATAGATAACATGTCCACCAGGATAAAGTAGTAGAGCATGTACTTAACAGCAAGAGAGGAGAAAGTGCCCATGATGCAGACCCTTGCAATGCATCAGTCTGCCATGGCTGGTGGATCCACTCCAAAGCCAAGGCAGGTAATGTAGCTGTACATACCTCATTCTGTGCAGCAGTGGAAGTACCTCAACCACTCTCCTTTGGGGTCTAAAACACAGCAAGGAGCGTGTCTAAGGGCCACATGACTCATGAGCTTAAGCCCCAGAAGAGAGTATATATCCAATCTAAAACAGGGAAAGATGTTCCTACAGAGGTGATGAGCTCAGCACAGGCTGTGAGGGCTCCCTTTCTCTTGGTAAGGAAGTGTTTCAGGTTCAAGGCTCATTCTTATGCAGTCCAGTGGCAGAAAGACTGTTTTGCTGGGAGACCCCCTTTCCCAGTAATCATGATTGACTTTGTCTTATTCGTAATAGGATTCTAAGGAAGCCTCACATGTAATGTTCATTGTTTTGGCAAATTTACCAAAGTCTGTGTTCTTGTCATCAATCCTAACTTTTTCACAGCACCAAAAATGTTATTATCTTTATAAAGGAGGAAAATAAAATTAATAAATTTCAAGAGAAAACTCTAAAATAAAATTGTCATTTCTCAAAAATGAGAAACAATTCTCACTGCACAGAAGTAATCACATGCGTTATGAATAACCCATTCTCTCCCTGGAAGAGGCAATACCTTGCTTGGCACATATGGATATAAGTAAACTGAATTAGACTATTTCTGTATTTAATGTCAAGAGATGAAGCATATATATCCTCAGTAGTGTTGGGCCAGCTAATGAGGCAAAGTTACTCAAAGTTTTTAGGTCAAATTCTCCTTTTAAAAATTTCTCTTGCTTCTTCAATTTTTTTTTTCTTCTATGATTTTCTGGTTGAATGAGTGCATCTCCATGGCATATTTGTTTTTTATATTTGTTAATTACTTCAAACAAGTAAGAATCTAGGCCAGTTGCCTGAAAGATGTTTTATTTTAAAACATACATATTTCTAATGTGACATAAGTGTGTCGATTTAAAAGTTCAACTCTTGGAAAACATCTTTTGTATTATTATTTCTGAATTCTAAAGAATATACCGCATAATGAATCACTTTCTTGCCAAAAAAAAAGGTTAGTCTTAATCTTTCTTATTGTCTGTAGCTGCTGAAGAAAAGGTAACTAGAACTAATTCAATATTTCTTTACTGCATAGAAAAGTTATTTCACCGTATCTTACTTAATCATTACTATGACATGAAGATTTGTTTATTTTCACTTTAGAAATTAAAGGTCGTTCCCCAAAAGACAAAAGTTTCATATGATCAAATCAACATGTGAGCATAAGAAGTAGTGCTTTACTATAACTCATGTACGTAGAGCACTAAGCATGATGTAGATTTCTTAAGTTTCAAAGAACAGTTTAAACATCTATGATAGCAGCACTGCTACTCAGAGCTATCAACATTGGAATTGGCTTTCCCACTTAGTAAGAAACTATCAATTACTGGAAACTCTCACCCTGGAAATGACTTTGCCATTACTTTCATAGAAGTATTTTTACTTGGAACATGGCATTGTCTCCAGACACCTGAAAGAAATATGATTTCTCTTACTGTATCACCACGTTTTATAAGACATGTGACATTATGGAATAAAATGTATGTATTTTGGGTCAAAATGTTTTGTTTCAAATTAATATTTACCTAACAAACAGCAGGGAGAGATAACGAGAATAAAATTTCTACATCATTTTAAAAATTAATTCCAGCGTTTAATTATGATTTACACTGCACTTTGGGAAACTTTGAGTTAAAGTGTTGCAATTTTTCTTCTTTAACAAGAGAGGTGACCTCAGCCTTTGCTAAGTGCTTAGTGGAAACATTTAGCACAGCAAAATTGTAAAAGCATCCCAAGAGAAAATGAACTGCCGTTGACACTGATGCCCTTTAGAGAAAAGGAACTTCAAAACATATTTTACCTTAGTAAAAGAATGGAGATAGAACACATCAACTCCAAGCTAATCAAAAGAGTTGCCTAAAACACTAAGTGGGATATTATCAAAGCTATTTTTAAACAAAAGTAATAAAGAATCTGCATCATGCTAATGACTTTTATCACAAGGTTCTGAAATCTCTGTACATTTAGTCAAAGGTGTTATTTCAAGATATAGGTTGCCCTTAGCCTGGTTTCTACTATATACCTGCCTTTCACAATGATACCAACACAGAGCTGTAATTTCAGAGAGTAAAAAGGACTTGGTTAAAAAAACACAGAATAGAAAAATAACAAAGTTATGTATGAACATCAGCATGTATCTATTTATATATTCATATATTGATGTGTATTATTTGACAAAAGATCACACACAAAAACAAAAATTAGTCAATGCCAGCACCAAGAAATAAGTTGAAGCTGTTTAGTGCTGTAAAACCTCTTGCATACTCAATGGAGAGCATATTATCTTCAACATGGACCACTGAAATTCCAGTGAATTTTTTTCCTGAATATCACTAATATTAGTTAATGTTATCTCATAATAAATCTCACAAAAGTAAATTTATTTGATCCATACTGTGTTTTTAATAACTGCACAGAAATTATATATGTACCCAAATCTAAGTTCGTACTTTTCAACTGAGAGTATTTTTTTAAGAAATATTATATAAGCATTTGGTTTAAAATGTTGATGCTAAATAGCCCAAATCCATTCATATCCTCTGGTGATTATAAGAAAAAATGAAGATAAATTTCAAGATTATTTTTATTAATGTCTTTGCTGCTTAGCTATATGTCTTATTATTCCACCTCTTGTTTACAATTAATAAAAATCAACTTGAATTAATATAAATAAAATTCCATAAGGTTCCTCAACGGAATGTCCTTGAATCCGAGAGGAGGATGTAGTAGGACCTCAAAAAGGGATTGTAACCAGAGGAAGTCATCAGGATATATTCCCACATTCCTGAGGCACATTTCAGCTTTTACACAGTGCCTGTGCTTTTCCATGTATATGCTATGAACTGTAGTTTTTCTCCCACTCTCTTAGCTAGAGGACAGTCAAAAGTGCCTGACTTTCCTAGTCCCAGTTTCAAAATTGTGAGAAATTCCACTGTATTGTCCTAGATTAGAGATGTGTACCACTTTTCCGCTTTACTTTTTATTATTATTTTTCTTCTGCATCTTTAGTGTTAAATTTCTCTTCTTTCTTCAGTTTCTCAAACTAGAAGCTTAGATTATTGATTTTGGATCCTTTATCTTTTCTGATGTAACAGTTACATACTGTAAACTCTGAGCACTTCTTTGCTACATCCCACAGATTTTGATAAGTTCTGTTTTGACTTTAAATTAGTTCAAAATATGTTTTAATTTCTCTTACAACAACTTCTTCTTTGGTTCATTTGTTATTTAGAAGTGTGTTCTTTAATCTCCAAATATTTGGGGATTTTTTTCAGCTATCTTTCTATAATTGATTTCTAACTTAATTCTATTCTGGTCTGAGAATATACTTTGCAATATTTCCTTTCTTTTAAATTTCTTAAGATCCTTTTTATAGCCCCAAATGTTGTCTATTTTGGTGAACATTCCATAAGTGTTTGAGAAGAATGTGTATTCTGCTGTTGTTGAATGAAGTAGTTGATCAACATCAATGAGATGAAGTTGATGATAAGACTATTCAGGTCAGCTATATCCTAACTGATTTTCTACCTGCTTAATCTATCAGTTATTGAGAAAGATAACAAAGTCTTAAACAATAATAATGGATTTGACAATTTCTCCTTGGGTTTTATCAGCTTTTGTCTCATGTATTTTGATGCTTTATTGTTAGATGTATCACTATATACCTTTAGGGTTTTTATGTATTATTGGAGAATTGACCACTTTATCATGGTGTAATGCCCCCATTTATCACCGATAATTTTTCTTATTCTAGAATCTACTTAGTCAGAAATTAATACAGCAACTCCAGCTTTCTTTTAATTAGTATTAACAGGGTACATATTTCTCCATCTTTTCAGTTTGAACCGTACTTCAAAGTGGTTTCCCTGTCGACAACACAGAGTTGGGTATTGTTCTTTTTTTAATCTCCTTCTGTTAGTTCTCTGTGTTTTAATTGTTATATTTAGACTATTCATGTTTTAAGTGATCATTGGTACAGTTGAATGAATATTACCGTGTTGCAATAATTTTCCATTAGTTGCATTTTTTCCTTGATTTTTTTCCCCCTATTTTAGGTCTTCTTTGGTTTCCGTTGAGCATGTTATATGATTCCATTTTATCTCCTCTCTTAGAAGATTCACTATACTTCTTTTAAAAAATAATTTTAATGGTTACCCTAGAGTTTGAAATATATATTCTTAACTAATCTAAGTCTACCTTCAAATAATATTATAACAAGTCATGTTTAGTGAATGAGTCTATATCTGTGCAGTGTATTCTCCATTCTTCCTTCCCATCCACCATGACATTATACCATTCATTTCGCTTATCCATAAGCATCCACTACATCATTACTGTTGATATTATCACTTGAAATGAACAGTTATCTTTTAGATCAAAAATAATTTTTTAAAAAAAGTTATTTTACTTTCATTTATTCCCTCTCCAGTGATTTTCCTTTTTCCATGTGAATCCAAATTTCTTACCTCTACCATTTCTAATCTCCCTGAAGATCTTCTTTTAACATTTCTTTAAGGGTAGGTCTGCTGGCCATACATTCTTGCAGGTTTTGTTTGTCTGAAAGTGCCTTTATTTCTCTTCCACCTTAGAAAGACAATTTTGTTCTTCTATCATTAAGAATTTCTACCGCCTACCACCACCTACACTCTCCCTGGCTTTTTTAAAAAAAGATTTTCCCTTTATCTTTTGTTTTCTGCAGTTTGAATATGGTATGTCTAAGTATAATTTTTTTGGTGTTTATCCTGCTTAGTGTTCTCTGAGATACCAAGATATGTGACTTGATGTCTCATTAATTTTGGAAAATTCCCAGCCATTATTACTTCAATATTTCTCCTTTTCTGTTCTTTCTTTTTCTTCTAGTATTTCTAAATACATATAGAAATTTTGAAATTGCCCCACAGATCTTAAATGTTCTGTTTTAGGTTTTTGGTTTTTTGTTGTTGCATTTCAGCAGTTTGGGAAGTGTTATTTACCTATTTTCAACCTCTCTTATTCCTTTCTTGGCCATGCCTAGACTACGAATAAGCTCATCAAAGTTATTCTACAATTTTGTTAGTTTTTAATTTCTAACATTTCCTTTTGATTCTCTCTTAGAGTTTGTCTGTTTTCATTACCCATCTATTTTCACTTGCTGCCTATTTTTTTATTAGAGGCTTCAACATACTAACCATAGGTATTTTAAATTTCATGTCTATCAATTCCAATATCTATGTCATATATGAGTTGGTTCTGATGCTTGCTTTGCCCCTCTAGACTGTGCTTCTTCTGGATTTTTCTTGTTGAAAGGGGGGAACGGTGTAATAAGCAATCAAAAGTCAGGTAACTAGGACATTAGAGGAACACTTTCTGTTAATCTGGCTAGGATTTGGCCTGTGCTTTTTATTTGCTATAGCTGTAGGTGCTAGATGTTTTAATATTCTCTCGTGGCCTTATTTTTGTCTCCCTACTGTTTTGGTCCTCAGAGAGAGTCTGTGTCTTGCATCTCTTTCAGCTGTAATCCATTATTATTGGAGCCCTGCTGGTTGAGTGCTAAGGTGCAGAGGAGGCGAAACCCTCTATAACCTTAAAATTAAATTTCAATTTTTAGTAAGCTTGTTCCTCTGGACAATGACCTTCATCAGAATTTCTTGGTCCTCCACTCCTTAGATAACACAGAAAGGCTATAGGAGGATACAGTGGGAGAAGTGTCCTTCCCCAAGTGGAATAACATCCTGGTAATGTCAGCCCCACTTTATATGTCAGCTCCACTTTATGCCTTCATTATAGACAAAGTTCTTGTCATATTTCACAGGTTTATTCTTTTCTTCCCTTTGCCAGTGCCGTGAGGGATCACACTTGGTTCTTCCCCATGAGAACCTACAGGTAAAACCCATAAAAATGTGGGGGGCGGGGCACTTTTATACAAGGTGGGCCCCAGGAATTTCTCCCTCTCAAGTTAGTCCATACTCAGACTCTGGCAGTTGGTCAACATTACCATATGGGTGTTCCTACAGGTGATGGCTCTAGCAGCTCTTCTCCAGGTAAGTAGCTCCTGGCTGTAGCTCTCTAGATTTATCTCTCTCTACCAATTTCAGGGTGGTTATTTGTCCTGCAATGCCAGTTCTTGGACAGAATCAAGAAGAGACATTGATTTTTCATTTGCTTTGCTTTTTCTTATTTTAAGGGAGTGATGACTTCTTTGCATCTTCTCTCTCTTCTCTTTTATTCCAGTGTTTCTACTCAGCTTAATTTACCATCTACTCTCAGATTTTTTTTCAGTATGAGTCTCTGTCCTCACAGAAAAGAGTTTTTGTAGGATATTTTGAGATTTTTAGCCATACCTCAACCCCAGTACTCTACAAGTATTCCATAGCAATTTTGACATAATTTATAGATTGGAAGCTGTGCAATCGTTTCCTCAGTTTTGCTGGTCTTTTTCTGATCCACTTGCTGAATTGTACACTTCCAATCTTTTCAGGGAGAATGAGTAAGTACAATAGGCAACTTCTGGGTTCTCTGGTTTAAGTTTAGGACCATCGGGCTAAGCTTTTCCTTCCCTCTGCACTCTCCTCTACTGCTGTGTAACTTGATCTTGTCAATATCTTAACCCCCCACCCCATCACACCATGTTTATATTGTTTATGTTTATTATATTTATATTATGTTTATAATATGTTTATATTATGTTTATATTATAGATTTTTTTGTTCGTTCCTTTCTATTTTGGTCTTATATTTGCTACATGGTTGCTCTGTCAATGTTCATGAGGGAATCTAATGAGTTTAAAAAACAATTCCAAGGTTTCCCTGGTGGCACAGTGGTTGAGAGTCCGCCTGCCGATGCAGGGAACACGGGTTCGTGCCCGGTCCAGGAGGATCCCACATGCTGCGGAGCGGTAGGCCCGTGAGCCATGGCCGCTGGGCCTGTGCGTCTGGAGCCTGTGCTCCACAACGGGAGAGGCCACAACAGTGAGAGGCCCACATACCGCAAAAAAAAAAAAAAACAAACAAAAAAAAACAATTCCATCCTAATCATCTAGTTTCACACAGAATCCAACCATTGTTTTATTATTTTATTTTAGTTTTGTAAAATGAAAACTTAATATAGTAGTTTAATTGAGAATTGCTAACTCCTGTGAATATATTAGAGACCAACACTTTTTATTTTCAAGTAATTTTAAACTTACAGAAAATTTTTAAAAAATAGTATAGATTTCAATTACACCCTTTACTTAGCCTACCCTAAAGTTAACAAAACCACAGAATAATTACCATTGATAGTAGAGATATTAATTATATTAACTAAACATAGACCTTGTTTAAATTTCAATCCTTTTTTTCCCTAATGTCCTTCTGTCCCAGGATCCCACATTTCATTTAGTTGTTGTGCCTCCTTATTTTTCTCTAGTCTGTACCAATCCCTCAGTCTTTCCCTGACTTTCACAATCTTGATTCTTTTGAAAAGTAGTTGCATGCTTTTTCCTTCAGAATACCTCCTAATTTTAGTTTTTCTGATGTTTTCTCATGATTAGATGGAGGTTATACATTTTTGGCAAGAATACCACAGGATGATGTGGTGTCCTTCTCAGTGCATATTATCAGAGGTTGCTTGATGCTAACATGTCTTATTACTAATAATGTCACTTGTTCTTCTGAGTTTCTCCAGTGCAACATCAATGTTCTTCCCTTTGTAACTGTTAAATATCATGTCACTATACTTTGAGGCCATCATATTATGTTTGTCCCTAAGCTATAGTTCATTGATTTTTAACATCCACTAGAGGAGCTTGTCTGCAACAATTATTATTATAGTGACCATTGCATTTTTTAAAATTAATTAATTAATTTAGCTTTGGCTGCGTTGGGTCTTTGTTGCTGCACGCAGTCTTTCTCTCTAGTTGCAGCGAGCAGGGGCTACTCTTCATTGCGGTGCATGGGCTTCTCGTTGTGGTGGCTTCTCTTGTTGCGGAGCATGGGCTCTAGGCATGCGGGCTTCAGTAGTTGTGGCTCGTGGGCTCTAGAGCACAGACTCAGTAGTTGTGGCGCACAGGCTTAGTTGCTCCATGGCATGTGGGATCTTGCCGGACCAGGGATCGAATCTGTGTCCCCTGCATTGGCAGGCAGAAGATGCTTACCATTGCACCTGACCATTGCATTTTAATAATGATAAGGTTTTTAGTTCTAATTGTTAGGTTTTTGTTTTTTCTTTGCTGAAAAGTTCTTTTTGGGTTGTTTAAATAAAAATACTGTGTCTGCTTCAGCCCTTTATCATTTCAAGAATTTTAAATTTCCTCTATTTTCCTGCATATATTTGCTGTTTGTGACCTCCTTGAAAATTCCTTTTCTAGGGAACCCTCCTGCACTGTTGGTGGGAATGTAAATTGATACAGCCACTATGAAGAACAGTATGGAGATTCCTTAAAAAACTAAAAATAGAACTACCACAGGACCCAGCAATCCCACTACTGGGCATATGCCCTGAGAAAACCATAATTCAAAAAGAGACATGTACCCCCAATGTTCAATGCAACACTATTTACAATAGCCAGGACAGGGAATCAACCTAAATATCCATCGATAGGTGAATGGGTAAAGAAGATGTGGCATATATATACACAATGGAATATTACTCAGACATAAAAAGGAACAAAATTGAGTTATTTGTACTGAGGTGAATGGGCCTAGAGTCTGTCATACAGAGTGAAGTTAAGTCAGAAAGAGAAAAACAAATACCATATACTAACGCATATATATGGACTCTAAAATAATGGTACTGATCAACCTAGGGGCAGGGCAGGAATAAAGATGCAGACGTAGAGAATGGACTTGAGGACATGGGGGGCAGAAGGGGAAGCTGGGATGAAGTAAGAGAGTAGCATTGACATATATACACTACTAAATGTAAAATAGCTAGTGGGAAGCTGCTGCATAGCACAGGGAGATCAACTTGATGCTTTCTGACAACCTAGAGGGGTGGGATAGGGAGGGTGGGAGGGAGGCTCAAGAGGGAGGGGATATGGGGACGTATGTACGCATATGGCTGATTCACTTTGGTGTACCACAGAAACTAACACAGTATTGTGAAGCAATTATACACCAATAAATATGTGAAAAAAATTCATTTTCTTAAATATAATGTAAAATAATATCACATAATTTATCAAGTAATAATAAGTAATATTAAGTAGTTTAACATCATAAAAATATATAAAGCAAACAAAAAAATGATGATGACAATAGCAATAGGAAGACAAACAAATTTATGGAACAGTTTTTCTGTAATAATGTTGGAAAAAATTAAATAATAAACACCTGGGTCAAAATCAAGGCGAAAACCCTCATAAAGAAACAGTATATCTCAACCAATCCCCTCAGCATTAGTTGTCAACAATAAAATACGTTTTGAGCTATAATAGTTTTCTGTTTTCAGTTTGACATGACTAAAGAATAAATTCTACTAGATTCTTTAAGAACTCAAGATATAGATCATTTACATTCTTTGGGTAAATAATTTTTTTCTACTTTGCAATCTTTCTCACATGTATACACAAAAACTCACATAAAAGTGGTATTCTACTGACTGTACTTGCACAAACTTTTAGCATTTATTTTTTGAGAGTACAAACATTCAAAATGTTTACTTGTAAATCCTAAAATCCACTTGCTAATCTGAGCAAAATCACTGTGCTTACCATAATACTTTCCCTAATCCTGCTATATTACTACATAACCCCAGGTGTACACAGAAATCTCTATATATAAGAAAGAGTTTTGAGTAGATATTTTAGGAAATTGAAATAAGATTTTTTAAGTGCCAAATCTTTTTGAGAAAAATGGATTATATGCTATTCATTTTTAAACTATATCATCTATTCTTCTGGGTAATGAAAATGATCAATATCTTATAGGCTCTAAAATTTCTCCCAAGTCTGACACAGTGATATCCTGAGATTGCTGTAATGAAGAATCATTTTATTCTCAGCAATATAACATTGCCTTCAGGGATAAGCTGCATATTCATGAATGCTTGTGCTAAACTAAATGTCTTAAAACTATAAATTTTTTTTTTTACTTTGAAATGATTGTAGATTTGGAAGAAGTTGCAAAGATAGTATGGAGAAGTCCCATGTGTCCTTCACCCACTTTCCAATTGCAACATCTTATAAACTTAAGAACAACATCAAAATCAGGAAATTGTTGTTGGTATAAGCCACAGAATTTATTCAGACTTTGTATTATTTGTGTGTGTGTGTTGTGTTTGCATGTTTCTGTGCAATTTTATTACACGAATAAATGTATGTAACTACCACAATCAAGATACAGAACTGTTCAGGTGCCATAAAGATCTTCCCTCTGCTCTCCTTTTAAAATTACACCTACTTTTTCTTCCTGCTCCGTCTCTAAACTCTGGCAACTACTAATCTGTCCTCTGTCTAGATAATTTTGCCATTTCAAGCATATTATAAAGGCTTGGACTGCAGGCACAGCGCTGGGGGAACAATTTCCCCAAGGCACCATTCCTGGGATCACAGGTTTTGCCAGTGATGAACCTGTCATGGAAGCCAGCCAGAGCCACCTGCCCAAGAATGCGAAAGATAAACCAGTTTGAGATGGACGTTTAAAGAACCTGAATCAGGTTAAGAGTCACACCTGGGCCTTATGAAAGTTATCATCATGGGCAGGCATTGGGTCCAGTCCTCTGCTCCTTCAGTGAGTGCACCTGTTCCCCCGTCTTCTTCATGAACACCAGCAGCTTCCTCCCTCCACTGAGGCAGAAACTGCCACCCCAAGGGGAATGACTGCAGTGGGGGCCAGTAATGATCACCTTGGTCTTCCATTCCCATCTTTTGGGTCACATCCATCCTTTCCTTAGATTGGTATGCAGTAGGAAAAATCCCACCCCTCTCCTTCTCCAAAAGAAGAAACAAAAATACCTTTAATTTAGGAATAAGGAGGATGGGGTGTGGTGAAGAATGTTATATAAATAAATTCATAAAGTATGTAATATTTTGGGATTTGCTTTTTTCTCTCCGCATAATTCTCTAGAGATCCACCCAAACTGTGTTTATATAGTTTCTTCTTATTGCTGAGTAGTATTACATAATATAGATGTACCACTTTATTTAACGATTTATTTGTTGAAGAACATCTGGACAGATTTCAATGTGGGGCTGTTATTAATAAATCTACTTTGAACATGCAAATACAGGTTTTTTGTTGTTGTGTGAACATATGTTTTCCTTTCTCTGAGTTAAATGCCAGGAGCACAATTGCTGGGTTATATGGTAGTCATGCTTAGATTTTTAAAAAAACTACAAATTTTACTCAATTCTGAAATAAAACTATGTACTTATTCCATATGTCTGTTTATTTAAAATGGAAATGTGCTGATAACTTTCCCTTTATTATTTATTTATAGACCAACATGGGGTAAAATGGAATCGTTATTCTGTTGAGTCTTCTAATCCATCGACATGATGTATCATATCATTACAATTATTTAGATCTTCTTTGATTTCTTTCATTACTATTTTGTAGTTTTCATTATATAAGTCCTGTACAACTTTTATTATGTTTATACCTAAGGATTTAATCTTTTGAACAATTGTAACTGTTATTAAGTTTTTAATTTAAGTTTTCATATGCCCATTGCTACTGTGTAGAAATACAACTGATTGTTGTATGTTGACTTTACCTTAGTTATTAGTTTTGGAGGTTTTTGTGTACATTCCTTGGATTTTCTACATATATAATCATCTCATGTGTGAATAAAGACAGCTTTATTTACTTATTTTCTTTCCAATCTTTGTACCTTTTATTTTCTTTTGCCTGTTGCCCTGACTAGGACTTCCAGACTATGTAGAGGTGACAAAGAATATTCTTTCCTTGCTCTTGATCTAAGAAGAAAACATTTACTCATTAAATATTTAGCCACATAGTCATTAATCTTAAAATATGTTAACTCTAGTCTTTTGTAGATGTCCTTTATCAAGTTGAGGAAGTTTCTCTCTCTCTCTCTTTTTTTTTTTTTTTTGGTATGCGGGCCTCTCACTGTTGTGGCCTCTCCCGTTGCAGCCTCTCCCGTTGCGGAGCACAGGCTCCGGACGCGCAGGCTCAGCGGCCATGGCTCACGGGCCCAGCCGCTCTGCGGCATGTGGGATCTTCCCGGACCAGGGCACGAACCCGTGTTTCCTGCATCGGCAGGCGGACTCTCAACCACTGCCCCACCAGGGAAGCCCTCTATTTTTAATTTATTCAGAATTTTTATCATTAGTGGTTGTTGATTTTTGTCAAATACTTTTTCCATATCAATTGATATATTTGTGTGATTCTTCTACTGTAGCTTATTAATATGAGAAGTTATATTGATTGATATTAGAATACTGAACCAGCCTTGCATCTCTGGAATAAAACCCCCTTTAGTCACAGGTTATAATTAATTTTGCAGAATTTGATTTGCTGTACACTTTTTGAGGATTATTGCACCTGTGATCATGAGAGATACTGGTCTGCAGTTTTATTTATGTTTTGAACTGTCCCTGTCTGATTCTAGAATCAGGGTAATATGGATTTATATAATAAATTAGGAGTATCCCTTCCTCTTCTTTTTTCTTGGAGAAATTGTGTAAAATTGGTGTTAATTATTTGGTAAACTTTTAATAGACTTCTTTGGTGCAAACATCTGTATTTGGAGTTCTTTTTGGGAGAGTTTTCTAACTAAATAAATACATTCAATTTTTAAAAATAGATACAGGCAATTTAATATTGGTTTACTTTTGGTAGTTAGCACCTTTTAAGAAATTGATTTCTAATACCATCTGAATAGGTTTCTGTTTCATTTGAACCTCAATTTCTCTTTTATTTAATTTCCAAATAATTCCATAGCCTTCCATGGTAAACAATGTTTTGGCATCTGTGTCCTTTGCTTACATTTTGCTTTGTTTTACATTTCTCAGTGTAGTTTGAATTCTTGCTATGTGGAGACTCCACATATCCAACCTGCTATCCATCTATGAAAAAACAAAAATCTATTTTAGCCATCATGTTATCAGAAAACTATATCAGACTGATGGCTCATAACGGAAACACACTTTCAAACTGATTTTAAGAAAAACCCCAAGGCATGTTTGTTCTGTTTAAAGGGACTGAAAGTACAGAAATGAAACAGGAGCCATAAACGGAGGTTGATTTACTTTATGAAGCCAATATTACTCTATGGTATTCATCCCAATTTTTACACAATAACTTGAAAGTCAGAAAACCTTTGCCATCAAGAAAAACAACAAAAGGCTAAAACAAAATAGAAAAACTTTTCTTTCTTTTAACATATGTTGTTTTCATGCTTAAAGTGAATTTGGCTCTTTAATATCCTTGTTTTAAATTAAAGTTAAGTATGCATCATTTTCATCACTATGTTACTTAGAAAATTTTACTGAGTTTGTTCAATTGGAATTTATAAATAGGAAAATAATGTCTACCAGATATCTTCTATATTATATCCAGTACCAAGTTGTTAAATTTAAAAAAGAAATGCAATACTTAATTGAAATCAAAACAAACTGAAAAAATTATAATGCTGGAATGATAGGTAACTTTCTTATAATGAAAATTTCTAAATAAAGAGCTTTTGGTTTAGAGAATGAAAATCTAAGCAGTGTGTTGATACAAATGTGTGAACATATAAAAAGATGCTAGATGGAATTCCTTAATAAAATCAAATTTAGTGATTATTTGATTGCAAATCATGTTTGACAAAAAAATGAAATGTTCCACCTGTTTTGTCATTATTTTTCTACTTCTTAAATAAGCATACATGAGAAAGTAAAAAGAAAGTAATAATTTAGATATGTGTCTGTTTATTTTTCCTTTTAACTGAGTATACTGGTAATTGTGACTAAATCCTGTGATAGTTTTGTGGTAGTCACAAAAACACTGATGAAAAAACAAACAAAACTAACCATCCCAAAAGTCACTACTTAAAACCAACCATCATTTATTCTCATGGATTTCCAGATCATCTGGAAGTCAGTTGGTCTAAATTGGTTTTAATTTGATAGCTCTGCTGAGCTTTGTGCTCCTAAGTGACTTAGTGGGGATTAGTTAGTGTTTGGCTGATCTAGACTCCTATCTTGAGAAAAACAGATTAGACCAGGCATGTTTTTCTCATGACAATTTCAGATGTTCTGGAGTAGGTGTGATAGCGTAAATATTTTTCAAGCCTGGGCTTTTTTCTTAAAGAATCATCACAAAAGAAAGTTGTATAGCTGAATTTTGAGTCTAGAGGTGGGGAATTATGTCCCACTCAAACTGCATGACAAAGGATACGAATGAGTGATCCTGTTATTGAAGAAGGGGAGAATGTTGAAGCAATGCTTACTCTATTACATGCCCAAAGCTTAAAACATATCTATACAGTAGATATATGTACCTATTATTCTAAGTAGAGCTACCAAGATACTGTCCTTTAAAGGTCTGTAGGATACCCATTAACATATGTGAATAAGATCCCAGGAGGATCATTGATGAAGGTGGAGATGGCTCTACAAAGAGGAGACTGGTTTCTCATTTTCTTTGGTTTATATCATGGCATTGATGATTCACTTTTTTGTGATTATTTGAACAGGAAAATTATACAAATGGAAGGAGGTGGCAGGAGAGAAAGAAGAGATGTAATTGTCAGCCTGTATACCACCACTTAGTAAGGAAAGAATACTACGACGGTTAATTTTGTGTGTCAACTTGACTGGGCTACAGGGTACCTAGACATTTGATTAAACATTATTCTGACTGTGTCTATGAGGTTGTTTTGGATGAGATTAACATTTCAATTAGTGGATTATGTAATGCAGATAGCCCTCCTAATGTTGGTGGTCCTCATATAATCAACAGAAGACATGAATAGATCAAAAAAGGCTGAATGAGAGGTAATTTCTCTCTGCTTGACCATCTTCATCTTCTGAGGCCTCCTGCCTCAGATTTTGACTTGGACTGGAACTATATCATTATTTCTCCTGGATCTCCAGCTTGACAATGCAGATCTTGTGTCTTTTCAGCCTCCATAATCATGTAAGCCAATTCCTTATTATTTATACTATCTATATTATATATATATATAATGTAGATATATATCATATAATATATATATATGATATAAATATTCTGTTTCCCTGGAGAACTCCAAATAATACAAATGCATTGGCCACTGCAGAAGTTAGCTGTTAAGGCAAGCCATTAAGTGAGTTGGCTATTAAGAGAAGAGCCTCTGCAGTAACTGGATCACAGAAATGAGAGGTGCAAAGAGGTGAAGAGGTGAAGCTAGAGTAATTAAAGACCCATGAAATGTGGAGGTCTCTCCTTTGTGGATTTTCAAAGAACTCATACACGTGTGCAACAAGAAGCCAAATATTTAGCTATATGATGTCTGGAGGATAGCCTCAAGTCACAACTTCATACTAGTTAGGTAAGAATTTTGCCTCATTTTCCTAATCATTCTCGTGAATCCCAAATGCTCTAAACGTTGAAAGCATCCTGAAGAGAAAATTATGATGAAAGGAATGTGAATAAATGTACCCTTTAACTGTGTGTTTCCTAAGGTTTGAAGCCTCCCTGAATTTTGGAGAAAGAGGAGAGGGGATGAGTATTGAATTGAGTGAGCAATTTCTATTTTAAATTGATTAACTTTGATGTAACTTTTTCCTATTCAATTTATTTGAACTAAATGAAACAAACAAACAAATAAAAAACATTTCACCACTTCACCTACCCCCAACCCCCCTACTCTGGCAACCATCAATCTGTTCTCTGTATCTATGAGCTTTTTTTTTTAATGTAACTGATAAAAAATGTATATAAAACTAAAAGTTTTAGTTTTTTAAAACAAAAAGTTTTCCAGAAAACGTTTCTTTTTTTGTAACTGATGTAAATTTTAAAACTAAAAGTTTCCAGAAAGCTGTAGAACCCACCCAAGAAACAGGAAAGGGGATATTAATAAGCATGATCAAAAGCAACAATTGGAGAAATTTAAAACATCATGGTCGTACCCGCTTGAGAGGGAAGAGTCTACATGCCCCAGGCTGGTTTGGCCTTCTGAAGAGCTCCATGGAAAATTGCTACAACCAAATTGTAAGTCAATCAATTTATTAGAGAATTGAAGATAGTGAATCAAGTCACTTTTCTATCCTTATATTAGCCACAAGCCAAGGCTTAGGCCTTGGTGCCTGACTATGCCAGAAGAAGGATGAATGTTCTTTCAACTATGAATATTCAGCTGGCAAAATAAAGCTGAAGCTAAGGTTCTGTCATTTCATTAACTATTGAAACTAGTCCCAGATAATGACAGGGAAATGTCTTGTGTTTCACTAATCATGAAATTTAACGTTTATAGTCTAAAAGTAGGAACCTCTTCCCTAAACACTGAAGTCCTTTTCTGTTACTCCAGCCTGTGATGGAAAACAGAGACTGGTTCCTATACAATTGCTTCTCTCTCCCTGTATAATCCTATTTGTATTTTTTCCCTGGAAAATCCAATCTATGTTTCTTCCCCTAGATAATGACAGCTCATATTTTAAGAATAAAGTGTTCCACCACTGCATTCATTCCAATGTGAGTCTTGCTTGCCTCCCATTCTTTCATCCAAAACTGTGACTGATGCTCTTTTATTTGCTTTCATTTCAGTATGGGTTTTCCTCTGTCAGAGTATCTGTAATGTTAATTTGTGAGTAAGACTGTTCTCTTGTTTGCATGTTTTATTTATGTACTGTATTTTCTGACTCTTCCATAATTAGATATTCAATTTCAGCAAATGTATTCAATACATTCATTTACTTAGTGGCTTGCAAGATAATTGAAACATAGATGAAGCCCAATATATTTGGGTAGAATGCAGTGGTTTAAGTTTCCTTTTTTGGAGCACTTACTTTGTGTTAGCCAGTGTGCCGAGTGACTTATATATGTCATCATATTATATTATACAACAGACCTAGTGTGCTTGTAGAATATGTTTTCAGTCATCTGCCTAGCATTCATCGCTGCTTCCTTTATGCTGCCACACCCCCCTAGTTTGTTTGGATATCTACCACCTTAGGTCCTTACTGACCTTGGTTAACCATCTTGGGTTCACTACAATTAACAGAGAAAGGATTAAATGAGAGGTGTGTGATGCAATTCTGTGTGGAGAGTAATCAAGCAGAAGCTTTCTATAGGGCTTCTGGGAAGAGTTTCTTTGATATTATAAAGCAGTAAAGTAGAAGAATGACTCCTAGAATTGCTCCACCATCTTGAAAGAATATTACTAAACTAAGAACCAGTAGGAACACTAAAGTGGTAGAACAAAAAAATGAAAGCAAACTGGGTTGCTGTTGAAGCAAACAAGTCACAGATTTCAGTTCTGGAGGCACACTTATCTCAGGTCTTATATGACAATAATTTTTTTTCTTTTTCTTTTGGTTTTCTTTTTTAAACAATGAAGGCAAAATTCATTACATTATTTTTACCCACATTTTAAATGTGGGGATATTAAAGTCCAAGGTTTAAGTTAATCATCTATTTAGGCAAGTTCAGAACAAGAATTCAAATCCGAGTCTCTCTCTCCAATGCCATTGTTTTTCCATGGCACCATAGAATTTGTAAGAAATCTCAGCAAACTAGTGAGTGGCTTCACTAATTCCAGTGCAGTGTTCTCTGCTTTTCTAAGCATAGTTACACAAGACATAAATAAAAAATAGCACATCTCACATATTTTTAGAAATCTTGCCTTGTTATTCCATTAAACTGATACCAATGTCAAAACCAAATCTTCATCAATGTTAATAATTTTTAACCATCACCATTTTTAACTTGATACCAGATACAGTTTTTATCCTTGGCTAGCCTGGGCATAGGTATTTGTAAAGAATGACAACATTTAAAAGAAGTAATTTTGGTAATGACCTTCTAATATGTTAATAAGATGATTAATCATTTACTCTGTAGTGTAGTAAGATTCTCAAAGTAAATTTAACAACAGAGTTGATACAATGCAATGAAGAGAAACATGGGGAGGATCATTCAGATTGTGTATGTCTGAATATATATAGTTTTGAAGTGTGCATTACTTCCTATAGATAATAAAAATGGTGCCCTACACAGCAGTATAGATGAACCCTAAAAGAGTATATGTATGGCAGAAAAAAAAAAGATATATGACTTCATATTTTAGAAAGATACAAATGTTAAGAAAAATTAAGTTAAAACTAGAAATTTCATTATAATTAGAAAACAGCAAAAATGCTTCAAGAAGATATATGCAGTAATGCATTCTTGCCATACCTCTTTTTCAAGTACTCATAAATCAAATACTAAAAGGAAGACCAGACTGTTTAGTGGATACATGACAGATGATTATAAATTTGAGATACATGTCAAGTAAGAAAGAAAAGAAAGACAATTATACACATACTTAACTGAATAAAAATGTCTGCTTCTGAGAAATGATATTAACTGTATGGCAGCACTTATCACAGTGCAATGGGCTCATCCAGAAAGCAAAGGGTTTCTGTTAGACTGTTGCTGGTTCTCAAGTTCCAAGCAAGAAGCAGCAATCACATTTGCAGTATTCCCCAGAGTGCTTCTTCCTTCTATCACTTTGGTCTTGGCTGCACTGATGGTGCAGCTTTGTACAGTTCTTTGCTTTATGAAAAGCTTAAAGGATAATTGAGTATAAGGAAATAAAAGAATTCACTTCAAGGTTATGCTCAAGCTATATACTTAACATTGAATTCCACCAATGAGAAATCTGCTTGTTGGAAGCAAAGTTGCACTCTGCAAAATAGATGAGTTCTTTGTGGTAAATGGTAGAATTCTATATAGACACTGGAATTTCATGAAAAAATAGTTGATAGATTCAGGCAAGTCATGGGAATTGTTCTATTTAGCCAAAACAATATTCAGTAAAAATTATGACAGCCAGAATCAGAACTTGAGTATATGTCAAACTGTCAATAATCAATGCTTAATAACTACATATGGATAGTCTTTTATGTGTATGAATCAGCTGTGGGAGATTATTTACCTGTCCTCTTAGATAATGTACAGAAGCACAATGCAACACACACTAATTCCTGTTTAGCTAATTGCTGCCCTACCACAAATGTACTACTAATACCAATGAGGGGTAGTCAGTCTAAGAAAGAAGAAAACCTCATAGTTATGGGAAGGATATAATGCTAAATTGTTTTAATTTATTTGAAAGGAAGATACTAATTGCCTTTTTCAAACTCTCATCAAATGTCTCTGCTTGTCATAGAAACAAACTTTCATTTGGACAAAAGTTAGTCTCCTGAGGATTACACGAAAAGATTCATGTCAATTTTTCCATATCATTTATTAAAATATTTCAATTTTTAAAGAATCTCATCTTATATTAAAATCCAGATGAAGACAACATTTGGCAATTCACGTAATAGATGATACAATGTGCAATTTTATACTTTCAGAAGCAACACAAATAAACCTGCTCTTGAAGATAATTTTACATGTTTAGAAAAAGGCAACTGATAGAACAGAACTCAATGGCATTTCACATTTGGAGGAATGAATAATTGCCTGCACCAACAGTGCAGACGGTGGAACCCTTGCAAGAAATAGATATGGGGCAGTTTTAATGAGACCTTATCAATGGGTTCAAAGAAGACAGGAAAACCTTACGAGTACTGGTGTCAAAGTCAGCAGATTGAAATAACAAGACTGATAAGGGCAGCTTGTCCACTACACTAAAATCATTAGAGTTGAGGGAAAAAGGGTCTGATATTTTCACTTAATCACAGCATTAAAAAGACTGAGTAAAATTTAATAAACAAACATGCTAACACTGCAAAAGTTCGTGACTTCCTAGTTACTTTGTTGCACCCTTTCTTTTCCCTGATGCAATCCAGGAGATCAGCGCCATGTGTGTTTGCTCACACATGCATGTGTGGGTGTGTTGTGCAGGTCTGTAAGTCAATGACATTAATAAACATTCAATGGCCACAGTCTGAGAATTTAAACTCTTGCCAGTGAAAAAGTTCAATTCCCTAATACGGAAGCATTTTCAATTTCATTTAACACAGTATGATTTTGGTGGGAACACAGGAAGAATAAAATTTGGCTTATCATGCCAGTCTATCTTTTAATAATATTCAACTTTCGACTAGAGGGCATGCAAATTTCTGTGTTTATAGATATTTAAAAGTCCTAAATATAAGTCTATAGTTAGAATTATTTAGTTTGCATGGACAGTGTTTATTTTATACTAAGCAAAAATGATATTTAAATTGCTGACCTTGTTTGATGACAGTGGGAGGAACTCTAAGGTAATTAAAGACTCATTAGATTATCATCGAACATTAACCTGTCCCATCTCACCTTCAATAAAACGTATTGAGTCAGTGATAGCTTTATAGGAACATTATTTTAACATTAGAACTACTTTTGTGGAGACGATGTGTGTAAAAAAGAAGAGAAACATCCTTCATTTGTCTGTATTATTCATGATCTGAATGCTCCATTAATCATGAAACTGCACTTTTTCCCCCCATGAAAGGAGTTGAGTATTCACCTTTTAAAAATACGCATTTCACGTTCTTAAGAAGTGAAACACTGACAGCTCCATAACATTTCCAAATAACCCTATTAATGTTTCTCATGTGTAACTTATAAGAATTGAGGCGGAAAATGAGAAAAAAATGGTCATTGTTTTATTGTCCTTTTCTTCTTACTGCTGTACTGACGCTTCATCAGAGCTGTGTTAGTGTTTTACAGGAACATTTTTGTGATAATTGCTAAAACAAATCTTTAATGTTTCTTACTTTCTATGAAAGCTCAAACAGGTGGTAATGTACCTGTGATTCCATAGTAATACATCTTAAATTTAATAAATAAACAGGGTATGCAATTGGCTAAGTGATTTAATATAACATTTGACACACCCTTGCAACATCAACCAAATTTAATTGAAACCTGTATTAATTGTACATTTTAATATCGAACCGAATGAGAACATATGCCACAATGCTTCTAGAATTGCCATAAATTCTTCAGAAAATACCTGGGTGTTAAGTTTTTTCCCTTATAATTAAAGAAGTAGGACATAGAAAAAAACTGTCCCCAAAGGTCTTATTAGATTTGTAGAGTTTTCTATCACTGTTTTCTCTTAGAAAATCAATATTTATCTTTTTGTTTCAGAACAAAATTCTACTGATTTACCAAAACATGTTTTTCCAACAAATTTTCCAAACCAGCTAAACAGAACCAAGATATATTATTTACTTGCAAAGATTTCTTATCAAAGTCAAAATGTGGGGCTTCCATATAGTTTTCTAACTATATGAAATCCCAAAACATAATTTACAATCTCTGGGCTTCCATGTGCTCACTTGTAAAGTGCCTATTCCTATAAAGAGATATATTTGAAGCACATTTTAATACTCCTAAGTGTTTTCCAAAAGGAGGTTTCCTCACTGTTATGGAGGAGCAACATGAGAGAGGAAGATTAATGGTGGGTTTGTATTGAAAGACACAAGTTGTAATCTGGCTTCCATTGATTGGAATCTCTAGAGAGGGTCCAAGTTCACATTCATAAAATGGATATGTTCTCCCTACAAGAAAACTATGTTGTAGTCAAATGAATGACAAAGATTTCAATATTGAAATCACACAAAAAAATCACTGTTTTCTTCTTTTATATTCTAAATATTATCTGTTAGCTTTTTGCCTAAAATAAAAGATAGACGTCAGTAAAATCTGCTTTTCTTTTCATAAAGTCAGATTATGTAATGAAAATTAACACAAAGAAAGGTCTTACAAATTCTATAGTTTGTTACTGTTAAGTGTTCTTTTGTGAGAGTTAAGGCAAGGAAATGAATTAACACCAATTAAGACAAGGAAGTCAACTAAATCAATCAATCAAGTGGTAGTGTAGGCTTGCCAAAGAGAAGGGAGTTCAAATTACTATTTGGGGGCTTCCCTGGTGGCGCAGTGGTTGCGAGTCCGCCTGCCGATGCAGGGGACACGGGTTCGTGCCCCGGTCCGGGAGGATCCCACATGCCGCGGAGTGGCTGGGCCCGTGAGCCATGGCTGTTGAGCCTGTGCGTCCGGAGCCTGTGCTCCGCAACGGGAGGGGCCACAACAGTGAGAGGCCCGCGTACCGCAAAAAAAAAAAAAAAAAAAAAAAAATTACTATTTGGAATTAAGAATATAAGGTAAGATCTTGGTCTAACCTATAATATTATGGCTTGTATAATCAATATAGGGGTTGAATAAATACAAAAGTTACTTTATTGCTAGGAAAAATTTGCTTTTCAATAGAAAAATAATATCATAAACCTTATATTCAGATTTCTTTCAACCTATAAAAATGGTAAGTGTGTTTATACTATAACATTAAAAATTGTAACCTTAGTGTTTATTTTAGAGAGTATTATATTCTTAACATGGCCTTCATGTTTCACTCCAGAAAAGTCACTCTGTGTCAGGTGCAGTACATAGTGTTAATAGAAAATAAAAATTATTAGAAAATAAAGTAGAAACAAAGGATAAAGTGTCACCTTAGGAAGTGTGTGTTGAACAGTGGATACTCTTCGTGTAGAGGAGAGATGAGTTGTCTTTAGACTAAGTAGCATTATAAAGCTTGTTTTTATGAGTCATGGTAAATATTTACAATTAATGCTATAGCAGAAAAACGTTTTTTGATGGAGGGTGGGGATTCCTTTCCATATTAATTTTACCAAAGCAGAAGATTCATCTATCATGAATGGCAATCAGTAAATGGTTAAAAAAAATCCTGCCACAAAGTATAGAAACGTCTATAGGATATTGTAATTGCTGTTGAGATTCTACAAATAGTTTTCTTTTGATATTGCTGTGTTTATAATTATATTGGAAGTTATCTTATTACATGCTACAGAGATTCTGAATAATTAAATGTAATAGGATGTAATATCTAACTTTAATAATCCATGTCAGGAGCTAATATGTTTTCCACATGGTGCATGAACTGTACAGCCATTGGAAGATGTATTAACCAAAGTGAAATTTCTAATACTATGTTTGGAATTAAAACATATTTTTTCATGTAGGATTTCAAAAGTTTTAGCAAACACGGTGCAAATGCTTCTATATTTTAAAGAAGATACATATATCCATCAATCTATGAATGTATGGTATCTTATAAATCACACTAACATCCCTAAAAATATTATAAGTGAGTCTTTAGTCATTGATCCTGCTGAATCTTTTTGTAAGCCTGATGAGTCTTCCACGAGCAGTAGGAGTGTGAAAGTACCTAGTTATACACAACAGATAAACTACAGAACAGTTTAAATGTACTGATATTTCATGTGGGTTTTAAAAGAAAAAAACTAAGATTTTTATATCATGCTGTTTTTTAAGTCTACAGAATCAAGGAAATACAAACCAGCTCTTCTATCAGTGCCCAATCAGAAGGAGGCTCACACACATAATTATTTTGACATATTTCTCAAAGTTTAATATGTTAATAAAATGGTATGCATTCCTAAATATAAAAGGTTTTAATTCTTTATATTATTAAATTTTTATTACATACATAGTTTTAGGGTGTATAGATATTTCTGGTTTAAGAAACATTATCATGGTGAAATAAATCATGTGCAATATATGTTACAATAATTTGTTAATAAGTAAACCTAATATAACTAGTAATTACTTGTCTAGAGACTAGCTGTGATGGGAAATATGTGTTCAAAATTGCATAGATTAAAACAGTAATTTATTTAGACTCTTCCTAATAATTTATATTCTCTCATGCTGCTTCCAAACATGCATGTTTGGGGTTTTTTATATATTGCTTGCCACTACTTTTCCTCTTGCCTATAGCTGAAGAAATTGACCATTCTAAGCTCTGAAACAACCACACTAGGAAAACATTATTAATTCTTGCATACCATCAAATGACATCTAAATCATGTCATAACTCTTTTATATTTCAAGCTCTTGATCAGATCTTATGCCTGTATCCTCTGACCTGCAACACTTGGTGAAAATGAGTCCAGTTTTTAAGTCTTCTTTACTACACTTCTGCTTCAATAAATGATTAACCTTCTACTTTTCTTGCTAAGACCAGAGCTCAGTTTCAGATCCCAGTTTACTCATCTGGGGTCTTCTTCCCTGGGAGGTGCCTACTAACCAACATACTTCTTACAGCTTCTTGGTTGTCTGCTCTATAAAAGATGGTCTTGGAACCAAATATGACCAACACTTTTCATGCCTTGAGTATAACTTGTTGCAGAAGAATTTGTTTCATTACAGAGACCACCTCTGAAATCCACTGGGATAATATTGCTGGGTTGTATTATACACAAGTGTGTCTTGCAGTTTCCACAATTTCCAATCAACTCATTCCTGTTTTTCCCCCTTTTCTTATTTATTTATTTAAAACAGAGGATTGAACAAGCCCAATAGAGCTTTAGCACAGACATTGATGAAATACCTCATCTCTTTTTCCTTCTTACCTTTTCCTACTCTTCTCTATAAAAATTCATATTCATTTATCAATCATACTTATAGTAGAGGCTTCCTGTTCTTTGTCCATACTAAAGGTATTGGAAAAAAAATTTTGTCAAATTATTTAATGTGTCCATGAATAATGGCTAGAGACAGGTAGCATCTGTTGTTGATCAAAAGCAGATTATTAGTTAATTTTAATGGTAATTTATATTAATTTACTTTACATTAATTTACATTATTTTAAAAGCTGTCTCTTTAAGCTGAATAAGAGGCAAAGGGATAGACTTTTAAAAATGACTTCTTGTGTCCTGTAGAATTTTTTTAATATATATCATAATTTGTGCCTTGTCTTTCAGGACACAAATTGAGCAAATCAAATCAACGTAATAATCACCTAATCACATGCTTAATTCAACTAGAAGCATATGCACACTTCTGTAACTGTCATTTAAGTGTGCATATATATTTTAGCAGCAACTCCTTCCACCCTTTTTAATTGATTCATAAACTTGCTGTCTTTAATTATGTTAGAGGTTGTAGTTTATGACCTCTCTACTATAATGGGGGCTGCCTAAGTATCAATTTACATCTTGTTATGTCTTCAGATGTAAATGTGTGTTTATTAAAAGGGAAAGTTTCTTTCTTCATCCTTCTTACTAAGTTAATCTCAATCACCAAGAAAACATTTGATTTTTTTCAGAATGAACAATTATTGCTATATTTGCATTCAGTATTATTGGCAAGGAGAATGACGAGGAACAGTAGGGTAATATCAAAAGAAAACTGTAGATTTTTGATTTGTTTCAGGATGTGAAGAACTTAGAAGGTGTCATTCCTGTCCTTACAATAATATAAAGCTAAACAAAAGGAAAATAAATGACTTTTTGAACTCATCAGAGAACTGAGGTCACAGGGCAAAGAGCTACCTTGAAATCTGGAGAAATAGATGAATCCATTGTGTAATACACAAGGTCTGCTAAAATGGTAATTTTGATGAATTGTTGCAGGCTGTCTTAAGAATGCCAAACTCCTGGACCTCAGCTTAGAAGATGGCCACTCTTTCATGGTTTTTAACTTCAGAAATCCCATCAAGTTCTTCCTGGGAAGAGCTGAGAAAGATACCCTGTTGCTCTGGTAGGGAAGGAGAAAAATAGCCATTATGAATTGCCCCCCAAAATGCAGCCCATAACAAAGGCCTATGATGCAGGGGAGAAGATTTAACCAGAGTTTTATCATGCCTTGGAAAGAAACATTTCTCCCAGTCCAGTCCTTTTTAAATTTCCTATGTTAAAAACAAAAACAAAAACTAAGAAACACTTGTGAAGGTCACAGACAAAAGGCACAAAAGACTGAGATTTAATAGTAAGATACAGTAGCATGTTTTCCCTAATCCACTCAACAGGGCTCCAGGACAGTAATGGGAGTTACAGCCGAAAGAGCTGGAAGACACAGACTCTGAGAGTAGTACTTAGGGAAGTACACATTCAACAAGGGAGATGAGAAGAAGAACATTGAGAAATCTGAAACCTACAGCTAAACAGACATTTGTGTATTTGGGAAAAAATAAAACCCAGCACAAGTAAAAGCTGTGAGGTAAGTTTATTCAGTGTCTTATTGAGGACTATAGCCTGGGAGACAGATAAATGAGGATTTGTTCTCATTCGCTTTACGTTCACTGATAGATCAATGATTATGGTGAATGAGATTGGTCCCCTGAGATGATAATTAATTAATTAATTAATTAAAAAAAGAAAACAGTTAACAAGATAGACTTGCATGTAATGAACATAGGCTATATTCCTGGCTTGGAAGTGTCTCTCCAAAGAAGTAACAGGGAGAAAAAAAACAAGTACAAATGTACAGGGACTGGAAGAAAAAAACAGTTCAATGTGAATGCAGGGTAGAGAGATCCAGTCATTTTGGTAGCAACTGTGAAATCAACAAACTGGCATTATCAAAATCTAATTTAAGTGTTATTTAAGTTGAAAACTATGAAAGAAAGGAAAAAGAGTTTTCAGCCAGTGTGAAATAGGATAGAGCAAATAATAATTACTGAGAAGTATTACAGTTCATATTTCCTGAAAAAGTTATACCATATGGCTTAGATCTTCATTTACACTTTTGTGGCTATGACCATCGGAAATTAAACCATGACACATAGTAAAAACAATAACAAAAACAAAACCACAAAGTTCATTTTATGGATGTTTTGCCCACCTAAAACTGAAAAAGTGTAAAGGAACAGTAATAAAAATCTGGAAACATAGCCCTGGGAACTGTGAGAGAGAGCAGGTGACCCCCTGAACACAAGAAACTGTGCAGGGAAATGGAAGTTCCAAGGGTGGAATTCCAGCCGTTTGTGTCATGTTCCTCTATGATCAGAGAGTGGCCTGAAGGAAAATTCCATGGCTAATTGCCATGAACTATGTTTAATTTAATGAAGTCACAGCTGCGGGTCTCCTCAACAGGGAAATCTTTTAAGTCTGTATTGCTTGAGGGGGTTGATAGCCATAAAACCACAACATTTCTTTGCCTAAACATTACTTAAAGTATCTAGAAAAATAAGAGGTTTCATGAATTTATGTACTGAATGCAGTAAATTTGTTTTAGAATTAACATTTAATAGCTGTGTGAATTATGCTATTTCCTTGGTTCAAACTAAACATATAAATTTTGAAAAGAATAAAATATTAGCATATTGAGTGTAATAATGTTTATAATATCTCAAATATATCTGTGTTCTAAGTAGATACATTTATTTAGATACAGGATATATTGCATACAGGAACGGATGTTATAAAACTCACATGTTTCTCTCCCTTGTAAATAAAAATATCACACTCCTTCCCCAGCACCTAAAACTGTATCTGGAACAGAATAGGCATGGAATAATGTTAATTAAATGAACAAATATAAGAACTGTATAGAGATTCAACTAACTACTCATAAAGAGGTGTTACATTCATTCATGCTTATTCAGTAATAATTACTGACAATTATTATAAGATTACTGAGAAATAATGTCATTTAAAGTGATAACATACATATACTTAGATGCAGTAAAAAGTTAAATTTTGAAAAATCACAATATGATAGAAGTATGTTGGGTAAGTTTGCTGAATAGGAAACAGAGGAGTTTTGAAATATGAGTGGAAAACTCAATATATTCTGCCTATGTGATTTGGATTTTTTTTCCTCAATAAGATTATATTCTTTTGCTGTGTACTTTTATAAACTTTGTCAAGGAAATTTGAATAGTAGATAATTTAGGAAACTAAGACTTCTTTGTAAAAAAGAAAGTTGACAGAGGTGTTTTATCCATTACAAGCATCATATTATCATCAGATCTAGTCAAAAGCATTTCTTTCCAAAATTGCCTAAGATTCAAAACCAGTTATTGTATGCTATGATCATTGATTTCAATAGAGATAAAAGAAAAATAAGGCATTCCAGCATGGAACAATTGAAAGAGAAAAGTGTGGAGGTAGAATAAAAAAGGCCAAGTGCACAGAAAAAAGTACTAGTTAAAAGTGACTGAAGTTATCTATATGAGGAGTATCTGTAGGAAGAATTGTATACGAGGTAAGCAGGAGAGATAGATAGTAAGATAGGAGGTAGAGAGGTTTATGGTTAATTCAATAGTCCATTGAAATTTAGGGAGCTGGAGACACTCATGACCGATTCTGTGCTGCTTTCTTACTAAACTGGGATGTGGAGGAACAAGAAACAGGAACAATTATAGAGGTCTGTTTTAGGCGTTTAAATGAGCCTATAAATCTATTGATTTCATCATCAAGTACTTCCCACTGTTAATTTTTACAAAATGTAAGTCTCAGTACTAATAAAAATCATTGGTGAAAAATAATTCCAGTTAAGTATGATGTATCTCAGATGTTTCATTATCAAGTGGATTTTGTGCACCTTGTGCAGCATTGCACGCTGTTTATAGCTTAACTGATGTATGGGCATAATTCTTAAGGGGTATCAAAATATAAAATATGATCTCCCTAGGTTACACTACATAGTATGTCAGATCAGTAATTGGTAAAATCAGAAAGAAGAAATAAACTGAAGCCATAGGTATTAGGAATAACTTAAGTAATTGTACTTTTATATATTGAGGAAAAAGGTATCGACCGAGAAATCAAGAGTCAGAAAATGTGTTCACTGCCCATCCATGCCCTTTGAGAATGTGGCAAAGCTTGGTCTAACAGATTTGTAATAGGGTGAACCACTGGCAAAGCTGTTCTGAGTAGCAAATAAATGCAATAAATTATCTTAAGAACAATGATAACACATACAAATTGTTGAACTATCTTTTTTTTATTATATGTTCACCACACGACATTTGCCTAAGCTGCACTTTTTTTCTACAAAGAAAGACTTCATCTATTATTATGAGTGGATCCTATTATAGTTATGATCTACTTGTGATTTTATAAATAGGTTTCCTGAAGCTAGTTACTAGGTAACATGAAAGAGTGACTTCCCTTAACAGGTGGATATATCTCCCTAGGAGGCCAGGCTATGTGTCCAGATAAACAGCCAATAAAGGAAAGCATGGTGGTGCAGTGACAGTGGAACAAATATGCAAAATTCTGTGTGGCTCAAGGAATAACCATACAGGCCAAAGTGTGCAATAAACCTACAATAGAAACCTTATTTTAAAGTAAAAATACCAACTATATGTGTATGTTTATGCACTCTAAGAAGGAATAGAAATGTGTTCAGAATCATCATACATGCTTCCAGTTCTAACTTTGGTGTATGTAGGAGATTTAGGAACTCTGGTCATAATTCCTTTCCTTGGATTTATTCATATTACTTTAGCACATCACTATAAGAATTTGTATAGAATAAATATTCATAATGTAAACCTCTTAATTCTCTATGTCTTCAGAATTTCTTCAGGATGTAAAGCCCAGGCAAATATAACTTAAATATTTCATTCTGACTTTAGCTGTCTGTAGAAACACTATATGAGTACGCAAGAAAATATTCCATATTTTTAGTGGGTAAAGTCACTTATTTTTGCTTACTATAATTTTTTTCAGAATATTTGATAGTGTTGGCTATCATACAACATCTTATCAAAGATTTTTTTCTTTACCATTATCAAAAATGTATGACACAAAATGCCCAATATTTATAAAAGCATATTTATACACATAACATAAATGAGTGAATTGCGTCTTTTCCAAAAAAATCATTCATTGCATAAGTTTAAATTTTAAATATCAATCTTTTAAAATATCTGTATGATAATCACTTGAATAGTCTATCAATTCTGTTAGAATGACTATAAGGGGATATCTGATTCAAATAGACTTTGAACAAATAGGTAAAATCTGGAATTTTAAACCTAAAATTAGAAAATTATTGATACATGATAACCCTGGCAATGTAAGTGACCACTATGTTTCAGTTTTTATTAATGTAAGATAATTGTATCTTGCCTCTGGCTAAGAACTCAGTTACTTTCAAGCCATATTTATAAACTTTTTCTGTGTTTTAAGATACTTTTTATCTCTCAAATGAATTCCAAAATGTCTCAGTAAACTGGTATTCTGTCTCTTCCTGCTTTCACAAAGTATAGTTTGATTGAAGATTTCCTGATTTATCAATGTATCCTGAATCTAATTTAACACTTTAAATTTTTCAAAGATTTTATAACTTATGAGGCAAAAGACGAAGTGCTATTGCAGTTCATCACAATCCTTTAAACTCACTGTTGGCATGCAACCAAGTTGTGAATGACTTTGCAATAGTATCTTATAGATAAATGAATTATATGGAAGATTATGCTTGAGATGTAGGTATCTCTCTCTCAGAGAGTAGTGATATTCTTGACAAATTACCTGAAATCAAATCATGAAAATGACTGCCAATGAAAATGATACATACTTTTTGTCTTAATTTTTTTTAAATAAATTAATTCCATTTGGAAAGATTTCTCCCATTAAGTGTGGAAATAATAAGTACACAATCTTTATCTTTATGAATGTCTTCATTCACTTCTTAATATTAGGCACATCTATTTGGAAGTCCTTGAATTTTGCAGACATAAATATTCAATGACTTATTTTACATTTAACATTTTTGCAAATAATTTTCCACACATTTTTCTAGCAACAGCCATCCAGCATTGATACACTCAAATAATGCAATAGTGATAAGAATCATAAACAATTTGCAATTTTAATATAGAAAATGCTCTTTAAAAAGGATTTATCAAAAATTTAGATTTTTTTCCAAGTTAATCAACAGTGCCACCAGGTGGTTACATTAATGCAGGAAAAGGACAGATGTTAAGTGATTTAGTATTTTAAAAATATAAGATTGTTTGGGCTTATATTTTACCACAAAGTAACACTACTAACTGTACATGAGCAGTTAAGTTTAATGGGAAGTAATCTAAAACTTTCTTTAGCTAACTTCTTTCTATTTCTCTATAGTAAGTTATTAATTACCCAGCTTCATAAAGACTTGGTTGAACCATACGATCTTAATTTGTTGCATGTAATCCCTCCTTCATGAGTCAGCATGATTTTTTTTTCAATTCTGTTAGTTTGAATAATACACAGATGCCAACAGTTCAAACAGGATAAAGGAGAAATGCATAAAATGTGTTAGACCATGTAATATAAATTCGTTGCTTTCACTGAGATTTCTTAATCTTAATACCTTAATAAACACTTATGATCTTTTAATTTAGGTGGCATTCTGATTTCATCAAAATCAATAGCTCCTTTATCATATATTTTATCAATATTCATAATTGTTTATAAGCTATACTTAATGCAACATTTAAACCTATTCATCTACCTTCATTACATGCGGCCTCTCCCCTTGCGGAGCACAGGCTCCAGACGCACAGGCTCAGCGGCCATGGCTCACGGGCCCAGCCGCTCTGCAGCATGTGGGATCCCCTCGGACCAGGGCACGAACCTGCGTCCCCTGAATCGTCAGGCGGACTCTCAACCACTGCGCCACCAGGGAAACCCTTCTTTGTGTTTCTTTACCTGTGTTCCTACAGTCTTTGGCTGATGATCCTCTACCATTGCACACACTGGAAGAGTGATCCAGCTAATTGCTGAATGTGGGGTGAGGAAGGACTTGAACTTGCACATTTCTGCTCTTTAGTACTCTGATTGTGGTCTGTCCTAGCTGCACAGAGTCTGTATCCTAAATTACTTTCTACTATGAGTAAGCTTGGCTATATGAATCTGTGGCTTTCCAGCTCTGCTGAGGACTAAATCATCATGATTGCCTAATTTTAGAGAAGTTAGGAAACAATCAAGAGCACAAATGCAAACTACAGTCCACCTATCAATATTTTCAGTAATAATTATCATATTTTGGTGTATATATCCTCTCACTTTCATTTATTTCTCAATTGAATCACCACTTGAGTGGGGAAAAAAGTGCTTTTTATTAGCCTCTTTAAAAAATCAATACACTATCATCATAATGGTGAACATTAAAGACTGATCAAGAACAATAATTTACTAAACTAAGAAAAAAGAAAGAAAATTGAAACTTGAGGAAACTGAGCCAAAGTTTGTTTTATTTTTTTAACCCAATCAAAAAATGCAACATGCCACAAATATGGTAACATAGTTTTATGTAATTTTCTCTATATTTTAGATATTCAATGACAAAAAATGTAATCAAACAATATGAAGAGCATCATCGATGAATTTCAGCTTTGAGGAAACTTTTAAAGAATGAGGTAATTTAAGTCTAATTTTTCACATTATGGAAATACTCATTCAAAATCTCAACGTCTTTCATATTGAAAAGAATGTGTTAATCATACGTAAATCCATTGAAAAAATAAAAATTTATAAACCAAGAAATTTGAATATCGAAAAACAACATGCTTGAGGAAAAGTTTTGCCATAACTGCAACTTTCACTAGCTTCTGAATAAAGCATTAAACTTTTCCACATCTTTGGCACCATGTCATCACCTTCCTATAAATGCAAAATAATTTATATATTCTCCCATTGCAAAATTGTCACTGAATTTCTCTCCTTTCCAGATTAGTTCAAAGGCTCCTTATATGAATTTAAGAACCTCCACAATGTGACCTTAATCCATTTCCCTTCATTATTAGAATCTCTTGTTGCTGAAGCTGCAAGGAAGAAAATACAGTACAGAAAGTGAAACAACACATGCATTTAACGAAGGTAAATGAATACATTCAAATGTTGCTTTAGGTATGGCCCACATTTATTAATACTGATTAAAATATGTAATAAAATAACTTCAACAACAGCCACAATGATCCCCACAACCTGGTATCATGCCCTTTTGTTTTCCCCTCCCCTGGGCTATGGACTGAACCTAATAAACAGAACAGAGCAAAAGTGGTGAGATGTTATTTCCAAGATTAGGTTAAAGAAAGGCTCTGGCTTTGTTGGGGTATCTCTGAGGAAAGCTACCTGATGTGTTGAGAGTCATTCCATGCAGCATCCCATGTGGCCAGAAACTTACATCTCTGACCAACAGCCAGAGAGGACCTATGACCTGCCAAAGCCACGTGAGTGAGCTTAGAGATGGATCCTCCCCCAGTGGAGATGAATGCAACCCCAGCCAATAGATAGACTGCAGCTTATGAGTGACCCTGACCCATAAGTGCTCAAGCTAAGTTGTTTACAGATTCCTGACCCCAGGAGCTGAGATAATAAATATTGGTTGTTTTAAGCCTGTAAGTTTGGGGATGATTTATAACACAGTAGATAACACTCCCATACACTGATGACTGACACTGAGAGGCCACCATATCTCCATACTTGCCAGATTAATTGGTTAAGGTTCTAAATTCCTCCTGCAGTAGCCTGGTGGGTTCAGTTACCACAGTTCAGAATTGTAGGAGTGAAAAGGATGATGCAGCCATCTTTGACTGGTGAGGGGGGCAGGGAGGCCAGGATCAATAAGTAAATGTCTTTCATTTTGTTGTAATTCCCCTTCCAACACCCAAAAGAAGACTCCAAGATGTGATGGTTCCACTTGGCCTATCTTCAGAAGTCCCCAAAATGGAGCAATCAGCTGTGTTTTTAGAACCGTGGCTGGCTGGGTAATATACCTTCTGGTATTTGCTCTCTCTCCTTTGCTGCCTCTTTCCTCTTTCTTCACACCAGCTTAGATGGCATTACACTCCCGAATAGAACTCTAACCCTTAAGCTTTTGCCTCAGCTACTCTCTCTTGGAAAACCTGTCTGTAGCAAATATATTCCTTAATGATACTTCTAAAAATAAAAGTTCAAATGGAAATACACCAAAACCTAATTTTAATTATCTTTAGACTTGCCATAAAATTATATTTAACTCATATTTGTTTATTTAAACCATTTTAGTCACAAGAGAGCTATAAGGAGCATGACAACTCTGATTTTTCCCCTAAGTATTCAGGAGAATAGTTCTGAAAATTTAGAGTTATATGACAATGCTGGTGTGAGGTTATCATGAGTTTGTCATAGTTATTTCTGAAAAAACACAACATAGTCTGAACGCTAAAGTTAAGTATTAAAAACAATCGTACCAGATAGATATCTATATATACATAATGAGCTAGAATATTTACTAAGATTTTGAAAATGAGGTATTTAAGAAATATTGTGCCAAGTTCTGGGTTTAATTTAAGCTTGAAAATTGGTAAGGGTTGGTAGCATCTCTGACAGATGACATGTTTATATGAGAAGACACATTATTGCTTTTCTTTATTTCTGTACTCTATACTGGCTGCATCCACCATAAGATAAGAGTTGCTATGCTAACACATATATATGGAATCTAAGAAAAAAAAGGTCATGAAGAACCTAGGGACAAGACAGGAATAAAGGCACAGACCTACTAGAGAATGGACTTGTGGATATGGGGAGGGGGAAGGGTAAGCTGGGACAAAGTGAGAGAGTGACATGGACATATATACACTACCAAATGTAAAATAGATAGCTAGTGGGAAGCAGCCGCATAGCACAGGGTGATCATCTCGGTGCTTTGTGACCACCTAGAGGGGTGGATAGGGAGGGTGGGAGGGAGGGAGACGTGAGAGGGAAGAGATGTGGGAGCATATGTGTATGTATAACTGATTCACTTTGTTATAAAGCGGAAACTAACACACCATTGTAAAGCAATTATACTCCAATAAAGATGTTAAAAAAAAAGATTAGAGTTGCTAAATGTGAGAAATTATATAAAGAAAAATTTCAATAGCAAAAGCAACCACACCTTGTTTCAGAATACAACAGAATGATAGATAAAAGGTATCAAATTTCTCCTCAGCAGCCACTTAGGTACACTGAATCATGAACATTTATTGGTTATATACAAATTAGAGAGGAGTCAAAGGAGAAAGAGGAAGGATGACCCGAAAACTTAAAACTGTGCCAGATGTGGCATAATGGATGTGAAATATCTGTGGTCTCGATCTTAAGGAGGCTGGGAGATTCAGCAGGTAATACATTATAACTAATAGGAACAAAATGTAAGAAAACTCAGAAAAATGACTTCGAGCAAATTAACATTTTGAATATGTGAATCGGAGGCAGTGTTAAACTTAATCATGGTTCCAATAACACAAGGCAGAGTTATAAGCATATATTTACACAAATAACAGACTTCTATGTCATATTCTCAAGGTGATCTTGAAAGTTTCTAAGCAAATTTTGTTGACAGATATAAATTAATCCTAAAGCAGTGTTTATTCAGGAATAAATATTCCAAACTGCAATTTATTGTTTAGCCTGGTAATTATCTTGCCATAGTTCCTTAAAGTTTAAAGCATATTCTGAACCATTTATAGCCATTCCTAAAACATTGGCTTTAAAAACTGATCAATGAAATTATATGGCCAATATTAAATATTTTGGGAAAAAATCCAATTCTACTGCTTTATTGCTGTAGAATATATATACTTTAAAATTCATATTTGAATGAATTTTAAAGTATATATATTTTAAATTGATTAAAAAATAATTTTTGAGTGAATTTTTAAAACTCTGATGAACAACTTCAATTAGATTTGTCTTACGTCAATGCTCTATTACCAAAAAAAAAAAGTTTAATTTGTAGTGACTTTTTCATGTAATGTGGGTCATTGGAAAATATAATAACCCTGCTGGCTTCATAAATTTAAAGGGTTCCAAGTCATTAACATACAAAATTAATAATAAACCATTTAACATAGACCCTTGAGAGAGAGCAGATGTTTCTGCCTAATTAGAGAAGACCTGACCCAAGATGACAGTATATTTCAATCACCTTTTTAAATAAGCATAAAGACAACCTATAGAGCTTTCACACGCTAACAGTGACATACCTAGGATTAAGGAAGACTCAGTGAAATGTCAAAACTATGTAAAGATTAAAATAAAAAATATCACACTACCATAAATACAAAAAATCAATTTTTTTTGTCCTTATGGAAATAGAGTCCAGTTTTTCTGTTGTAAATATTATTGAATGATAAATAATAAAAAAATACAAATCAAAATTTGAGCAATGTAATGAGGGAAGAATTGTGAAGTAACATCTAACCTTAAAGGTATTTATTAGAATCTTAAAATCCAAAGGAATATGAAAAGAACCTATTAAAACTAACCATTTAAAAAATCCCTGAAATCATAAAATTGAAAACATTTTAAAAATTAGGAATATTATCAAACCAAATGCTAATTTTTTTAAATTGAATCAACTATACAAACCTCTTTCAAACCTGACCACAAAAATTTGTGGAACAAATCCACACACAAACAAGATTAGGTATGACAAAGCAAAGGACACAAAGATAAGAGAGAGGTAACAGTAAATTTGAAAATCTTGAACAGGCATTGGCAAACTGTGACCCATGTATCAAACCAGCCTTCCACTTGCTTTTTAAATGCAGTTTTATTAGAACACAACCATTGCTTACATACTGTCTCTGGCTGCTTTAGACTACAATGGTAGAGTTGAGTAGTTGTGACAGATAGTGGGATCCACCAAACCAAAAATGTTTCTATTTGTCCCATTACAGAAAAAGTTTTCTGACTGCTGACAACTTTTGAGAGAGAAAAATTAAAGAATAACAGAAAAGTTACACAGAAATAAACTAACAGCTACTGAAGAAACTGAAGCAATAAGAAAGTAGTCACAAACAGCCAGAATTGCCAACAGTTTCAACATTAAAGTTGCCATGTGTTCACATCCTAACACTTGTCAAGTTTTATTTTATTTTGTTTTATTATTTAATGTTAACTATTCTGGTGGAGGTACAGCAGTATTTCACTGCAGTATTTCACTGCAAGGAAATTAATCAATTTCCTTGATTAATAATGATTTTAGGCAGTTTTTAATGTGCTTACCTTTGGCCTTTTGCATACCATCTTGCTAGTATATAGAAATGTAATGAGTTTTTGTATTTAAACTTGTGTATTAATCTTGACAAATTTGAATATTAGCTTTAATAGTTTCTCTGGCTATTCCTTTGGATGTTCTACATATTCTCAAATTATCATAATTTCATACTTATATATGAAAGAATATAATTTTTACTTTTTTTAAGTTGTTATGTCTTTTATTTCTTTTATTTGCTTATACCACTAGCTAGCACCTCCAATAAAACATTAAATAGAAGTAGTGATAGTGGTGACTTCCTTACCCTCAACCTGTCTTTTACTTCTTTTTGAAAGATGTTGTTCAATATTTCAGCATTTAGTATGATGCTAGTTGTCAGCTTTTTGTAAATGTGCTTTATAAACTCAGGAAGTTCTCTTCTATTTCCAATTTGCTGAAAGCTTATATAATAATGAAGTATTTAAAGTTTATCACAACCTTCTTCTCCATCTATTGGAATGATCATACATTTTCTACTTTATTCTGTTATTGTCATGAACAAAATCAATTAATTTTCAAATGTGAAACAAAACTGCATCTCTATGGTAAACATTCTTTGGTATTATATATTTATTATCTTTTGATATATTATCAGATTCAATTTGCTAATATTTTGCTTATGATTTTGTGTCTATATTCATAGATGTTAGTGGCATACAACTTTATTTTCTTGTAATACCCTTTGATTTGTTTCACTTTGAATTTTCCTCCTTAGTGTTCTTTGCAATTCCTTAATATCTAGATTTTTAATATCAGGTTTGGATAATTATTATTCATCATTTTTTCAAATATTTCTATCTCAATCCCTGGTGCTCTCCTTCTGGATTTTAGATCTTTTTATCATGTTCCATATCTCTTTATGCTCTAAGTTTAATATAGGTGTTCAAATAAGAATTTTTCTGGGAAAAAATTTTGGAAGCTGTTTTCTAGTTACACATATTTAAGGTGATAACAAATTAAAGGCACTGTTTCAATACAATCCTGGCGAAAATGTAGGTGACAAAAATGTGGAAGGGTGTTTAAAAATTTAGGTGGGAAATAACTGACAATGGCAGGATCTTTAATATATTGATAAATGATAAATAGAAAACAATATTGCTTGCAAAAATGATAAATATGAGTATTAAATCACAGATCACCTTTCAATTTTGAATATGTGTTTTTTTCGATTATTTTACTTAGTTATATAACAAGGATACATTTACTCTCACTGAGCTCTGATTACCTGATTCAATCTGAAATTAATTTCATGCAAGAAGTATGTAGTCTGTGTACCATATGGATGTTTTGGAAAATATCAAACTCCCTTCAGCTTAGCTTACTAAAGATTTCCTGAAGCAAACAAGGAATATAAACACATTATATCAAAATCATGTTTACAGTCAACAAGGATATCATTGCTTCATATTGCAACTGCTATTCTAGTTCTCTGGCTGGTATCCCTAGCTCCATTTTCTACCTCCATCCAAAGTCCCGAGAGACTGAACTCTTAAAGGATCATTTTTAATACTTCATTTCCACGTAATACATATAGATTTTTCTTTTATAGTTCTGCAAGTGATTCAAAAAAGGGAAAGGTGATTATACTTACCTCATTCCTAGTATGAATCAAATATTTTGTATCTGTCATTTCTTTTAATCCAATATTAATCATCTTATTTTAAAGTTATCTTTAAAGATAATATATTAATTATCCACTGCAGGATAACAAATTACCCCAATACCTACAGGCTTAACTAGCAAACATTTTAACAATTTTTAAGGGTTAGGAATTCATGAGCAGCTTAACTGGGTCTTCTACATCAGGGTACGCCATGGCGTTGTGGTCAAGATACCAACAGGGTCTGCAGTTGTTTGAAAGCTCTGCTTGAATCTGCTTTCAAGATGACTCACTTACATGGTTTTGGGCAGAAGGCCTGTTCCTCCCCTGGTAGGCTTCTCCACTGGGCTGTTGGAGTGTCTTTATAACACAGGAGCTGGCTTCCTTCTGAGTGAGTTATCTCAGAGAGTGGGCAAGACAGAGGCATCAAGGTCTTTTATGATCTACACTTGGATGTCACACACTATTATGATATAGTTTGTTCTATATAAGCAAGTCACTAAGTTCAATTCACAAACAAGGGCAGGAAGGATTAGGTTGTACTTTTTGAGGAAGAAGTGTTGAAGGATTACTGGACACTGAAACTATCACAGAGGAGAACAGTGAAATTTTGCATTTGAATATCACAAATGGATGAAGTGGTTAAGGCTTAAGTATAGGCAGTGAGAAGCATAGGTGTTATGCTTGAGTGATTATAAATGGTTGTTGAACTGCTTTCTAAGAGAATGTGATAGGCTAGGCTAATTGCTGGTCTTCTGATTTTGCTGCATAATATCAATAGTATTTAAGGACTAGGTTGAATTATTGTGAAAAATAAAAGAGATTGGACAAGCTATTAAAAAAATGATTTCAGAAGGCAGGAACCAAGAGAACTGTGTGATCGAAGTGGAGGTGTCCAAATGGGAGGTTTGCTGATCGACTGTAAGTCTCCTGCATACCAACGAGTTCCGTTCCAAGAGTGCATTCGTAAGTCCAATTTGTTCGTAAGTCCAACAAAGTCAGCCTAAATACACAACTAACACAATCAGCTATATAGTACTGTATTGTAATAGGTTCATAATACTTTTCACACAAATAATACATAAAAAGCAAACACAAAAAAGGATTTTTAATGTTACCGTACAGGACCCTGAAAAGTACAGTAGTACAGTACAATAGCTGGCATACAGGGACTGGCATCAAGTGAACTGGCAAGAAGACTTACTGACTGGAGGAGGGAGAGGAGGTGGGAGATGGTAGGCTGACGGATTGTCAGCATTAGGAGACAGAGAGCAAGCTGAAATTTCACTCATGCCTGACACTGATGGCCCAGGTTCTGGCTCCTTACTGGAATCAGGTGCAGGTTTGAATCTTTGAAAGTTCGCAACTTGACGGTTTGTGTATAGGGGTCTTACTGTACTAGAAATTCTTTACATTAATTCTCTTTAAAGCATCTCTTATAATATCTATATTTCAGTAAAAAAATTGGAATGAATCTTTTTTGCTTGTGTGTGATCAACAGCATGTGAACAGCTTTTCTATCCAGAGCATTGGTGGACTTATGTCTCTTGGGGATTACAAATCACAGGCACCAAGTAGATCTGAGGTAGTCACCTCTTTGAAGTAAACAAGTATAATTCTTACTGTCTCCAGTGGGATTCCTTTACACTACTGGCCCCTGGATAATTTTTTTAGCTTTAAAATTCAGTAATGTGCTTATCACTTTTAAAATGAAGTTTTCCTTTTGCTTTCTGAATTTTGGATTGTGGCTTAGGGCATAATTTTTGACTTTGCTCAACATCTCAGGTATAAATAAGTGTTTTATTTACGTCATGATTCTGATTGTTGTCATTGTTTTCTTCTTTTTACACACAAAATATGACATAAATATTATTATCAATATTAAATAGTGATCTCCATCACATTGTTAAATATCAAGTTGATTAATTAGGAGTTAGGATGTAAAGTATTATTTTTAAAATTATGGTACATTCACTGAGTAAGTTATACAGACATGAAACATCGGATTTTTTAAAGAATATTTAACGACTTGGAAAATATTCACAATAAAATATTAAAAATAAAAGAAAAAAACAATATGCAACTTGACATTAACATATATGCATAGGTAAAATATGTAATATACATGTAAATAAAAAAATGTTAATTTTTTTCTCTTTAGGAAGTGGGATGTGGTAGATTTTTTGCACTTTTTTTCTATAATGAAATCTATGACCATCATAATGAAACAACTGATTAGAAAAAAATATTGGCTATTTTTAATTGACACATATAGAAAACATTTTGATTCTCACATGTAACAATATAATAATTCAGAATCTATAGTTTTCTCTAAGAAACAGTGTTCATTCCAGCTGAAATTGTACAAAGAAAGTAGTATGTAGAGAATATTGTAATTCCATAACACTTTAAACAAATAATCAAGGTAAAAACTTTAATCAAGGCATAACTTTTACAAAGGGCCAAAGTCTTTATAAAAGTAAGACACTATCAGGATTAATCATTTCTTAGCAGAGCCAGGGTGGTTCTGTCTTATCCTATATATCAGCTTTACTCATGTCTATTTAATTCATAGTTTTGATCAGTTAATTCAAATGTTCTGATTAATCCTTGGTAAAAATGTATTTTCTAGCATTTGCTTTTTAAATTTTTACTTATGTTTCTTTTTTTGTTTCAGTATCCAGAATTCTCTTCAATATATTTCCTTTTGAGTTTTTTATGTTGGTATCTGTAAAGCAATGAGCACAGCTGTGTAAAAGTGAACTCAGAGAGTCACACTGAGTTGCCTGGAGTCAGCTGGGAGGTGGAGTCGGGGGAGATTTTCAGCTTCCCTCTCCCAGTTTTTTGTATGGAAACTTCCAGGAAGTGGAAGTATTTTGATATATTTATAAGGATATCTTGACAGGAGAGATGGAAGTTCTTAGGATTTAAGTTTCAAGGAATTTTAATTGTTAGTTTCAGATTTGCGGATATGCTCGACTTCCATTTTTCAAAAACAGAATACAGTCTATGTCTCTCTGGGTGCTAAGGGGTGGGTGAGGCTCACATTTACTTGCTAAACAAGTAACAGACAACACAGGAGGAAGGCAACTTTACCTCCTCCTCTTTTTCCCCTTCCCTTTCAAAACTTTTAGTTACTGGTCATCTGAATTTTCTGCCTGGTTGTTCCTTTATTTTATTCCACTTCTTAGAAATTGAAACTCCAACTATGCTTATCAAAGCAAAACCACCAGCCAGATAATAATCTCTCAAGACTTTCTTCAGAAATTGGTTGAAAATGAAAGAGTTGAGGTTAGAAAAAAAAAAAAAAAACATGGCACATGAGAAAGCCTTATGAAAACTGGAGCAATCCTTTGGTTAAAATCCCAATAAATATGAAGTTTACAGGTTCCAAAATTTAAGTTAAAAGTAATTTTCACAATTTACAGTGTTTTTTTTTCTGTGTATATGTTTTACGTTTAAGGCTGTGAGAAATTAGGAGTATTGTTGAGAATTGTATGTGGTCATAGCTTCGTTTGCCTTCTTTGAAGTCTTCTAATAAGAAGATTGAGGGCTTCCCTGGTGGTGCAGTGGTTGAGAGTCTGCTTGCCAACGCAAGGAACAGGGGTTCGTGCCCTGGTCCAGGAAGATCTCACGTCCCCGCAGAGCGGCTGGGCCCGCGAGCCATGGTCGCTGATCCTGCGCGTCCGGAGCCTGTGCTCCGCAACGGGAGAGGCCACAACAGTGAGAGGCCCGCCTACCGCAAAAAAAAAAAAAAAAAAAATATATATATATATATATATATATATATATAAAATATATATTCTTGGCCCTTACTAGATTTTTGCTTTTCCATGTGAATTTTAGAATTAACTGCAATTTTCACCTGATTGTTAACTGAAATTTCTTAAATTTTATAAATTAATTTGGAGATAAAGTATTTTCTCCTCTCCACGAACATTTTAATTCCAATTATTGTAGTCTTGTAAAGTATATATAAAGCTTATATTTTCCTGTTAATGGCTTTACACACTTTAAACAGATGTATTGTTAGATATATTATAGTTTAGTTGATATTATAAATGGTCCGTTATAAAATTTTTATTTTGCAATTGCTTCTGGTATATGAAAATGTAATTGACTTTTGTGTATTGATTTTACATAGGGTAAAATTAATAAACTCTCTTACTGATTCCAACATTTTAACTGTAGTTTACATTGAATTATCTAAGTATAGAATCTTATTAAACATGAATACTGACAGTTTTGCTTCCTCCTTTGAAACCTTCACACCTTTATTTCTTTTGAATAAGGCTGACAGGATATTGTTGAATAAAATAGGAACATTATGTTCCTATTTTAAAGGGAATCCTTCTAATGTTTCAACATTAAGAATTAGATTGCTCTAAGATTTGGTGTATATATTTTACCCATTTCAGGAGTAGTTTATTCTGACTTTGGTAAGATTTTTTTTTTATTATTATAAATGCTTTTTGAATTTTATCAATTCTTTTTTTCTGCAACTAGTGACTTCCCCTCTGGTGAAAGAGGGAGAGAACTTATCTTTTATACCAGCATGTAAACAAATCCTTTCTTGGGGAAAAGGGGAGTTACCTCTATTCCAGAATGTGAGTATTCGGAACCAGGAGAGATGAGAAAATTTTATACCTTCTGAATGGGCCAAGGCTCTACCATAAAAAAGACAATAGATCCAGAGCTTATAGCTGTAAAATTTGCAGAGCAAGTGGTTCTAGGGAAGAAAAAAAGAGGAGATATTTTCTACAAATATAGCATGCGAATTTTCTTGCTCAGGATACTGACCCCTTTAAGAAACACTAAAATATCTAGAAAGAAGTGGCTTCCAATAGACACCTGTCTCCTAAAGGCAGAAGCTAGAACCTAGGGTTAGCTAAGGTACAAGACTTAGATTAGTCTCTGACAACCACTCCCCAAGATGATGTTTTATTTGGGAAGAAAGAAAAATGGGGAATTAGATGCTACCCATAACTGACTCCTGGCATAGCTGGTAGAGATTTGTAGGGGGACCTCCAACTTTTAGAGGCTACAAATGGGAGTCCCATGCTCAGTACCCACTGTATACAGTGATCAGAGCAGCAGGTGAGCTGATCTCCATACCCAGTTCTCTAGCCTGCCTGCATACTATGTAAACCATTCACTATACCATTAAAATTTTACCTTTTCAGGGGCAAAGTCTTATCTATATACATTAGAGTAAGTTGTAAATTTTGATTCCTAACTAATTTTTATTCTTATTGATTTGTTTGCATAATATATAGCTGACTGAGCAAGTGTGTTGAAATATCCCAGAGATATAGTGGTTTTGTCAATTTATCTAATATGTAAATTAATATTTTACATTTATATTTTAAAAATATATATTTTGAGATCCTATAGATTAAAATCATTTGGACTACCTATGGATTCTTTTTTTTTTTTTTTGCGGTACGCGAGCCTCTCACTGTTGTGGCCTCTCCTGTTGCGGAGCACAGGCTCCGGACGCACAGACTTAGCGGCCATGGCTCACGGGCCCAGTTGCTCCGCGGCATGTGGGATCTTCCTAGACCAGGGCACGAACCCGCATCCTCTGCATCGGCAGGCGGACTCTCAACAACTGCGCCACCAGGGAAGCCCTAACTACGGATTCTTGATAAATTTTTCTTGTATGATATTCTTCTTTATCTTTTATATATTTTTGCAGTATTTCTATAGTGTTTGATAGTATTTAGGCTCCACCAGTCTTCTTTTGAATTATGTTTACTCTTTATTTACATTATTTTAATGTAAAACTTGCTGTGCCCCTATATATCTTTTACTCAATGATCTTTTGACTTATACTTTTGTTCTTGGAAATCTACCTCTCAGTATAATTATTGCCTCTTGATTTTAATATCTTTTATTTCCTGTGTCTTTTAAGAATTTTTTTCTTTAGTCTTCTACAATATTATTAATAAGTATGTAGATGTTATTTTAGGTGAAGAGATTTGACTTTTTTGTGTTAATAGTGCTTGGACTTGCTGTGCTTCTAAATATTAGAATCTATGTCTTTCACAAATTCTGGGAAATGTAAAGTCTTTTGAAATACTTCCTCATAAGCAAAAACATTTCTATATTATTTTCTTTTCTCTTTTAGACTTTTTACTGGCCAAGTGATAGAACATATGTTTCTAACCTCCATGTTTCTCAACCACTATTTCATATATTCCATTTTTTTTCCTCTGGAGAATTTCTTCAACTCTATTTTTCAGTTCAATAGTTCTTCCACTGTATGTGATTTCTATTGAACCCATCTACTAAGTATTATTTTTACCACAGTATTTTCAATTTCAGTTATTTAATTTTTTAAGACTTTACTTTTTACTTTTAAACTGTTCTTGTATCCAGTCATATTTTAAATTTTTCCTTTAATACTTATGCTTATTTTAAAAATCTACATATAAAAGAATTTGTTATAAAAGTCATTTTGGATATACTTTTGCTAATTATGTTTCTTCTTATTCTTCATTATAGTAAACGTTTGTTACAAGCTCTTTTCAAGTGTTGAAAATTTGAAATTTAACTTTATATGGCTTTGGTCATGGAAAAGTTTTGTAATTCTAATAATTTTATGTCTTACAAAATTTTTCCAGCATTAAAATAATATTGTTGACTTTGGTAGAAGAAACAATAATTTCCATAATTATCATACACAATTTAGTGTCTAGAGTGGATGATTCCCTTCCATTTTAATTAACCATATTCCCCATATAGAAAGAAATACTACCAATCTTCTCTAGAATATACTTAATTCTAAAATTATCTTTTTCAACTTTCTCAGATAAAAAAATCTGTGTCTTATAATAAGAAATATAATAACCTCAAATCTGCATCTCCATATATTGAGCTTATTGTTTTGTTTTGCTAAATTAGGCTATTTCCTCCTTGACTGTTATTTTCTGAAATTAAATGATCTTGCCCCAGAGGCACTGCAAACTTATTCTTAAGATTTTCAGGAGACATTGGCCATTTTACCATTCTATCTATAACTTGGGACTTTGTCAACTTATCTTGGCTGAAAAATATCATTATGTAACGGAGCAGGACCCTATGGGGTCTTCCTGGGACAGACCCCTCCACCACATCCTCCGCTTTAGCTCCTCTCGGAAGTATCTAGATAATAGTATCTGATGCATATTTCCTAAGTTGTTTTACAGATGCTTAAAATCACCACCAAATCACCACTTGATGACCATGAGCCCCAGACCAGAACCTAAAGATTGATAATGTTAGCCCCGATGATAGGGGTAATGATACCACCCTATTACCTCACCATCAGCCAATCAGAGAATTGTGCACAGGTGATCACATACCCTGAGACTCCCCTCCCTCACCTTGCCTATCAGAATTCTTTGCTGAAACCCTCTGGGAGTTCAGCCTTTTAGAGCATTAGCTCTCCGAGACTCCTTGTCTGGTGCCTTACAATAAACACTGCACTGTCCTTCATCACAACCCCCAGGGTCAGTAGATTGGCTTTACTGTGTGCAGGCGAGCTGACCCAAGTTTTGGTAGAGTAACAATTTTAGCTGAATAAATGCCACTAATAGACAATGTTCAAATCATTCAGACTGTATATTATGTATAGCACATTTTGACTTGAGTTTTCCAAACTTTTGCCACTATTTCTTGTGGTCCCAATTTATTTTTCTTTTAGTATGAAATGTATTCAAAATACAATAAAAATATTGTGGAGTTAGTATAGTCTTTTCAGTGGGATGTATTATTGGACTTGCCATATCAGTTATGCTAGGCACAGATTTTCTATCGACTATTCCAAAGCTCCTGTTATGGTTTTAAAACTTCTATGGTTATAAAAATATAAGCTCAGTTAACTTCTTGTTTCACTGTTGACTATGCTAACAATGCCAGATGAATCATCTGTCCACAACATGGAGCAACTCCATAGCTTTGTCTAAGACAAATGCTATTTGTAATTTGAAGGTCAGGGAAAGTGATACAATTGTTGTCAACAAGCACTGAATATCATTTTACCCTTAATCATCTTGTCTTACTGTAAAAACTTAAAGAACTTTAAGAAATTTTAAGGAATTCGTAACAGAGATAAGGAAGCAAGTAAGTGTGTTTTAGGGGAAGCACATCACTATTACATTTACACGAATGAAATTGCATTGAGATGGAGCCATTTGGAGAAGAAAATAAATCTATTATATCCTCTATGGATATATTTTACTATTGCTAAGAAAATAAAGCATGCATATTTCTGAAGTTTTCTATAATAGTAGCAAGTAATATTGTCAATAGACCTTAGAATACTATGACTATCTAATGAGAACTTGCTTTCCACTTCAAAAAAGAACACATAATCATTTCTAATATTCCTATTCTTCTTTCATTGTCTTTTATAGCTGTGATTATAAATCAATATTGACTAATTGGCATGATCCTTGACATAATAATGTAAAATACTCAACAGTTTTCATGGATTTAAAGCACACTGGTTTAAAGTAGCTCAGTATTTCACTTTTTATGCAATACACTTATTAATATTTGGCATGTATTCACTGATTTAAAACATGATATTTACAATACTCTTTGTGGTAATTATTTTTTAATAAGAAAAAAAAGGAGTGAGTGAGCTGTCATGACCTCTGTTAACTTAGGGAAAGTTAGAGTAGAATGCACATAGCACAGAGACCTATTAATAACCTATAATGGAAAGGAACCTGAAAAGTATATATATATATATATATATATATATATATATATATATATATATATATATATACTGGGTTGGCCAAAAAGTTCATTCAGGTTTTTCCATAACATCTTACAGAAAAACCTGAATGAACTTTTTGTCCAACCCTATATATATATGTGTGTGTGTGTGTGTGTATATATATATATATGTGTGTGTGTGTATATATATATATATATATATATATATCTGAATCACTTTGCTGTATACCTGAAACTAACACAATATTGCAAATCAACTATACTTCAATTAAAAAAAGAAAAGAGTACACAGCACCACCAAAAATAAGTAAGCCCTGTTGAGGCTTCATTAACTAAGGGTGTTTCATAATTGGTCTTCCTATTTTAGGTCCCAGCACTTTAGTAACAAACATTATTGGGCATTTCTGTTTTTTTTTTAAATATGTAAAGCGATTTTTTTTACTTTGAAATAAAGAGGCAGCTTTGTATATCAGGAATGACAGAAACCAAAGGATGAATGGAATAAACACACACACTAGAAATAATACCAGGGATTCCATACAGTGCAATGGAGATGATCTCTACCAATCTTTTTCCCTGAAAGAAATGTGTGCCGTACGTCTGATCTGCTATCCCTTCTTTTTTCTTTATGCTGTTTCTAATTGATCTGTCTCTGTACATGATATCTCTCATATTTCATATCTCTGTTCTCTGTATCTCATATAAGCCCTTGTCAAACTGTACTAGCTGTAGTTTCAGGAAGTTTTGTCTTTCTAAGGTTCTCACCATTCTGTTTCTGACCTATACGTTCACAACTCTATATTCTTGTTTGTATTTCCTACTATACACTCCCAGACAATCATAGAGTTTGAGTGTTTCCTTTATCAGCATACCACTGTCTTCTAAAAATGACATTACTGAATTTCTAATGCAGCTAATATAAAAACCCTCCTTGATTATGTATTAGGAGAACAATGTGATGTTGAGTCTTACCTGAATTATTTTTTCCTCATTACTTAAAAGCTTTTTCCTATGGCAACTTCCCGTGTCATACTAGCAAATCTTATTTCTAACACATTGGTTTCTCTTGTTAAACTCAACAATGTGGCCACTTGCAGCTTCTTTAGAGCTTTGCTGCCTAGTCCTTCATGCACTTTTACAGTCGAAATATACTGCATGGAAATGTTAATGCTTTAGCAACTCATGGGGTTTTTGTGAGCAAAGTCCTCTGCCAAGAATAGAGTACTGTATTTGCCATTCTTGTACTCTCTCTGTGTCATTAAATATAATTGGGATGTGTGTTGCTCACTCAGATAAAAATAAACCACCTTCAAGAATTTTTAAAGGTTAAACAGGGAAAAGAATCTTGAAAATAATAGACAGGATGTGACTAGTTTCTATGTTCTTGCTGTAATGATGGTATTGCTAGTTCTTTAACTTATAACTCGAAGAAGACAAATGTCGACTTAGTTGAAAATAATCCAAAAAATATCAGTATACATTTGCATTACAGTTAACTTAAGCATACGTTTCTTATTCATCTCCCTGAATTCTGGACTTCTCCAAATATGGCTAAGTAAAGTGTCATTGCTCTAGATCTTCCAATCTTTATAACTGGTATTTTAAGTTTAAGTACCTAATTTGTGTAGATACAATAGTTGTCTAATAACAGCTTGCTGTGAAAGTTACTTCTTTGTTTGAAAGTGTTTAGGACTATTCGTGTTTATTACTTAGTCTATGAATATATACACACTCAAGATTCTTATTTCTCAAATGAACAGAAGCTGCAATGTGCTCACTAAAACCTATTTGCACTTTTCGGACTCACAGATAGAACCAGACTTCCCAACCTCCCTTATAGACATATGTGTTCATGCCCAATTATCTGGCAGGGTTATCTGCCACCTTCTTTAACTCTAATTTGATATTGATAGAATTGGGGGCCTGGGATGGCACTGACACAAAATAGCAGGACCTGAATCTCTGAACTATTGATCAAGAACTCCCATTTGAACTATATATGAATGAGCCATTGAGGTTTTTTTATGATTTACCTTTTCATGTATAACAGTTATACACCTACTATGGACATTTGTTCCAGGATTGTAACCATTCTGCAATCAATTCCTGAGATATGGAACATTGTTTATCTTTAGGACACAGGAAACTGACATTGGATCCTTTTGATCTAAGGGGAGTGGTTTAGGAAAGAATGATAGTGTTGATTTTTAATTTGTATTTATTTTAGAAAGGTGTCATGTGGGAGAGAGAAGTTCAAGAAATAATTGGCTAGTTTGCTGGCATAACTGAGAAAGTCATGAAGAGCATCCAGAGATTTTCAGCAATGAAATATTGGATAAAGGAATGCTTTTAGATACCAAATAGTAAGAGATGATGTTGAGAGAGAACTTGAGAGGGAATGGACCATTAAGATGTAGCTCTATGACAAAGATCAGATCAACAGTGTGCCTATCCCCAAATTAATATCACAGGAAGTTCTAAGTTAGCTGCCATTAAAATGGAAGACTATGAGATGTGATTTAAAAAATAAAGCAGGTAAGGCATTATATCTAAGAAAAATTATAGATGTATTGTTGGCACATGAAACTTAGTAGCAAAAACCAGAATCCTACTGATAATCAAAGAAAGTAAATGTCTAAAATTACACAAACTAAATCCATAAATGCATTTTGGCCTTAGGCTTCCAAACACTCACTGCAGGTGCAGACACAGATGGAAATGGACCAAAAAAACATCTATGAGTGAAAGAAGCCATTAAGCTTTTATTCAAACACTGCAATGTGAAGACAGTCCAAAAACACTCTTCTGCAGGGATTAAGTAGCCTAAAAGATTTACAAGTTAGATTAGGGAAGGTCAGATAGAGTCAGTTTTTTTTTTTTTTTTTTTTTTTTTTTTGCGGTACGCGGGCCTCTCACTGTTGTGGCCTCTCCCATTGTGGAGCACAGGCTCCGGACGCGCAGGCTCAGTGGCCATGGCTCACGGGCCTAGCCACTCCGTGGCATGTGGTATCTTCCTGGACCGGGGCACGAACCCATGTCCCCTGCATTGGCAGGCGGATTCTTAACCATTGCGCCACCAGGGAAGGCCTAGAGTCAGTTTTATTTCCAGAATTTCTCAGTCTTCTTGGCAGGTGTGAGGGACTTAGATTGCATTAGACATGGGCCAAGATTGAGGAACTGCAAGACCATGGCAGCAGTTTTATCAGGTGGAGGTTGGTCAATTTTAGTTTAACAAGAGGAGTGAGGAGAAATAGTTATTAGAATCAGCAGAGGTTGCCCACTCTTCAGCCTCTTTTGCAAAGATTTTGCTGACCAAAAAAGTAGATTGTGGTGGACTGCAATTTTTTTTTACCCTATACTCATTACCTCCTCTTTCTGGAAATAGACCCATATCACATTTCCAACCTCTCTCAGGTATGTATGGACAGGACATGCACTGAGACAATGTGTACCATCCTAAGGCTTGACCCATAGAAACCTCCCACCAAACCTCCTTCCTTTTCTCCTTCTGGCTTGATGGGATAAGCACAGGGTTCTTAACACACAGATGAAGGGACGTTGGAACCACAGGTGAGAAGAGCCCAGGGTGTCTGAATTACTGCTTGGAGAATCACTTCCTGCCCATCAGAAACACCCATTTAGGTTTCATGTGAGAAAAAACTAAACCCCTGTTGAGTTAAACCATTGATATTTTTGTAGATTACCTATCAATATTTCAGCAGGTAGCTGTTGAATTGTGCTCAGCACTTATACTTTGTTCTAGCGCTGTAATCTGAGTGTCCTGTGTTCTGGTTCAGTTGCATCTTCCATTCTGCTTCTTTGTTCCCTGACATGCTATACATTTAGGAAGTATTATAATACACTGTGGTGGACAGAAAAGCAACTTTATGACTGGAGTGCTTGCAACACAACTTTTACTTTCATCAACGGGAAGAATCACAGGTACTATGCTCTTTCATATATGAGCATCTCCCTACCTGGAACGTTTTTGTGAGCCCATGCAACCAAGTATATATTGTTATTTGGGACCCCCATTGACTGCCAAGTAGTGCTTTACCCTTGATATACACTGATCAGAAATATTCCCGTTGTAGATTCAGTTCAGACTGCCTCTCATTGTTTCCTTTCTCTAAGCTACTGGCTGATGAAGTTGGCCAGTGTGGAAGTTGAAGGTCAATTAAAAAAAATCAGCACTCCATCAATTTTTCTAATCTCATCCTTTATCACTCTCCCTTTATCCACTACTCCAGCCTTGGTGACATTCCATCCCTTCGTTAAGCATGCCAAGTACACTTCAATCTCAGCGTTTTGGCACTATTTCCTCTGCCTGGAGTACTCTTATACCTCATTGTTGTATGACTGCTTTTTTTTTTTTTTAACCGTACAAGCCTCATTTCAAATGTTAACTCAGAGATTTTCCCCACCTTTTCTAAAGTACCCTCCATTTATTTTAAATTCCATTAAGCTACTTTATTATTTTTCTTACCATTTATTATTCTCTGAAACTATTTTACTAATTTTATACTTTATTTATTGACTCAGTTTCATAGAATCAACACCCCATCTGAACACTCACTACTGTATTTACAACAATAGAATAATGTCATAATGTCAGAGTATTAAACCACAAATAGTGGTTGATAAAAAGTTGGAATAGATGAATGAAAAAAGCATTATAGATAGAGAGCAATTCAAGACTATAATTTGGGTCCAAAGCTGAAATAGGGTTTTCTCATTGTCCTTCTGCATTGTTGACTGAATTGTCCACTTATTTGCAGATACAGCTGCTGGAAAACCAAAAGGCCACTACATCAGGCCAAGACTCATATTTTTCACTTCTTAAAGTCCAGTCCTTTCTACTATACTGAATGGTCAACATAGAAAGAGAAAGAGGGACTCAGAACCAAGTGATTCTGCTGAACATTAACAGTGACCACACCCAAATATTACCTTGGATAAGTCACTAAGGGAGAGGATGCGAGGGTAAGGGGATTGGAGAGGCATGGCAAAAGTGCTCCCCTAGGCAGTTCTCTCCTGTGAGACTATATTCATTGGGACTGTTAGGAAAATCTAAAACAGATATACAAAACCAAAACAGAATATACGGCCTAGCATAACTGATAAGTCCAAGAATTGAATTAGCCTCAGAGTCAACATGACAAGAGGCTTCGTATTAATAACAAAAGGACTCAGTTTCCCTTTATCTCTTAACTTTGCATCATTTTTTCTATGGGCTGCTCTTACAGGTTCCTTAGGGTGACTCTAGTAGCTGTTATCATTAGTCTTAGTTCTACTGTCACATTTGGAAGGAGACAAACACTGTCTCAAAGTCTTAGCAAGATCTCATTGCATCCCTTTGACTCTGATTGGGTCCCTTGGGCATCCTTGAAGCAATCTCTAAAGCAAGGAGATGTACCCTGGTAACTAGCCACTTATGAGCACACACCCACTGCAACGGCTATGGTCTTGAGCAGTGGTTCTCCAAAGTAGATTGTGATGCTATTATTTAAAATGGAGTAATAAACTATAGTCATTCTAATCCCTATTTTTAACCAATAAAGGAATGAAAAATAAGATTTTAATGAAAATATGAAGAGAAAGGCAATTCACGTTTGCCCTTCATCATGAAATAAAATGTGCTATACTTTTACAAGTTGAATAGTCTGGTCAGGGTCAGACTCAAACCTTTTAAGGCACAGAGCAAGAGCACAGAGGCCCAAGAACTATTATAAATGAGTATAAATTAATCTAACAAGTACACATGTTGTATCCTACCACCTTAAAAAATACTATTTTATATTAAAAAAAACTAAAATGTATTTAAATGCATGTGTTTTATATTCTAAAAGTAACAAAGATAACTTATTTTTATTTTAGATATTAGACCATTCTGTTGATAGGCCATTAATATTTGAATGAGCAGTAAAAAGACATGCATAACTCATGTTATATTTGATAATATTAATTTACTTATATTGCTTTCAATCGGACTAAGGCAATAATTAGTTTGTATTAATCATATTTTCATATAAGTTTTATTTTATTGAAAGTAATGAATTAAAGAATTATAAAATAAACAGAATTTTATTCAAATTATACAAAATTTGAATACGCTTTTATCAAAATACAAACTATGGTAAATTTAAAGGGTAAAATGTGATTATAATATTTTCCCTGTAAAATATTTATAATTATAAATTAAAATAAAAGGCAAAATACCAACTATAATGAATGATAAGCAATATTCGAAATATTTAAATAAATATTTAATTTAATTTATTAATTCATATGACATTTTCTAAAAACCAAACTTTTGCAATATTTTAGCATTTAATGTCTATCTAGTTGCTAATGTAAAGATTTAGTATCATACTTTATGCGTTATTTATAGAATTCCATGTACAACTTTAAGTAATATGCAATTTTACCTTATTGAAAATATTCCTCACTTGCGGTGTCTGGTTCTTACAAATCATGCGCTATTTCAAAGTTCTTCTTCCTGGATCCAATTATTGCACTTATCAAAGTATCTTTTAAAATCTAATATATGCCAAAAATATGACAGATTCATAAAATATTAATGTTTTAATGCTATGCTAGAAGTTGTTCACACATTTTACATGTACTTTTATGCGAAAATGTTTAGAAAAATGACCCTCCACGGTCTCCCATTGACAGGAACAGGGTCAGGACTCCGAACTGCAACCTTCATGTTTTCCGAACTTGCCCAGGTAATCACTTAAAACTCGCATTTGGTATTGCTTACATGAAGCTCCGTGGTTTGTGTTTTACTCAGATCAGTGTTCATAACAGATGCTTTTAAAATGCCAATGCAGTTTTCAGCCACAACCACTGAGTCAGGGTTTAAATCCAACATCTGACACTATGTCAGAATACTCTACCAGCCACAGTTCAATAGAATATTTAGACAACCAGCAGAGCTGGTTTTTCCAACACTGTCTTCTCTATTATCCAGGTACTCAAATAGGAAGACTAGAGAATAGGACTTGAGTAATAAAATAGAGAATTCTGTGAGAATGGTACTTATTTAGTGACACAGAAAAACGAAACAGCAGCCAGTGGCTATTTCCACTGCAACTGAACTTCCTGTTTGTTTTAGTGCAGGCCAAATCACTGGAGCTTACCTAACCCATAAGATTCCTTTACCAGTTTAACCAGCAATACACATGTGAAATACATACCTTTGAGTTTTTACAAAAAATGATTTTCAGAAGCAACTGAAATAAGAAAATGACTACCTTCAGCAACAAGATTGATAGAACAGAATGAATTCAAATAGACAAGTAGATCAGGATAAATAAAATTAAACTTACCTTCAGAATAACCAAATAGACATGTTATAATACTCTAATTAACAAGATATAGACACCCTTTTTTTGTTTTTTAAAGTGCACTATACTTAAGATAATTTTAAGTGTTAGGCAATATTGTGTATTGTGTCACAATTAAGAAATAAAGATAAAATAATATATTTTATTAGATCAGTATGTTAAATAATGAAAATTTACCTTTAATGAAGATTGTTACAACTCACATATTTTACAGGACGTCTTCTTAGCAGCACAATTTCTTTGCTATTATTAAAAATATAACAGGTTTATTCATCTTATTGATTATTGACTTGTAGATAGCTTTTTAAAAATTATTTGAACAGCTAATTGTTCTTCTTGGTTAAATATTTCTCAGTACAAAATATCTTCGAAATAGCCATCTATCTATAGTGCTATGATCAGTATACTTTCAGTTTTGCAAACAGAAGAAAGTTGTCATTTGAAAACATGCTTTCTTATATAAAATATATTTTAGGTTACAAAGAGTTATGGACATAAAATTCAGATATGAGCATTGGGTTGGCAGAATTTGTACTAAAAAGTTAATAAAATTGTTAATGTGTACCATGACTTTCCAGTATGTTCAATGAAAAACAAAATATAATTTTTACTTCTACATGGCATACTGTTGTATACACTAAATGAGCAGAAGGTAGGTATGATGGCATGAAAATATTTGGTAATACACATGCATATAGGCTCATGTTATGTTAATTATCAGTGGACTGCCAAATCTTCCTGTTTTATTGACTGTATGAGCAGCCACAAAGCATGTCACAGGCTTACCCAGAAACAGTCTCCTTCTAACATATTGATTTAACCATGCTTATTTATTATGACTGGTGTGCTTCATTTTACACATAATTTTATCTTATGTGAGTGTTTTGTGTGTGTGTGTGTGTGTGTGTGTGTGTGTGTGTGTGTGCTGGGACTATGTGTGAGTGTAGGTAAATGTGTACCCAGATCTATTTTAAGATACATGCATGAAGCTGGAACACTGATTTTGTCAGTGTTTGCCTTAATGGTAAAATAATATTTTTACTACTCCCTGGTCCCAGTTCCTCACATTTGAATCACTTTTTATAGTCTCAATAAGTATCAAGGTGAAGATATTACATTAATCAATTATTATCCATTAAAAATCATTTAAGTGTATGGTCACCTATATTTTGTTGGAGAAGGTTGACTAAAATTTTGAATAGAGCGAGATGCTACAAGGTTATCTGAAGTGCCAGAGAATCTCTTAAATGTATTGAGTGCCTTTAACACTAGAAGTCAGTAAAGAAAAACAAGGAGTTATTTAAAGGCTTTAGTAACTCCATGACCCTATATAAATCCACCCCTCTGCAAAGCCATGCATTCCTCAGGGATCCATGCATTCAAAATGAACCTTGGGTTTTCAAAACAGCCTATTGTAAACTGTGGATTTAAACATCTATGTTAAATTTCAGTTTCTGAGACTAATGCTCCCTTGTGTAATCAAATTTATGAACAACAGATCATGATGTTTTTTTTAAATAATAAAAGTATTTTTAGGTTATGCAGTTAAAGGGAAGTGATCAAGTACAGAAAGTACAGCAAGTACAGAAAGCATAAACCATTTCTGTAGCTATTTAAATCATAAACCTTTCTGTGACTTACAAGAACTAATATCTTAAAATATACAACATAAAATCCTAGAAATAATCTTAAGGGTCTATAATATATTTTCTTTTTTAACTCATGTTTCTATAGTGGAACTAAGAAACCATTTGAAATTAGCCATATAATATCATGTAGTAACTTTAGAGACTTCCAGTATGTGCCTACTTGCTAAAGAATATTCTACAAGAGACATTTGAACATATTGGGTGTTTAGTGATACTAAAGTTGAATTAATTGTTAAAGTGGGGGAAATACAGATGATAAATTGTAGTACCTACAGGATTACAAACTATATACTATTCATTAGACTACTATTCATTAGATTCTGCAGAAAGTTTTGCCAAAACAGTCATGATCATTTTATATAGTTTCTGCTTATTTTTATCAATCTAATCTTATTCTATTTTTTCTCTAAGAGTTAGAATATTCTAGTATAGGACTACACATTCTGTAGTCTTATGAAACAAAACACAACTGGATCATTCCCTCAGTACTGTAAGGATAATATTTTTTCCTTACATGGTTTCATATCAGTCTTGTGTTCAAAGACACTGGTTTGGGGAAGTCCTACAAAGCTTGGAGACAGTCAACAGATCACTGCATTGTCTTTTGCAAGACTCTTCAACAAAGACTCAAAGACTGAGACACAAGGCATATCTAAGAAATCAGGGTTGGAAGTCAGGTCAAACAAATAATACTTGAGAAAGCAGAGATCTGAACAATTTGGAATCAACAACCAAAAATGTTGTCATTGGAAGGAGGATATAGCTATTTATGCTTGTGGTACAGGGAGGAAGAAGCTTGGCATCTCTGACTCCATATTGTATCTACCTTTGATGCTGCTTTAACCTCTGAGTCATAAGCCTCAGCTTTGGCCTATGCATTGATATAATCACTAAAGGAATTTTGTCTACAGATTAAGATTTGTGCAAACAGCCCCTTACCCAAAACTTGCCTCCCAAGGGGAGATAAGGAAGTATAAACAAAAATAGTGATTGTCTTGTCAAGATTTATAGTAACATTGCGATTAGACTCACATCAACCCAAGTCAAGTGTCCAAGAACAAAGAGCTTTTACAATCCTCCTTGGACCCTTGCTGGTACCTGATCTTAGCCCCTTCCTGCTTGCCCCTTCACTAGCATAAAAGAAGCTTGAATTCTACCCTAAATTAACATTGTTCTTTAGGACATCAGTCCACCATCTACTCAGTTCCCTGGCTTTCTGAATAAAGTTGGTTTCCTTGCTCCAACACCGTGTCTCTTGACTTATTGGCCTGTAGTATGGTGAGTGGTGCATTTGGACTTGGTTACATTTGTATAAAGCCATCACTATTGGGTAACTGTATTCTTTGGAATATCATTTCCATATTTGAATAAGTGTCCTTAATTTGTGGCCTCAGTTCCCAATGTAGAAGGCAGAATTACTTACTGCAGTTGCCCCACTTGTGTTTAGGTTTTAGGCATATGATCTAAGTGCTGTCATTCAGAAGCAGCCTCCTATAAACTACAGTTTAGCAGAAAGTTGAAGAAGCGTTTGCTATTTGTAATCTAATCTTTGGGGAGGGGAGTGAGATGGAGATTCAAAAGTGGTAGTGACCAAAGCCCTGCACCAAGCCCCATGTTCAGTGTCCATAGAGAGTTCATAGTGAGAAATAAAACATGCTCAGGCAGTCTTCCAAGGCCAGTTGTTTGTTCTACCTAAAAATTTTATAAACTACTCAATATCCTTAGTAAGATGGATTTTGGATTAAACTAGATAAATAAAATTATATTTATTAGTTAAAGAATACTTACTGAGACAATATGAGCATGTAAATATAAAGGTATGTATTGGGGGGAAATATTTTTATCTTACTGTCCAAAAAGGATGGATTACAATGCGTTTGGGTGAGAATAGTTTGAAAAGATCAGAATGAAACTAGCAATAATATTGACTCATTTCTGAGCATTTGAGAGTAACTTTGGATTCCTTATATCTACCCTGATTACCACAGCAAATAATTCAGAATTTGAAACCTGGGTGATACTAAGTGAAGTTGCAGGTGCCCCACCTTCAATGACAAAAGTGATCCATCACCTCAAAAGGAGTCAGTCCATAATTTCTTATTAAAATTCTGAATACTTCTTTGTTGCTCCTTTAATGCAGTTGTATTTGCTTACTTATATTCCTATAGTTTATTTGTTGCCTCATAGTGGAAATTTGGAGGAAAACAATACATAAAATCAAAGTATATGTAGTGGAGACCAAGAAAAGGTAAATAGTTCTGCAAATATTTATTCTTGGAGATTTTCTACAAAGTTTTGCTACTTGATGTCTCTTAATCCTCAATGAAAATTTCATCTGTAATGAAAAGACATAGTACCTTTTCTTATTGCCATATTTTCTTAATTCTAAAATGACATTTCTTTACATTTAACATTTTTAAAATCAGGGTGGTTTAGATCAATGTGTGTATAATATCTGTTATGTCAATTAATCTTCTCCCTATCTTAATGATAAGAAAATACCAATTTGGCTAATAATTAATTCTATTAATCTGTATGAGTAAATGATATATTTGATGGTATTCATAATTATGATATAATATTATATATTTAATTGTCAATACTGACATACACATACATTAAAATCCCCAAGTATGATTTGCAGTGTTTTCCATGCCACTGAAGATTAAAGATGGTGTCTCCACTTCCAACTGTAATATGACCACAACACTATTTCACTTTTATAATGTGCTTTACCTGAGGTCTTTATTCAAAAAGAGCAAGCTGTTTCCTATCTTTGCTGTGTTGTCTTTACACCTTTATTTTCCATTTTTTCCTTCTTTTGCTGCATTAATTAAGAGAATTTTTAAAAGCCCATATTCACTCAAAAAATTAACTAAAAACCTTCAATTTACTTGTTAGCATATTTCAGATGCCAGAGTCTAAACACAATTTTACCAGGAAGAAGTTGGTTTTGGGGTGGAGTGTTTGGCCGGATTTTGAATTCAAATAATATTTCTATTAATTTTATTGTTGTTTTTATTGTTATGAAACATCCCACATTCAAAATTAAAAACAAATAAACCCTCTTTAGTTAATAATATAACTTTAGGCTGAAAATGTTAATATACTGTGCTTCAATTATGTATTACATCCATGTTTATTCCCCTTAAGTGGATTAACTTAATTTTATTAATTAAATTCATATTTACACTGTAGATTTGCTCTTTATACTCAATTATTTCCAAATTTGTTCTTAGTAAAATTTAATGGTATGGCATATTAGATTTAGTTTTACTATGTTCAGATCATTTAGTTTTCTGGTCCCACAGGATACTGTATATGAGTGGCATGGAGGTTTGTGTGAGTATCAGTGGCTTCCAAAGAGAAACTCTGCTGCTTACCCCTGGCAGAGGCAGATGACTTTTTCAATGATACACCTTGCATTAGTGTTCTAGGGTTGCTGTAATAAAGTACTGCAAACTGACTAGCTTAAACAACCGAGATATATTGTCTCATGGATCAAGGTATTGGCAGGAATATACTCATTCTAAAGACATTGGGGGAGACTCTTTTCCAGGTCTCTCTCCTAGCTTCTACTATTTAGCTGACAATCTTTGGTGTTTCTTGGCTTGGAATCACATCACCCACATTCTCTGCCTTCCTGTTCATGTGCCATTCTCCCTATGTGCTTCTGTTTATGACACCAACCATGTTGGATGAAGACCCACTCCGATAACCTCATCTTAACTAATTACCTTATGCAATGACTTTATGTTCAAATAAGGTCATATTCAGAGGTCCTTGGGGTTAGGACTTCAACATATGAATTTTGAGAGGACACAATTCAATTTTTAACACATCTACATAAAGTAGTCTATGGAACTTTATTCTATAGAAAAGAACATGTAAGACACCTGCTCTCTTAGCATCCTTATAAATTGTTTTTGTTTATGAAAAGATCGAGGTTTTGACTAACATGACAAAGCCTTGCTTATATTTTCTAATATAAAAGCATTAATAAAACAAAAACTCTGTGTTAAAAATTATTTCTAACAATATTAATTTCTTAATGTCATTCTTAGGCCTGTTTTTTGAGCCCTAGAGGTAGGGCTGGGGAGGACTGAGAAGACCATGACATTAGGAATAGCACAGATAATTGATGACGAAGGTTTTGAAAATCATCTGCGTATGTCAAAGAATTCTTAATGCTTTTGCTAGAAAGTAATCTTATTGCTAAAAAGTCTTGTTATTGTTAAAACGTTTTAGGTATTTCTGATGACTTTTTGTTATCAGTCAACTCGCTTTCTTTTTACATCTTCTGAAATTTAAAACTCAATTGTGTTCTTTACCTGAATGAAAAGCAAATAAATCCTTAATTAAAAGATTCCATGCTGTATATTTTTGTTGTCTTTTTCATAATTGAAACTTTATAAAAGTATGGGTTATGTCACTTTTTTAAGTTCAAATAATATAATTTTAATACCATTTTAAATACTTTTTACAATGAACTACTATATTAGATTTTATAAAATGCAGAAACAATAGTTTAGTTCTTTCATAGAGGATACTGTTCCATCTGAAGATATTGTGCCCAGAAAACCCTTCTGTGGGGCACCTAAATGACTACAATTCATGTTACATAGATTGATAATGTCATGCTCAAGCTTCTCTTTCATTACACAGACCATTAGTCAGGAAATCGCTGCCTAGTTCTACTTGAAGGTTTTTCATGTTAAAACTGTTTTCTGTGGCTGGAAACTTGTTTTTCTTCCTTTACAATCGCTTCAATTTTTGATGACCCCAACAAAATATGCTTTGTTGGTTGTAATTGTTGACAGAATTGTGTTGCTGAATTATTATATTCAATAAACTATGGAGTTTGATCACTGCCTGTATGTATGAATCCATATTTATCTCTGCCATATTCATGTGTCTTCTGAAGATAGTAACCAACAAGAGTAAAACCACTGAGCAACTAGCATATCACCTGATCAGAAATTTATTTAGTTCTGAATTTAGTGTCCAATATACTGGAAAAAATGATTGGTACTTCACTCCACTGATCCAAATCATTCCCTTAATCTTGATATAAAATTTTACTTTTACCTTAAGCCTATTTTTCACTTTTTAAATCATCTGCTCAGTTTCTTTCCCTCTTTCAGTATAGGACCTTAGATGACAAACCAATCTCTTCTACAATATCAATGGATACATACAGCTATGTTGGATAGAAAAATCATTGTTTTCTTTTATACATATTGAGTGGAATATGAAGAAAACATGGATCCTACTCTTAAACATTTCAAATAGAGAACACCTCTGCATATTAATTCTATGGCTCTGATTCTTGCATTAACTCTCATCAGCCTGACACTGTATCATTAGCTTAATTTGTCTATATTGCTACATATAAATTCTTTTCATAAAATGACTCTATCTCTTCAAGAAGCTTAATTGTTTTAATTGTATTATTCTTTAGGTTAAAAAAGACTACAAGTTACAAAATCATTGGATTCATTCCCATTATAATGGAAAGGCTAAAGAAAACTCTCATTATACCTAATAAAATACAGGTAATTCCATTTTACTTGACACTGGTGTACATAACATTTAAATCTCCATTATAAAAGGTTAGTTAATGGATGTTATTCAGATAGTTTGAATTTTATTGTAGTCACTCTCTGAATAATCTATGTCATCTTTACAAAGTACGTTCTTTCTTGCTTTGGAATATGACATTTAAGAGACTTTCTTTTGGCATCGTTTACTAAGTGTCTATCATGTTATCTGCCTTATAGCATGAAAGTGTTTGAAAACACATCAGGTTCTTGTATGGCTCAAAATTATTCTGTGATAAATGTCAATTATGGTCTAGTTACATAATCAAAACAAAAACTGACTCTTTACCATAGCACAAATATGATAGGGGGTCCAAATGTTATAACACATATTCAAATAAATATTACATATACACACAGAGAAACACACACACAAATATATATATATATATATATATATATACCCACACATACATATATGTATGTGTATATTCAGTTAGAATATAAGATTAAGAGTTGATGGAAGATGTCAAGGAATAAAACTCATATCAACAAAATATATTTCCATTTGTCCCACATGTTATTGAGCATCAGCACAATGGAGAGTGTTTCTGTGGATCTGGGGCTCTTACTGTGAGCCAGTGGGTGCTGTCCAGACTTCCAAAGATGAGGCTGGAATTGAAAGGATCAAAATGAGCTAGAGATTAAAACCAGCTGCAACTGCCAGTGACTGCTACAGGGGAGTTACTGACAAAAACAGCAAGCAAAAGAATAAAGAGCAAGTCCTTGTCCCTCTTTCTGATTTCCAATCTTCCTCTATTAGTGTAATGTAACAAGAAGCCAGCTGGCAAAAAATAAATGTAGTTTGCTGATTCCCATACATGACATCACAACGTAGGATATAGATGATTGGGTTTAGAGTTGAAAGAAAATAGTTTAACAATTGGAAGACTAATAATAAACCAAGAGCTTTATTGATGCAGCAGCCACCATGGCCTTCTCTCTTTGTCTGTGAACTTGTTCTTGTCAAGTCTATCAATATCCTTCCAGCAGTAATACAAGAACAGTGTACTTTGGACCCTGGCCAGGGGTTTCAGTGCCCATTTACCCCATCTCTTCTCTGGCAGTGTCCTTGGCTAAGACTTTAACTCCTGATTCAGCTCCAACTCTGGAGCTTGAGACAATTTTTGTAAGATATCAATTTTTGCTAAATTAATCTTTAAATTGATGACATTTTAGTTAAAATTTCAAGTACGTATATTTTTGAATGGAAAAGTTGATATAGCTGGACAAATAAAATATAATTTTTTTAAATTGCAAAAATTAGCAGGATCTATACCTAACTGACATTAAATCATTTTATGAAGTAACAATCCTGCCTGAAATTGTCCAAGAAATAGACTAATTAATAAGTGAAGAAAATTACATAGTCCAAAAATATAGGGACAACTTCAGTGTCATGATGAGGACGGTGCAGATTTGTGTGTTTTTTTTTTTAAATAAGATTGCTGCTCTTATAAAAGATTTGACTTATATAAGTTTGAAATAAGAGAGTTTTGGTTCAAATTCTGTATCCAACAATAACCAATTATTAATTTTCAGAGTTTGAGGAAATTTGTATAACTATTCAAAGTCTGATAAAAAAAAATGGGAATTGTAACAGTGACTTAGAGTTGTTTGGAAGATAGTTGCTCTTTTACATGTTATGAGACATATGCTACAATATGAATCAGTTTTCACAGGAAAGGGGGTGTGATTGTTTAAAAAAAAACCTCAAACTGACTAAATATACAGAGACAGTTTGTTAAGTTAAATAAATTAAGTCAATAGATTAGCTAGATTTCAGTTACATTTAATAAGAAATTAGGGCTTTTTTTCTCTGCTATTCTCTGAGCTTCTCATCCTTCCTCTTTCTTTTATCCTTATTTTAGCAAAATTTCTTCAATGGTCCTGGGCTTGCTACCAACTTACCATATGTACTTACCATCATGTAAAAATAAAGAGAACTCTTCTTCTCCAAACAAAATATAAAAGTCTTGGTATAGTATCTGATTTAGCCATCCTAATTCACATGTGCAGACCTGAACCAATAGATGCAAACAAGAGACTATATCATAGCTGATTGGCTGAAAATCTCAGAGGAAGTATGAGTTTTAAGTTAGGTTTTGTCAAAATTCTCACTCTATTTGTATGCAGTCTTTTTAGCTACCTCTTGCTCTTTTGACCTCTTTATTTCTTCAGCTCAAGTTAGTGATACAGCTACCAGTGACCCAGGCTTTCATACTGTTTTCCTCAAGTTAGTGATACAGCTACCAGTGACCCAGGCTTTCATACTGTTACAGCACAACTTTGAAAGGAGAGACAGCTGATTTTCCACAACCATTTATTGAAAGTACAGAACTTCGTTCTTATTTAACAAACATGTTTCATCTGAAATAATTATATTGCTGTGGGGATAATAGAATGTTTCTGATTAGCTTGGGCAAATCACAGACCGATTCTGAATTTGAGAGTGGAGTTATCTAGGTAAAGTGTAGGCTGTGAAGAATCAGAGACTGGAGGGACAACCATAGTGTACATTTTTTTTGGTTTGTTTTTAATTTTTATTGGAGTATAGTTGATTTACAATATTGTGTTAGTTTCAGGTGTACAGCAAAGTGAATCAGATACATATACATATATCCACTCACAGTGTACTTTTATATAGGAACCATGATTACAAAAGTCATCAACTGATGTGAAACTTGGCCAAAGAATTCCAGCCCTGACTAGGAGATAAATCCCATTTTATTCCACATGAAAATCATCATAAAAGCAAAAACAGTAAATTGATTTTTTGAAAAAAATCTACTCTCATTTTTTCCTGCATATTTAAACAATATTATGAGCCAGAATAAACAAATACATTTATTCAATGCTCACCATGTCAGTGAATATACTATGTTATTTATATTTTATTTATTTTGCTATGTTATTAATATAAATACTGTGATCCAATCCTAGAAATTTTAAGAAGTCCTAGTCAAAAATTAGCCTGTAATCCAAGCGAGGGACAAAAAATAGAATGAACAGAAGTAGTATATCTCTGAGTAAAATTACTGGTCCAATGGATATACGTATGTTTAGTGTATTAGATGTGGTCAATAAGGATTCCAAAATTATTACATCTAAATTTACTGCTAGTCTCTATATGACATTAAGTAGGTACAATGTATAAAGATTCGTCTTATAAGAACTTGACTATTCATAGCAGGAGGCAGACCTAGAGTTTGTAGAGAGAAGGCAGGGACAACTGTGAGTGTTTCATGGAAAACTTGATCATTTTCATATGGCAGGGAACATGTCAGTAAAGAGAGAGGCAAATGTACAGGCAAAAGGGAGACTAAATGATGAAGCAATGTCCCAAGACAAGAACAAGGTCATTTACTATTCATTTATTATAACATTTTACTCTTTTAAGTGAGGATTATGACATATTCTATGACATATTACAAACATAAATGAATTATCCTGGATCATATAGAAATTCCAACTATAATATCAATATAGATCAATTTTATCTAGAAAAAATTGTAAAGTGAAATATTTTCCAAAGATTACTTACATAAATTACTATCAATGCCAACTATCACTCTCAAGTAGCTCTACCAATTAACAGACCTAAAAATCTTGGTGTCATTTTATTTGGGTTTAAATCTATTAGAAATGGATTAATAAAAACTGATCAATCAAGCTTATATTTAATCTTCAGTTATCTTGTATTTTCCCCTTATTCAAGATAATGTTTATGACTGCTTTAATAGTACCATGTATTAAATTTGGACACACTCTAACATAAAGTTAAAAGGTTAAAATTTGCTTATTTTCAACATTAAAACTTATAAATTATATAAAATGTTATAAATTATAACATTAGAAATATTTCATATTCTTTTTATTGTTTCAACTCTAGAGAAGAATATTGATTATGATATCCTTTCCTTAATATTTACTACTTTTTATTTGGTATTTATAAATTACTTAACCTATACTTTTGAATGTTGTTTAAGAATAGAATTACTTAAAACAATAGTCTCAGTGACATACATGTACAATTATGTAACTGTTCTCATATTCTGATATTAGCAAGTTTAGAATATAATTTTTATCACCATAATGAATCATATACTCAATAGTTATTTTTTTCAGTTTTGTATCTCATTTAATTTTACATCCATATTGTACAATATAATCACTTACTTGGAATAGCTACCAAAGATATTTTGGTTATTGAGTGAGTATATACAGGCATATCTACAAATGATTCCATTTACTTTAATATATATTAGCCTTTTCTTGTTTCAAATAAAATAATTACATTATTGTTAAATTATACATAAAATATATGTGCATATACCTATGTATATATATATAAAATTTTGAAGAAAATAATGAAATTTTGAAGTTCGAGGATGGATAACGTTTTCAAAAACAGAAGGTGTATCTAACTCTGCACACTATTTTGAGAAATGGTTAAATTCTAAACCATTGATATTGGGGACAGCAATAATTAAAAATTCTGGCTGAGAAGTTTTCTTTTGATGGGCACTCAATGCCTGTCTTTTTTACACTAAAAGACTATTTTATGATTTCAGTGTATCACACTTTTCCTAAATTTGTATTATATGTTATGAATAATGAAGGAATGTATGAGTTCTCCTTTAGCCTGGGCTGAGAAGTGTAACAGCCAGATAAATTTATTTATGGAGTACAAGAGCATATACCGTCATTATTTAATTATAAACTTCACTTGCAGCTATACTTGCATAAAGGTATACATTCTAAAGGTTTATGTCTGCACATTTTATCTATACTTTAATAGTAAATTTTGATATACCCAGAGAGAAAAATAAAATAAATAAAAGGAATCTCAACTACCGAGGGGTAATCAGGAGATTCTGATGTACCAAACGCCACATAAAGTTGTAGCAATTAAAATTCTCAAGCCAAAATGAAAGCAGAAGAGATCAGTTCCTTAAGACAAAGTTTCCCCAAGAGCAGTATGGATCTATTTGTTTTTTACAAAATGTTTGTTTGCTATATTGTACAGTTATTAAAATCAGAAAACATTTTTTTCCTGTACTGTCTCCTTTCATCCTTACAAAGGCAGATGTATGTGCAGCCTGTAATATGTTGTTTAAATACTGCCAAATTCTTTAGTTTGCCTTTATCACTTACCTCTGTACTTTTTTTTATTGGATTTAACTTACTATTGAAAAACCAAGGGAAATGTGGTGGCATATGGCAAGCAGTAGATGTAAATACTCTGTTTCTCTGGTTCTAAGAGCAGTGATATACACTGTATTTGTCTGCTTAGATTCAAGTCCCAGCCTCCCTTAACGCTACGGCATGTGAATTATTTGATGTCAATTAATTTGTCTTTTCTCCCAAATCACAAGAATGTGTTCTCTACCTTATTCTTACTTTTTACTTTTTTAAAGATACTGGCAGTTTTACAGTAAATGCTTTTACTATTGAGAGCCTGTCACAGACAAGTACAAACCACTTAGAAATTATAGGCATGCACAGAAATCACAAAAAAGTTTTTTTTCAACTTACATAAGCTAGAATCATGACATTTTAATAAGATATAAAAATATGCTTATGTATTGAGGTCAGTTTGTGATGAAAAGCTGATATTAAGGAAGTCAAAACCATAGGCCCTGACAAATACTTGCCCTATATGTGTATGCTCTTATCCATTATCTTTTACCAATTGTTAGTTTTGGGAAATTCTCATAATGAATTCCCTTTCACTTCATCAGATGATTTCAAAAGCATATATGGGTATGTATACCGTTTCTTAACAGTCTCCTATAGAAAACCTACCACTGAATCTGAGTGATTTATAGTACAATGATATAGAATTGATGCTATTAATTCTCCCCTTGAAGGTCCAAATATATGAAAGTATGACACAGAAAGCAATTATCTCCAATATAGCAAGACTTATATAAATAAGAATTTGGCCACTTTTATGCATATAATTAGCCCCAACTGAAAGAAAAATGATAATGCTAAGGATTAGAACTGGAGATATCTCCCTTAGCATAAACAGTTATTCACTCTTTCAAAACTGAATAATATGTACTGATTACTTCTTATGTACTAGGTGGTGATATATTTGATATCCTAGAGAAAATAAATGTCTAGTGAGTGGAAAAGCCATGTATGAAGATCACTTAGGGTACAATGCAATATGTGCAGCCATAAATGCATGAACAAAATGCTAAGGTCACTGAAATAACAACTAGCACAGAGACAGGAGGGTTTCAAAGAAGAGTAACATTTGATATTCATGTTTATTTAGCTGCTTTTATTTAGTGTAAAATTAAATGGATTTTAACCTATTATTGATTGTTCAATTTATTACTTTTGCAAAGGAAGTAGTGTGTTTTTGGCTATAATAATTATTAAGCAAAAATTGAATTATCAATGAATTATCATTTATACTCTATTTTCTCAATATTCTCAAATGACAAAGGCTTCATCTTCTCTTAGCCTTTGTGAAACAAATGAGTGAGGAGAATGTGACTAAGGGGAAATGGATCTGTGGATCTGTTTACTACCATTTACTAAGATAGACAGGGGCATGATGTTCCTAAACTACTTATTTTTTTTTCCTTTCTTTTATATAGTCCTAAATATTACTTGTGTTAAATGGGGAAGAGTAGTTTAGATTTGGCTGTGGTCTTCAGCTAGTTGAAACCTACTCCAACTTCATAAAGTCAGTTTTGTTGTTGTTATTCGTGATTTACCATTGATAAGATGATTATTCTTTGAGATGGATATTAAAGATGGATTCCTGAAAATTTTACTGAGAAGAGCTGATAATAATCAAATTCTAGTATCTACCTAGTAACTATGACTGAGCCTATGTAAGGAAAAAAATGTGTGTAATAGACAAGTTCATGATAAGTCAATGGTGAAAAGGATTTTCTAAAAAATACAAAAAATGAGTACATCTTACACTCCACTAATTAATGTATATAAAGCATGATATTCTGTCTTCCTTTTCCTATACAGATCATACTATACTTATGAGTTTTGGGCAAATCTTTTTACTTAAAATATTCCATGGATGGTGAGTAGAACAACTAGGAGAATTAAAGTCTTGTTATAAAGAAATATAAATATCTACAAAAAAAGGAAAAATCATATTCAATAAAAAGGCAAAAGACCCAGAATAGCCAACACAATATCAAGGGAAAATAAAAAACCAAACAGAATTAGATGACTTACACTTCTCAACTTCAGAACTTACTGTAAAGCTACAGTAATCAAAACAGTGTGATATTGATAAAAGACTAGACAAATAATTCAATGGAACTGAATAGAGAGCCCAAACATAGACGCACACAAATAAAAACTTGTGGGCTTGATAAAAGAGCAAAGGCAATTTAATGGAGAAATGATAGTCTTTTCAACAAATGCTGTGGAAAGAAAGGGACATACACATGCAAAAAATTATGAATCTAGACATAAACCTTACAACTAACACAAAAACTAATTTGAAATGTATCATAGACCTAAATGTAAAATGAAAACCTCTAATACTCTTATAATATAGAAGAAAATCTAGGGGAACTTGGGTTTAGTGATGCCAAAATATACAAAGAACTCTTAAAACTTAACAACAACAACAAATACAAACAACCCAATTTAAAAATGTGGAATACATCTGAACAGACACTTCATCAAAAAAGATACAGGTGAGAAATGAGCATATGAGAAGATGTTCCACATCATATGTCACTAGGGAGTTGCAAATTAAAACAACAGTGAGATACTACTACACATCTATCAAATAGCTAAAGATCAGAACACTGACAATACTGGATGCTGACAAGAATGTGGAGAAAAAGGAGCATTTATTCATTGCTGGCAGGAACACAAAATGATACAAGCACTTTGGAAGGTGGTTTTTCAGTTTCTTAAAAAGCTAAATATATTCTTGCTCTGTGATCCACCAACTATCCTCCTTGGTATTTACACAAATAAATTGAACACTATGACCACCCAAAGACATTCAAGCAAGTGTTAATAATAGCTTTACTCATAATTATCAAAAATTACAAGCAATTAAAATATTCATCAATAAGTAAAAAAAAATAGACAAACTGTGGTACATCCAGACAATAGAATATTATTCAGCGATGTAAAGAAAATGTGCTATTGAGGATTGGTTCGAGATGGCGTAGAAGAAGGACATGCTCTCACTTCCTCTGTCGTGAACACTGGAATCACAACTAACTGCTGAGCAATCATCTACAGGAAGACTGGAACTCATCAAAAAAGATACTCCACATCCAAAGACAAAGGAGAAGGCACAATGAGACAGTAAGAGAGGAGCTATCACAATAAAATCAAGTCCCATAACTGCTGGGTGGGTGACTCACAAACTGGAGAACACTTATACCACAGAAGTCCACCCACTGGAGTGAAGGTTCTGAGCCACATGTCAGGCTTCCCAACCTGGGGGACTGGCAATGGGAGGAGGAATTCCTAGAGAATCAGAGTATGAAGTCTAGTGGGATTTGATTGCAGGACTTTGGCAGGACTGGGGGAAACAGAGACTCCACTCTTGGAGTGCACACACAAAGTAGTGTGTGCATTGGCACCAGGGGAAGGAGCAGTGACTCCATAGGAGGCTGAACCAGACTTACCTGCTAGTGTTGGAGGGTCTCCTGCAGAGGCGGGGGGCAGCTGTGGCTCACCAAGGGACAAGGACACTGGCAGCAGAAGTTCTGGGAAGTACTCCTTGGTGTGAGCCCCCCACGAGTCTGACATTAGCTCCCAAAGAACCCAGGTAGGTTCCAGTGTTGGGTCGCCTCAGATCAAACAATCAACAGGGAAGAAACCCAGCCCCACCCACCAGCAGTCAAGCAGATTAAAGTTTTACTGAGCTCTGCACACCAGAGCAACAGCCAGCTCTACCCATCCCTAGTCCCTCCAATCAGGAAAGTTGCACAAGCCTCTTAGATAGCCTCATCCACCAGAAGACATACAGCAGAAGCAAGAACTACAATCCTGCAGACGGCGGAACAAAAACCACATTCACAGAAAGATAGACAAGATGAAAAGGCAGAGGGCTATGTACCAGATAAAGGATCAAGATAAAACCCCAGAAAAACAACTAAATGAAATGGAGATAGGCAATCTTTCAGAAGAAGAATTCAGAATAATGATAGTGAAGATGATCCAGGGCCTTGGAAAAAGAATGGAGGCAAAGATCAAGAAAATGCAAGAAATGTTTAACAAAGATCCAGAAGAATTAAAGAACAAACAAACAGAGATCAACTATACAATAACTGAAATGAAAAATACACTAGAAGGAATCAATAGCCGAATAACTGAGGCAGAAGAACAGATAAGTCACCTGGAAGACAGAATGGTGGAATTCACTGCTGTGGAACAGAATAAAGAAAAAAGAATGCTCTCACTCCCTCTTTTTGGCAAGGCAAGAATCCTGCCTTGCCAAAAAAAAAAAAAATGTGCTATTAAGCCATGAAATTCCATGGAGCAAACTTGAATGCATTTTGCTAGGTGATTAAAAAAAACACTACATAATGTCTGATTCTAACTATCTGACACTCTGGAAAATAATGAAACTATGGAGAATATTTAAAAAAATCAGCTGTTGCCAGAGGTTTGATGAAGAGGAGTAAGGGATGAACAGATGGAACACAGGATATTTTTAAGGCATTGAATCTATTCTGTATGGTACTGTAATGGTGGATATATGCCATTATACATTTGTCCAAACCCATAGAATGTGCAACACAAAGAATGAGCCCAAATGTAAACCATGGACTTTAGTTAATAATAATATCTTATCATTTGTAACAAATATAACAAGCTAATGCATATGAGGAGGGGACAGGGGAAGTAATGTAGTATATAGGAATTCTGTAGATTCCACTCAAGTTTTCTGTGAAACTAAAACTTCTCTTAAAAATAAAGTATATTCCTTTTCTCCACACCCTCTCCAGCATTTATTGTTTCTAGATTTTTTGATGATGGCCATTCTGACTGGTGTGAGATTATATCTCATTGTAGTATTGATTTGCATTTCTCTAATGATTAATTTTGAAGTATATGTAATATTTTAGATAGAATCAGCAGTATATATCCTAGACTTGGAATAGTATATATTGAAGGGTAAAAATTCATCCTACATGGAAGTATTTCACTTCAGCATGAGACCAGCATGAGTAGTCTAATGATTCAAAATATTAAATAGTGCGATTGACCACTTTGGGGTATGGCAAATGTCTTGCCAATAGAATTATTGAAAGAGAGGCAGGATTAACACTCTTTGGTTATGGTGCTAAAGAGATTCATGCATGCACTGATGAGTCAGAAAAAATAAAATCTCTCAACATATCCAAACATGAAGTTATATGATATCATAATAAATATAATTATCAAGTTGCCAGTATACAGAAACAGTGATTCCATTACTCATTGATTTTTTTAGTTTTAATATGTGAGTGGCAAATTGACTCCCTCTTTGAAAAAATGTAAACCAAAAATGTAATGTGTGAACTTTTCATCCTAATTTAAGAAAACCAAGTTAAAATAATATTTAGGACAATGAGGATAATTTGAATTTGTGCTGAGTATTTTAGATATATTAAGACATTATATATATAATATATATATGCATGTGTTAATGTAAAATCAAAATATCTGTTAGTAATGAGTGGATTGATAACTAAGTTTTGCTTTAAAATAATATAGCAAAATAAAAAATATATGGAAGCTATATAAAGGAAAATGGATAAAAACAATATATAGTGATCATTATACTGTATTATTCATTATATTATAGTTATATTAATTTTTCTTTTGTGTATGTTTGAAATTTCTTATTATAAATTGTGTATAAAAGATAACTCCTGGAAAAAATGATAATAAGAAATCAATTTGGGTAAATAACATGAGAGACAGATTGTAAAATAATGAAGTGAGGAAGATAAGAATTCAGAGGATAATAGTTTAAAGAAAATACTATTGCTGCCCTCAGAAAGATAAATGCAAATGTTGAGTTCATGAAATATTAACAGGAAAACAAAAAGTTGTATACGGGAGGTATGTCACATGACATAGCAGTTAATAATGTGTACATAGTCCCGATAGTTAAGGCACTGACTCTGAATTTAATTTTTTAAATGTTATTATAAAAATGTTGGGAGTGGAGAGGGAAAGAAGAGGGTTAAAAGACTCATATCAGTCACAAGAAACAGACTATTTGACTTTGTTAATAATGTGTGAAAGTAGAGGTTTCAGTATTGGTGCATTAGCCCAATTATACACAAGTCCCAGGTCAGTTCACTCTGATATATTTGGTCCTTTGTTGATAGTAGCAGTAACCAGCAACTTCTTCCACATCCATAAACAAAACAGAGAGGATAGGTAGCGACTTTTCACCCATGGCTTTCTCTTTCTTGTCTCGGCGGGAGCACTGTTCATAGAAATGCCTCCAAGATATTTTTTAGGTCCCATAGAACCAGGATATGTGCAGATATCCTGGCAGCAAGGAAGACTGAGAAACTGAGTATTTTAAATTTCCACACTTTATAGGGGAAGAAAAATTCTGCTAAAAAGGCAGAGACTAGAGGGAAGAATTGTAACCAATATTATTTATTGTAGGAGCTAGAACTTCCATTTGCCATTTAAAAGCCATAAGGTAATGTATAAAATTATTGATTCCTGAAAGGATAGTGAATAAATATATATTTGAGGTATATAGAAATATGTTCAAAACACTGCTAAAAATTTGGGAAGAAATTGCCCCAGGGGAAGGTAGAGAACACTCATTTATTGCTCTTTTTGATTACATAATATATATTTATTCAAATGTGCGTGTGTGCGTGTGTGTCTCTGTGTGTGTAAGCTCTTATGGCCCTTCCAAAGATGAACTAAACTACATCATTTTAGAGTATGAATGTGAGCTGATATTTGCTATCACATTTACTCTTTTTAATCAAATTTATTTTTAATATCCAAGAATTTTGGAACAGGGGATGTGCTGTACCCTGCGGAATGCCATACATTCCATCTTCTTTCTTATCTGAGTAAATCAAATTTGCTTCAGTAATCATTTCTCAGGCACCTGCAGCCTGAGGGGCCCTGCCCTCAGAATGGGTGAGTGAGAGGCCATGTCACACACCGGCAATTCAAGGGATTCAACTGGTTCTTGTGGGTGTGTTTGTTCACGGAATAGTCATTTAATATAAAAGCCAAATGCTTCACTAACGTTCCGTGAACTGGATTTCCCTGGGGTCACCTCGAATAAGAAAATGTTATAAAAGGGGTGGGGAACAGAAAATAACTATATTAAGAACAGCCAGAGAACAAACTTGCAGTGGGTTATTATAAAAAAGCCATGAAATCTCATGAAAATTTGGAGCTTTGTCTTTATGAATCCAATTCATGCAGCCGTTAGTATTCTCAAATTGCTACATTTTTCTAAAGTTTCCCAAAGTGAGATAACAAGAGAAGTAATCAAAGAAGGGAAGGAATTCATGGGTTATGTCTTTTATTTAAAAAAGTATGTATGTAGATAATATCTTGTTTATATTGGTGGAGATTTCAAATTTAAATATTTTAAAAGTTGTAAGCCACTGAATATTTTAACACCATCATGATTATGGAATACAAAAAATGCTAAGATATATTCCTTGCCCCTGAGAAAATCTGAATATTTTTCAGGATAAAAATATAGAAATATACATTTCTGAGTATCCTCAAATATTCAATAAAATTCTCTATAATTTCTGGGGGTTTTGAGGTTTGTGTTAAGTAACTAAATTTACTTTACCTCACACAGAAGAGCTCAAAGAACCAGTATTCTTAGATTTACTTTAATTTAGAATCACTGTATTTTTTTTCGTAATTTAACTTCTACATTTAACTGCTTCTACATCCAGCAGTAGCCTACTGACTTAGTGTCTCAACTTAAGGCCTAATCTGTTTCACCCAGATATAGATACTGGATGCTAATATGTGATTCTGATTTGTTAAGAATGGAGTACTCATTCACTACTGATGGCATGCAGAGTTGATCAATGAGGTCATCTAACATAAGCCCAGCAGGCAAACCCCAAAACTGGTCACATTTTATGCATTTGAATTAGGTTTTAACTTAGAATCCCAGACATGCCCAAGCCCTCTTAGGAAAACATGTTTAGTTCCACACAGAAACTGAGAAGTTATAATGTAACTGTCTACATCAATAGTTCATTGGATGACTTATTATCTTGCTGGTTTCCTTCCCCATTCTTGCCAAAGATGGCAGATATCCTATAAGCTCAGTTGAAATAACACCTTTATCTAGCTCAGATAACTTCATTTCCCATCTCATACCCTCCACTTTGAACTTTCTCACTTTGTTTTTGTTTCTCCAGTTTATACCCCATTGCTTTGTATCATCTTATTTAAGAATTTTTTGAGCAAATGCTGTATTATTATAGATATTTGGGAACACCATAGTGAAGGAGAAGAATCTAGAAGAACTAATGGGTTTACATTACAAATGATGACTGTTTTATACAGTTTAACTGCCATTTTTATTTTACTTCTTCCAAAAATTTATCTTTATAAATGTTCCTTTGGATATATTTGGACACCAATGCCCAGCAAAGATAAAAAGACTCAGCGGAGGATAGGCACAATAAGTTCTACTGGTTAGGAAGAGGATTGGAGAGATACCACTTTCCATATATCTCTCCACTCTTCTCTGTTCCCTCAACCTTCTCCTCATCCAGGCTATTGTCCACACATCCACAGTCCATCCTGGGTATTTATCTTTCACATTATGATTATTCCAGATATGTAATCAAAATATAAATATATCATACTTCTCATATAATAAGTTACAAGTAATTCCTGAAGTGTCAGGTTTGGGGGAAGCTGACCCAGTCTATTTTTCACTAGTCCCCCTCTTGCCTCCTATTCTCCAGTCAAATTGAGCTATTATGTACTCCATGAAATTGGGCTATTTTCAGATTTCATGCCTCTGAAAATATATTTTTGTCAAAATAAAATGGTTTTCCCCCACACTCTTTTCATATTTCCAAGCATTCTTTTAGGTTAAACCAAATGATTCTTTTTCCATTTGCCTTCTGCAATTCTCTAAGCTTAAACCTGACTACTTTCTGTGAACTTCTATAACGTTTTAACTGGTTCAGTTTTCTTAAGACACATCCTTTTCTACCTTATGTGTTACAGATATTTACACCTATTTTATGTCTTTACTTGACTCCAACTTCCAGAAAATCAGTGTCAGAAGACTAAGGAAGGAATAACCTCCTGTTATTCTCATTAGAAATAATGAGAAAAAAAATAACTTTTTGATAAAATGTAATAACACCATGGAAGAGAGAAACAAGGATTTTAATTTTTTTCTTCGTGTGTCTTGATGGGAAAGTGGGATATACAATCCTAGTCAGTAGCAAATAAAGGAGTCACTCTACATAACCAGCTGATTGAATCAATGTGAGGAAAACAGGTGATGTTGATGGTGATGATGAAGATCTAGAGAGTCTTTAAGAGCTAGAGTCTTTACCGAACAATGGTTTTTCTACTCAATGAGAAGTTTTATAGGATTTATCTCAATTACTCTTTACAACATACCCAGGAGGTTGTATAATCTTCATTTTCTAAACAGACTAAAAGTCAGTTAAGAAAATTTTATAAGACAGAACCAAAATTTAATCCCATTGCTGTCTAGCTCTTAAACTTTTCGTTCATAATAGTTTGTTCATGGTGTTTCGTATGTAGCAGGGTCGCTCCCTCACTGCGATCTATTGAAATTTAGCTCTCGACACAAGGATTTGAAAAAAAAAAAAACCTTGTTCACTTTTTAAGAAATAAATTAAAAGACACAGTCTACATTCAATATGCAACATGTGTTTAAAAAATGTAACATATTGTGGGGTGGCTGAATATACTAATACATGTAAATCCCAGGTTTTTCAAAGGAAAAAATAAGGATAAATTTGTGAGATAAAGATTTTGTAATACTGAGATTTCCTGGGAATACTCAAGGTCAAAATATATTCCCTGATTTGAAGCTCAGTATATCTATAATATAAGGCATTTGCCTCAATTATATCTACTCATGCAATTTGAGGGCATGAGTTATTTTTCTCTGCTTCATATATCCCCAGCAAACTGGGAAAGTAGAAAATGCAGCCTAGTAATATTCCATAAAGCAAAAACACCCAAGGAAATTATTGTAATATAGCAATATTCATAGACAAAACATTTTCACCCACTGGCAAGCCAAATTTCATACCTATTTTCTCATTGTCATCTTACTTAATAAGTTGGCATTAGATCATATTAGATCTGATTGACTTCTTCCTTTGCTTGCCTTTGCTTCCATCACATCCTGCTTATGATTTTTTTTGTTTCTCTCTATATGACTTTCACCTCTGTAATTATTTTTTAAGTTCCTCCTCTTCTAACCAACACTTGAGGGGGTGAGAGATTTTGAATGTTCTACTTTGGGTTCCCTTGTCACTTGATATTTTCCTCCTAAATTATCCATTCCCAAAAGTGCACCTCTCTTCAAAGTTGTCTTTTGGTTTCCTGCAAATATATACCTGTGTTTTTAATGTATGTATTTGAATTCTCCCAGGCCTCAATGAGGCAAATTTGGCATTTTCCACATCACATGGCTTTCTCTTCAGTGGTTTCCTACCTTACTAAAGGGCACCATTGTCTCATGAATTACTCAAGCCAGATACTTGGGACTCATCTTTGAATAACTGCCCTACTCACCAAGGTAGGGAAATTCTAGCTCTAAATATCTCAAATCCTCCGCATCTCCCCTTCTCCAAAATGTCAAACCCTGTATCGAAGTCTCCATCATCACTCCTAAGCTGTCTTACAGAATCCACTCTGGCTCAACAACCCATTCATTCTTCTCTCTAGTAGAGTGAGCAAACTTTAAAATGTGATTATGCCATATCCTTGTTTAAAACATTTAAAGGTTGTCTCCTTTACTTTGTATGAAGTGTGAGCTTTACATATTGTCTGGAAATGCCATGACTTGCTTTCCAGTCATATATCTCACTGCTACTTCCTTGTTTTCTATGCTGCAGTTGTAGTTTTCTTTCAGTTCCTCAAATATCCTGTGTTTTCCTCCTGCTTCATATGTTCGCTGGTTATTTTCCATCTGGAGCATACCTCCTCTTCACATTAATCTGCCTACCCAGTCCCTACTGCCCCTGCTTCTCACACATAAGCTACCTTACTTAAGTCCTTCTTCATCATGAGATCAGAGCTCTCACGCATTTCTTGGAAAGAATTTCCTAATTTCATCTTATTGCTTGTCCTTAATACCTTGCTTGATTTTGTAACAGTCGTATGTTCAATATCTGTATTTTTGGCAAGATTGTAATTTTTATGTGAGGATGAACTGTATCTTCTTTGTGGCTCTTTCCCCATGATGTGGTTAGAACCTAATAGATCTCAGTGTTCACTGGATGGAGAAATTAACCTACTACTATATCTTGTTGTAAACAGAAATATAATAAAGACTTGGATAAGTACATAGAAAGATTTTTGACATATGCCTGAATAATGATATGAAAGAAGGAAGGGATCTGTATGTGCTTATAGAATTTTCCCTTCCCTAGAAAAAAACCCAAACAAATAAATAATAATGAGTTATTGACAGTAGTACTAACACTTATTTTTCATGGTATTTTAACCAGATTTGCAATAGCTGTCCCTTTATAGAAATGTACCTTTTGTTATGAAGCATAGAGTGAAAATGTCAAAGAAGAATTAACGTGTTTCAACTATAAATTAAAAATCAAATCTTAATAGTAATCTGTCAATGAAAACAAATATAAGGTTTGAAAATAGTGTACATTACTTTGTAACATTATAAAACATAGGATTTTTATTTCAAATATGAATGATTATGAAAAAATTTAGATCATCTGACATTCTAATGACAGTGCAAATGCAGCTTATGTCTGTAAGAGCAATTTGTTGGAATTTATAACTATATATTAAGCTCTAGAATGTCTAATAAAGCAACATGATAAGAAATTAAGATCCCCGGTATTATTTTCTTTTACATATTTAAAGTAGAGTTTATAGAATGAAGTAAAAGGTGGCTACCTGGATGGTAAAATGGTTTCCATGGTCTGAATTAAATTGAGAAGAATCATAACATTAGAATTAATAATGGGAATTAGCAAGTTTATACATCCCAAATTTCCAATAACACTTATTAAAATTTAAATTAGACTAGATCTTCTCCTACATAGGACCCTCCCACGATATCATCTATTGTTTTTAAATGTGGTGTAGTTCAGATTTTTCTAAAGTCAAGTTATATCATTTCCATTTTCCCTTTGGAAATGAAGTTCATCAACTTCTTTCTCCTTTCCCACTTCCTCTCTTTAGCTGTTATGCAGGTTTTATATTTATTTTTATAAGTTGTAAAATAAATATGTATTGAATTATCTAAGTATCCCAAGCTTCATGCTGAATTAGCATCGACCTTTGACAAGTTTTTCATATTGGAATATTGTGTTGTTGGTACATAGTTATTCACTCAATTAAATAACACTTTTGAACTTTTTTGTTCTAACTCTTTCCTACACCACTATTCTGCAAAGATTCATTCTTTGTTTCTGGCTTTACAGAGGGCTAAGTTTCCTTTGAAGAACTCTCATTTCTTTTAAGAACACCTCTTCTCTTTAGTCATTTTGAATCAACCAATCTCTAGAAGAAGTGATATAATTCCAACTTCATCCATTATATCTGGTCAGGAAACACAATTGCTCCTATCTTTCAGCATTTCAAACACTCTCATATTCTTGTTGAATTAATGACTCAGCAAAACATCATTTTCTGAACGATTCTCATTCCTTGATCCAAGTAAGACAGAGCTTTTACCATCCAGCTTCTGGAGATTTTGTTTTTTGAAATTGACATCAGACAGTTAATCACAGACATTGAGCCTGGTCATTTAAAAAAAAAAAAGGTTAAAAGATGCTTCAAAAAACCATGCAGCCTACTTTACGTACTTTTCCACATGATAATAACTGGGAGAGGTTTTTTTTTCTTTTAATGCTTGTAAATTAAACATTAGAATTGAAAGTTAAATCTAAAGATATTTCCTCAAATTTATGAAAACTGCCATGAATATGTTGCCAGCACATAGTGATGGACAGAATATGGGTGTACAGTAGCAAAGTATTAGGAACCAAATAGAGTTCTAGAGGTAAGTTTAGAGTAAGTTTATGTCAGGAATTCCACTTTTAATTATGATGTAGAAGATATAAAGTGTTCCTTTTGCATATGGGGAGAGTTTATTGTTTGTAACCTTTTTTGAATATAAGCACTGCATCTCTGGTTTTAGTTTTAACAAAAATTATGGATACAGACATTATGTGTCAGGCTCTTTATTGGAAACTGAGCTACTAGTATTGATTACAGACTGTCTACAGATCATTGGTTGACCCTCACATTTCTCTGAACAATATGGCTTATATAACTGCTTATTGTTTCGCATCTACTTTTGTTCCCTATTAACTTTTCTTTGTAATGTTACCCTTAACAGATCATTCTCTGGAAAGGCTTTGAAACTTATAGTAGTAATTAGAATCCAGTTCCTGTTCCAGCTGGAAGCCATCATAGAGTTTTGCAAAAGAGTATAACATTAGAAAAATCATAACATTATCCATTTAGTAGTGAAAGAATCACTTGAGACGTGATATCACTGAGATCAACACACAAAGAGAAAAACGTTCAAGATACGAAATCACATCCTGAATGAGTACTTGAGCACAAATAGGAAAGTAAAGGGTAAATATTGAAGGCAAGGAGAAAATATCACTTTAGGTATAAACTGTTAGCTTAAACCACTTTTAAGAGAAAAAACATACTTTGAAGCAGCAGACTTCTGAAGAAAGAATATTGTCATATTGCTTTATAAGACCTGAAATGTATTATCACTGAAAGAAATTATACAATTGTCTTCCCTGGAGTTCTGAGAATGAAATAAAATAATAAAGTGTGTTAAAGTGTTTGGGGAAGGAGATAGACTAATTGCATTGTCAAGGTCTTTCCCAAACCTATAATTTTATGACTACTTCATTAACTTTAGTCATATTAACTAAAAACTGTCATGAAATGAAAATTTATTTCCATGGTCATAGAAGTTACATTTTACCAATAGTACCTTCCCTTTCTGACAATTTCAGAACAACAGTTAATAACACAATCACATAAAAAAGTATTACATGGTTAAAGAAAAATAGGTTTAAAATTGACCTCCAAATATTTAACAAAGGAACAAATTTTACATGAGTTCTATTTAAAATACAATCTCTGAATTCAATGGAATATAATATAGAAAAACAACAAGCAGTATATATGAGTATTATCCAATTTTACTGAAATTCTTATTTGTCCAGAAATAATTTCTTTTAACAGTACTTTAACAAGTATTTTATAATACTTTACAATTAGGCAAAATGCTTTCACATATGTTTGTATTCAGTTTCATGTAGATGATCTCTAAACCTGCACTCCAAAGAGCCTGTGGGTCCAACTGGAATACATCAGAAGCCACCAGAGTCTTGCCCCACTTAATAAGAACAACTCCATTTTCTTCTGTGGTGTTTTAATTTTGTATTATTTATAAAATTTTATTTGCAAAAATCCAACTGCATATAAAAAATTATTGTACACACTCCTTTAAAGTGATTTGTGCAATTCCCAAAACAGACTGAAAAATACAAATATGGTACATAATAAGTACGCTTGCAACAATGCGGATTGTGAGCTCCTTGAATAAAGCCTTTAATATTATATTTTGTGTAACAGTAACATATTTAATATAGAATGTTCTTTTTTAATTGTTTTTTATCAGTTTTATAGCATGTTTTAAATGCACAAAATTAACCATGGATTATAGAAATCTTGGTTTAGGTGAACAACTTGTCCTAAATTCTGATTTTTAATTTTTAATAAAATTACTCATAGAAGATGAATATTTAATTGTAGGTTTTCCAAGTTAGTGGCTGTATTTTCTACTTTCAACTATTTTAATATTTCAAGAAATTACAGCCATTTATTTGAAAAAGGTTTAATCTTAGAATGTTTATGAAAATATAACCATCACCATTAATTTGATACACTACAAATATCTAATAAGATAAGTGAGACAGGCTTAAATAATTAGAGGAAAACCACAAGCTGTTTCATTTCCTCATCAATCAATAAGAAATTATCCTGAACAAGAGTCGGATGACCTCTGAAAATTTGATCCTTTCTGTAATTATACTGATGTTAATAAAATTAGACAATCTCGATTTAATTTGACCTTATGACGATATTAGGATTGAATATTAAATAAAGAGAGGCAATTAAGAATTAAATAAAATGCTTTAATATTTTGAACCTGAAATATCCTTCTAATCTAACCTCTTTTAAAATTCAGACCTTTTAATTCTCTAATGAAAAGCAATAGTAAAGGTTAAAAATACAATGAAGAAAAAGAAAGATAAGGGGTAAGAAGAAGCAAGGAATGATTTTTAAACAAGACATATTTTTAACCTATAAAATATGTATTTTAATGATATAAATGTTGTGTTGTGGTGGAGGGATTCATCATTTCACTGAAATTTATATATTTGTATTTGTATATGATCCTCTTTTATGAAAGCTCTCATGTCAAGAACAAAATTAATTAATAGGTTCATTTTATATTTCTTCAAGTGAAAGTTTCAAAATTAAAACATATCCTTATAATTCTTAAGGTAATTTAAAGCATTAGTCAGATACTAATGTCATTGGTTTTCAACCCTATCCATCTGATACCTTTTCTTAAATATTTGTATACATCAAACAGAAATGAAGATCTACTCCTAACATTCCACATTTGATGTAAGAGGAAAAATAAAAAAGTCCATTCATAATCATGTACTCTAGGTGAGGCTAGATATTGCTTCTCTTAGTATGGTGACCTTCCTATATTTCTGATATGAATTGATGTATTTAGATATTGATGATATCCAAATACATCCTTTCCTTTCTTATTTGAGACTGACTTTTGTCTGTCATTCTATAGAAATATTATGACATAAGACATTTACATGTCCTTATGATATTGACCTAGACATCAATTCTGAAGGATATTCTTCAGGTTCATTTTCTCCTCCATTTGAAATTTATAAACAAACAAACACTGTTAGGAAAGGAATGGTCCAATCCTTGGTGTACCATGATTTACTAATGAAAGATTTTCAAGCCTGCTTGTTTTAAAATGAAAGAAGGATTGAAGTAGCATTGCTCAAGAATTCTCTAGAATAGCTACACATGAGTTGACATATGGCAAGTACTCAGCACAGTTTTTGGTCCATGGTGCACAGGTGAATAACTAATATTTCACCCTGCTAAGAACTTTTTCCTCCTCTCCTTGGGATACGGGAATACACAAGCTTAATTTGAAGTGAATGGGACATTATTTGTAGAAGTAAATTGGGAGACACATCATCTGTTGACAGATAGTTAGTGGCAAAGATATAAATATTCATATGAGTGAAGTAAGGAAGCAACATGACTATTCCAAGCTGAATGAATAGTTTAAATGACAAAGTGATGTAATCATCATAAAAGAGATTAAAATAGAGTGGAATTTAGTGAAAAAGTATGGCTATAAAGTCTACAAAAAAAAGTTGAATTTAGTACAAATACAGCTATGTTAAAAAAATAATGTAATATTAATTCCATTAAGATAATTGTAAGGAACAATTTTCTATTTGAATTTATAAACACAAGGTAAATGATATCCCACTATATACTGTACGAATGTGGAGTAAATATGTATGATAAATCTGTATCTTTTAAAATTGTGTTTTTCTTATTTGAGAAAAATAGATTGGATATCTAAAAATAGTATGAAAATAAACCAGATATGATGAAGAGTATGAAAATGAATAGTATGAAAGTGAATTTATGATGTAAAAATATTTCTGATAATGCTTTTTTTTCTTTCCTAATATACTTAGTTTTGTTTGTTACTTTGTTTGTTTTGGTTTTTGGTTTTGGCCTTTTACTTATGTATTAAACAAAATGTGAGTCCTAGTTGGCATTTTTGGTGTGCTTTCCCAATTGACTTAGTTTTAATGCCACTTTATAATTCCTGAAAACACTTCACACATTTCATATTGCACATATTTGTATTACTACATTCAGTTAATCCATAGATTACATCCAGTTAATTCATGTATGGTGTCCTGGGCTGAGAATCTTTTCCTGTTTTGCTGATAATTTAAAATTTTCATTTTGAGGAAAAAGGAGTAGAGGTCAAATGGACTAGCTAATGTATCATTTTTTTTTAACTATACTTACAAATTTGCCTGACATATAATGTTATCCCCAAATAGGTCTTAGCAGACTCATCTGTTTCTTGTATACTTCTGTTTTCTGTATAAATTCAGAACCATGTTCACTTACAAAGAATTGATTTCCACCTGAGTAGACAGAATCAATGAATGAACTGTTTTTACAAATTTTACTACTTGTACCCTTGACCAGAGCCTATGATTTGTATTTACAATCCATGAGAGCTCTCAGGCCCTTCAGAACTGCCTGTATCTAAAAAAAAAAAAAAAAAAAAAAAAAAAAAAAAAAAAAATTATAGTTAATGCAATGTAACACTTTAAAACTATATTTCTGCCACTAATGCTACCACCTATAAACTATTTCTCCAGGCATTTTGACAAATTTAGAATAATAATATAAGTTATAAATATTCTTATCTTCAAAGTATTAATATCTTCTAATTATTTCTACTCTTTATTCAAGGATTTTTTTCTATTGGGTTATTGTTGCTTTACAATGTTGTGTTAGTTTCTGCTGTACAATGAAGTGAATCAGCTATATGCATATATATATTCCCTCCCTCTTTGACCTCCCTCCCACCTACCCCATCCCATCCATCTAGGTCACCACAGAGCACCGGGCTGAGTTCCCTGCGATATAAAGCAGGTTCCCACTAGCTATCTGTTTTACATATGGCAGTGCACATATGTCAATCCCAATCTCCCAATTCATCCCCACCCACCCCGTGTCCGCACATCTGTTCCCTACATCTGAATCTCTATTCCTGCCCTGCAAATATGTTCATCTGTACCATTTTTCTAGATTCCACATACATGCGTTAATATACGATATTTGTTTTTCTCTTTCTGACTTACTTCACTCTTTATGACAAGGACATTTAAAAAATATATTGTTAGTGAAGAATCTTGAGGAATGTGGTTATTCATGAGTTTACCTGAAAAAGAGAAAAACATATACAACGCTGATGTATCATTTCCCACCATTTTCATTGGAGCAGATTAGTAACATTAAATAAATAGTGAAGATATAGTGTTAGCCAAGGTTGGGAAAATGAGCAGTTTTAGAGAGAAATTTGCAAGTATGTACAAAAACTGCTTCCTCTTCATGTAAGAAATTATAGTCTTGGGGTTTTTTTCCCTCCAGAAACGTTCATAAATTGCAAAATGCATTCAATGAATGTTCATTCCAATAGACTATAACTAATGGTATATTGAAACAACCTAAAGATTCATTTTGAGGGAGTTGCTTAAATAGATTATAGTGTACTCATGTAATTAAAAGATTAAATGATTCAAACACAAATATTAAAATGATAGATGAAGCAGGTATTTGTGCATGGACAGGGAAAGAAACCTACTAGATATTAGGTTAAAAAATAAACATGAAAGAGTATAAAGTCACTTTCCAACATATTATTTTTACCTAAAATATAAGCATATAAATGAATTCTGATTGGTCAGACTTCTTAAATTTGCTATCTTTTAGGGATCAGATTGGGTGGTGGTCTGCATATGTGGATGGACATTCAGTGAATGTTCTCTTTTACAGTGTTTTGTGTCATATGAGGTTTTATATTTGTAATCTGAAAATAATATCAAGATGTTTCAACTTCAAAAGTGAAACAAATATCCTTAATTGTGATTTGTTTAATGCACATATCAGAGTTAATAAAAAAGTCAAATAATAATACAAAGAAATATGCATTTATTTACTATAAAGATGTAATGACTGTTATGTTTACATCTTTTTATTTCCTTTCTCTAAGAAACTAAGTGAACACTTTCGATAAAATTATAATAGAGGGTATTTCTGTTAATTTTCTGAAGAATTTTGTTTTGTTTAGTTTAGTTTTCCTTCTGGGCACTCAGTCTTGTAACTGATCACGTATTTCTCATTGTCGGGCATAATCAACTAAATATTGTTTCCCAACTCTAGCAGGTAAGTTCAAGTGCATGACATGAGTTATGCGCACCAGACACAAACTTGGCTCCATCTTATTGCTTGTCCTTGTTTTCCCTTCTTGTCAGCTTTAACTTATGTGTCATTGTTTTTTAAAAAATACACCTTATTTTACAACATTTTTAGATTTACTGAAAAATGGCAAAGATAGTGTATAGAGTTCCCATATATGTTAGATCCAGTTGACTTTATTATTGACATCTTATGAAAAGTATGGTGCATTTGACAAAATAAATGAACCAAAAATCAGCACATTATTTAAAATCTATACTTTCTTCAGATTTTCTTAATTTTTAACTGATGACCTTTTTCTGATCTGAGATTCTATCCACGATATTACATTACATTTAGTCATCACGTGTCCTTAGACAATTCTAGGCTCTCATCATTTATAGGACTTTTTTTGTTTTTGATGAAATTGACAGTTTGAAGAGTATTGGTCAGATATTTTATGGAATGTTTCTTAATTGGGATGTGTCTGATGATTTTCTGATGATTAGTCTGTGGTTATATATACCAGTATGGACTTGTGTATATTTTATAGTTTGATTTATATTCCAATAATACTTACTGTATTTTTAGGTAGTGAAATACATTTTGACATATCACAATCCCCTTATTGTGTTCCTAGGTGTTCACCAAATTGAAAATGTATTTTCAGTTTTCAACTATACATGAATCTTTATAGCACTTCATTTGTACTCACCAAAAACTGGAAGTAAGAAAAATGTCCTTCAACAAGTGAATAGATAAGTAAACTGTGGTGCATGCATACAGAGATAATGAGCTACTAAACCATCAAAAGACATGGATGAATTTTACATGCATATTGCTAAGTGAAAGAAGCCAATCCGAAAAGGCTACAAACTCTGTGATTCCAATTATATGACATTATGGAAAAAGGCAACACTTTAGAGATATTAAAAAGATCAGAGGTTGCCAAGAGTTTGGAGGATGTAAGGGAGGGTTGAGTAGGTAAAGCACAGGGGATTTTTTTGGATGGTGAAATTATTCTGTATAATACTATAATTATGGAAACATGAAATGATGCTTTTTTTAAAATGTGTAGACCTGTACAGAAAAAAGAATAAACCTAAATGTGCAAATTAAAAAAAAAAATCACTTAGGAGGTCAGGAGACCCCAAAATGGAATGCAGAATGTGCAAATAACTAACTATATTACAGTATGTGAAACAAGTTCACTGACCTTTGGGAATGAGAGAAATCTGGAAGATTAAATGTTAAAGAAACTATATATAAGCACTGCATTCAATTTGAAAAACTGTTTTGCGTAGACATACTAGTTAACAATTCTGATACCAATGACTATTGTCTGAATGTTTGTGCCCTCCCAAAATTCATACGTTGAAATTCTAACCGCCCCCCCAGTAGATGGTATTAGGAGGTGGGGTCTTTGGGAGGTGATTATGTTATAAGTGTGGAGCCCTCATGAATAGAATTAGTGCCTTAACAAAGAGGCTCCAGAGAGATTCTGAGCCTTTTCAATGCTACCACTTAGATCTTAGAAGTGCTAGCCTCTAGAACTGTGGGAAATAAATTTCTGTAGTTTATAAGTAACCCCATCTATGGTATTTTATTATAGCAGCCTGAATGGATTAAGACATCACTGTATATTTATAGGGGAATTTAACAATTAGTTAAGAGGATTAGTTAAGTGGATGATGGATGGTGGGAGCAATGTTTCTCATAGTTGAAGTAAGAGGTTACAGATAAGCAAAGGGACAAGAAGAAAAAAAACCTTGTAGTAATAAATCATAATTGGATATATCATTATTCACTTATGCTTACATTAATGTAGGTACAGATGGTTACACATGGACACATTTATACATTTTGTGTATATACATGGGTTGATACACACATATACATTTGCTTGATGTCAGCTGAGACAGCCTAGAAACAATGACACCCCAGTAACAATGAGCACACTTAGCACCCAGATCTTGATTTTGAATACCATTCTCTAGTAAAAGAACCAGGCTCCATGGAGAGATGGCTGACTATAGGAACAGGGAAGGCAATATACAAAGCAGCTTTGAACATCTTGTAGAAACCAAAAGTAAGGAAGTACATAAACACACACATGTAGAGCAAACTTTTCTTTAGCTAAGGCATATGTTAATGATAAGATCTGAGCCATGATAACTACTCTGAGAGTAATATAAAGAGAACTGATATGGAGACATTAAGGAGATAGAGATCAACTTTTTACTGATTTAAATGTGAGGAGCAAGAGGAAGAGAGGTACCCTAAAACTCAAATTTCCATGGTATCATCCTACAAAGGATGATATATTTGCTTACTACTACAAGGCTAAATATTTCTATTAATCTCTCTAAATACAGACCTTTCTTTAAGTAGCACTTTCAACCACCTCTTCTCCTTTGACATCTACTTTGTCTTTTTTAAATCCCTTCAAATTCAGATGCTGGTACAATATGCCTCATAGTAAATGAAACCCTTTCTCTAGGAGAGAATAGTGTGAAATAAGAAGTGGGGTGAAGCAGAGCACATTAGAGGGATAAAAGAAATCAAATATCTGGAGTTTAGAAAGTAAAGGAAAGTTGACTGGAAGCAACTGAAAAACTAGACAGGAAGTTGAGCACCTTGTTGGATGTTAATACTATTTATGGTGATAAGGGAAACTAGAGGAGTCACTAGTTGTAGTTGTTGGGAGAATAGAGTATTTCAATTATAGACCTGTTCATTAAAGATGCTTTTTAAAAAAAAAACAAAAGAACAAATACAGCAAGAAATTGGATATTTGGGTCTGCAGTTCAAGGGGAAAAATAACAAGATCTAGGCTTAAGTTGTATGTTTGAGAGTCATCATGCTTCAACTGTAAAATGAAGCCAAGGTGGTACTCTTCTTATGTTCTCCCATATCCTTCCATGACTTTCCCTCTTGTTCCTCTAAGCACATGCTTTACTAATTGACTTATGTTTTTTTTGCCCCCATCAAAGTGTAAAGGTCTTAAGGGGATCTTAATGGGTCTTTTAAGGGCAAGATTTGAGTCTTTTTAATCTTTATTTCTCTGGCATGTTTTACAATATTTATTTAATAAATAAATGCATCCTTTAACATAAATAGGCTAATCAGAAATTCTGTGTATTAAGCACAGTAAACTGTGAATTAAGATGAATAGATATTATAATCCACAGATTATAATATATAAACTAACTTTCTGAATAATTACATCATTTAGTCACTGTTACATAGTAGGAACTTGCAACATGGAAGGTAGAAATTATCTCTGGACTTTCATTTTTGTGCCTTGGTTACTAGTGTTCTTTAGTTATGAAATGCGGCAAGACCCTGTGGCCCTTGCCCCCCATGTCCTTTGCCTGCCTTTTGTCTGTAGAAAAACTTTAGCCAAAGAATATGTTTAATCAGAGAAGTGAGAAAATACAGAAACAAAGGAAAACAATCCAGCAAGACTAGTGGCTAATAATAGTTTAGCCACTAAGCATAGTTAAGGACCTTTAGTTCCTTCTCAAGGGCTATGGATAATATTCTGAGCCATATCCTGTGAGCTGTCTTGTATATAGATACTGAAACCCCCGCCAGGTGGAAGAAGTTAACTACATGATGATCAGACTGTAGCCATGACATAAGCTGCCACAATTTCAAGAACTGGCCTCAAGGAAATGGGAACAGACCGATCCTGGAACTAAAGATTAATTGTACTTAAAACAATCAGACCACTGATGACCAATTTCAAGATGACTGTCACAGCTGACCGTGCTGTTTCTGCAGGTAGCCCCCTCCCTCTGTCTACAAAATCTCTTGCCTGCTGGTTGTCAGTGGCGCGGGGTGGGGGTGGGGGGACGGGAGTCGACCTTTGGACAGGTGTCCAGCCTCCCTGCCCCCGTCCCGGTTGCTGACATCCAAAATAAAGCAAGCTTTCCTTTCCACCAACCTCACCTCTTTATTGGCTTTTGAACGGTGAGCAGCCAGACCCCCACTTTCAGTTACAGTTATACTTCTGACCATATATCTAATTCCAACACTGTTCTTAAGATACCCATGGGTCTTAGTAGAATACTGCTTTAACTTCACCAGACCATTTGGTTTAAACACTGCTACAAAATACATGTAAAGTTGTAAATGAGTTTTCTCTTTTAATGTGCCTGGAGTAAGCAGACACTAAGAATACACATTCTTCAAAATCCTTCTAAGACTTTGAAGATGCTTAACTAATATGCATCTGGGAATCAATGAACCCCAACCTAAAATCCTTATTTCTAAGACACATATTACAAACTCTTCAATCAAATACCAGATAACCTTGTAGGAGCTCAACAATTTTACTTGTAGAATAAATAAATCAGTCAAATAAATCAAACCTTTTAGGGCACTGGTGTTTTGGTGTGCTTTTACTAGTGCCTTATGTATTCCATATAACCAATCAGTCTCATATAAGACATGAGCAAGATTAATCTGGCCAGAAATGTGAAAAGAAGGTAAATAATACCCCATGGTTGTCTGACTTGCTTTCCCCCTTTTCCATCCTAATGCATTTAAAAATTTGTCAGTGACAAACAGTAAAAAAAGGCCCGACAATTTTCTAGTCAGCTTCCAATTTAGAAAATATTTAGAATACACTGATGATAACTTACTCCCTAGGAATATTTTAAGCATTTTGGAGAGGAATTAACTTTTATAGAGATGGAGGTAATCATTGCTGAGTAAATAATTGCTGATATGCAATTAATCACCAGTTCTTTTGGGGAAAGCAAAAGAACTTAGACTATTCATTGTGCAATTCTTTTTTTCATAATTATTTTTATTGTCCTTCTAATTTAATAAACTTCACCAGCATATTTCTTAGTATGACAGATACTTTCCTACAATATGCTGTAACTGGTGTCTGAAATTTTCAGTTATTATTTTAAAAAATTTGTTATCATAATTTCTTTACTTGTTTCATGATCTTGATTTTTGAAGTGTTATTTCCTTTTTAGCAAACAGGAAACAATAATAATAATCCTATAAAATTTTACCTACATTTTAAGAGCTGGGTCTCCATTCCTGCCTACTCAAAATTCAAATAAAAACTTGATTTTAATATACAATCCACTTGTAGAGTCAAGAAATTTTGATAGCTTTGCAATTTTTCTACATATGAAATATTGTGTAGTGTTTATGAATTTATATATATTGTACTTGAAAATTATTTGCTTTTTCTAACTTTACTGTTACCTCTACATCTTAACTCAATGCCCCTACTTACTTCCTCTTCACTTTTCACTTTTTTCCCACTTGCATTTCTCATCTTCAATACCTAGCTTGCTCTGCCCCAACTGAATATTTATTTAATATATGTTTATTGAATGTAACTGAATGTAACTACCACCTAATTATATTGGTAACAGATTAAGCCTCTGTATTGTGGGTTCCCATTTTGTATTATTGCAGTTAGGGGGACAAGAAACTAATGTATTTTAAGGGTTAAGGGTCATATCAATTGACAAAGCATGGCCATAAAGCAAACAGGAATTCATATCCCAGATTTGCCATTTATTTTCTGTATGATCCCCAACAATTTTTTAACATACCTGATCTTTCTTTTTCTAATCTGTAAAATGATGATTAAGGCAGTTTAATAGTTGTTGTTTAAATAAGACAATGTATAAATAACATGGTGCCCACGAAACGTTAGTAATAAAAATGGGTGCTTATAATTATGATTTTGTCATTAATGTTTCAGTTCTTTTAGTCTTAAAGACAATTTCACGTCTTATAATTCTCTATTTAAAACACAAAAAGCTCAGGGATGTTATTAATTAAAACTTTCTCTTTAGCTTTAATGACTGAGTGCAAATTCCCTGGGAGAATTTAAGGAAAAGGTGTGAAATTTAAGGAAGGTGTGACTTTTAATTCCTCTCTTCTTTCGTGTTTTGAGGAATGTGGTCAACATATTTTTTGGTCTTCACACAATGGGAAACACTGAGTTAGAGAGTGTTTAATACTATCTATTTCTGTCTACATTTTTCCCTCAAATATGAGTATTTGAGCTTAAATAGAGCAGGAGATTATTTTTTGTGATTAATAAACTTAATTTTAGTAAAAAGTTCAGGTGAGTTCTGTGCTCATCATTGAGAAATACATACTTAATGATTTTTTCAAGAGGAGAAAAAAGGTTGTTTTTTTATGAAAATATTTCCACCAGTTGATTACTTTTTTTTTGGGGGGGGGGTAAATGACATATACCAATGATCTTCAACATGTACTTATTTACCTTTCCTAATTAATCAAACATTATATTGTTCTGTCTAGAAATAAAAAAAGCATCTAATCATAAATTTATGACACAAACTATAATAGTTAACATTGGTTGAAATTTTGAAATATAAGCCTCCATATATAATTATCACTAAAACTGGGTTTTTGGGCACAAGTCTATTTTACTTCATAGTTCCTATAAGATATAATGCCTCTAAGTAAACTATACTAACTCTCATAAATTTATTTCCACTGATCGTTCAATCTTTGTTTCAGAATTTTGCTCTTAGAGACATGAAAGAGAAAGAATTAGGAGAAATAAGTAGCTATAAATAAAGGGCAAGAAAGAGGGAAAGTTAATGTTGGACAGCCAAGTAAGCAAAAGAAGAGATTGAAAAAAGTGTTCTAAAACCGATTTGTGTCCTATATACCTACACAAACATATGTGGCATGTGCATGTGTGGTGTGTGTGTGTACAGGTATTTTTAAAATGCACTGTTGTGGAGCTTTAAAATATATGCTTATTTCTGCTACTTTCACATATGTGACTGAACCAAAGGTTCAACATTGACATTCCGTTTGGATTATGAGGGAAAGGGCATCTCAAAGACAAAAGCCCATCAGAGAATACAAATTGCTTCTAAGTCTTCAAAGTTCAAATGTAATAACCGTTTGCAAGAGCAGTTAGGGGATATCAACGGCCATTGAGATTGCATTCATTTAAGGAGGACAGCAAAGGAAACCAGAGTTCTCACCACATCATGATTTATGGATTTGACTGGAAAACTTGTAATTACTTCCTTAGCACTAGAGGATGAGTACAGTTGCATGAGCTCCACGAAGCTCGAATTCCTGGGAATACAGAGCACTTGATTCTTTTAGGCTGACAGTCTCAAAGGTATTATAGTAGCAAATAGGTCAAAATGTTATTTTGTACCTTAGGTCAGAATGGACAAAGCTGAATTAAGAAGGCTACTGCTTTTTCAACAAATGATTAGTCTTTCAAAATCTCTCTGATAAAATTTTTGGAAAAAAGCATACTAATGAAATACATAATTTTACTGAGAATTTTTATCTGAACAAAGTAACTGATCATATCTAAGTAAAAATTAATGTAATGATTACAGAGATGTATAAAATAATCATAAGACTGGAATATTTCCACTTTAATACATATAGTAATCATTATTTCTTTCTACTTGTGATGTCTACAAATGCAAATATTAAGAAATATCACCTTATTTACTTTCAAATGATGTATCAATTTTATTTTGATTTTCTGGCCAGCTAAAATAAATAGTTAAATCTGGAGAGTGCAGATGTCAGTTTAACATAGAACTAGGAATTTATTATCTACTGACTTCTTATTTCAACCATCACAAGTAATTTATCTATGGCTAACTTCTGTTTTAAAACAATAAAACATGATGGAAATGTACATAGTGAGTTAAGCTTTCTTGCCAAGGAGTAAATAAGATATTTGAAATTTAAAAATTGCCCCATTTATTCTCTTTAATGTACAAGAGAAATAAAGGTAAAATGAATAATAATGACAAGATCTTATGAATAAAAAACTGAATTTAAGAATACTCAATGTATAAATGTCAATTACATAAAAAAGCCATTCTTTTCTCCTGACTACTTAATTGAAACTAGGACTCTTTTACATCTGTGATGGCACTGCTATTATGACTTTGTCTTTTCCCCTTCCTGTATAAATCCTTGCTGCTCTGTTCAGTTCAACAGAGAGTTGGTTTGTTCATTGGAATTCAAATCCACCTCAATTTCTGAGCTCTTTTCCACTTTGCATATATATATATATATATATATATATATATATATAAAATTCATATATGGATCATTTATATAACTCACATGTGGATACATTATTATATATTTATATAAATATATCAATTTTATATTATACATAATATAAATTTATTACAAAATATTGAATTTATCATATATAAATTTGAGATGAGATATATGCTCCAAGTTATGCATATTCATTCTAGTTATTTAAAATAATTAAGAATTTATCTTATATCAGAAATATATCAAAAATAATTTTAACAGCATTCAATTAACTAGGTATTAGAAAGGAGGCAGTGAGATGAATTAGGAGGATGGGATTGACATATATACACTTATATGTATAAAATAAATAGCTAATCAGAACGTGCTGTATAAAAAATATAAAATAAAATTCAAAAAGAAAAGAGGCAAAATGCTTAACACAGTTTGTCATAAATAGTAATTACTGATTCCTTGTAAGGTAGAGATTTTTCTTATACTTTAATGGAAATACTTTAGAGGTCCCAATACTATAACTTAATCAATGTTCCACAGATAATAATGATAGAGTATATTCATGTGACTAGAAAATTTGTTTCTTCCTATACCACTTTGCCTTTCATATAAATATCTATATGAGAAAAGTTATATTGAGCTTGAAAAGGGAATTTTGGTTTTCATTATACAAGCAATAAACTTGAAATTAATACAAATTCCATTCAAAATAACTTCCCCTCCAAAACCACTTAAGAATATACTAACCAAAAATTATAAATATTTTACACTAAAAATTACAAAATATTGCTGAAATTTAAAAAAATCTAAATAAATGGAGAGCTATTTCAGGCATATGTATGGAACACTCAGTACTTTAGATCTCAGTTTTCCTCAAATTGATCTATAAGTTCACACAATCTCTATCATATTCCCCATACAGGTCTTCATAGAAATTTACAAGCTTATCCTAAAATTTACACAGAAATGCAGAGCATCTAATATATACTAAAATGTTTTGAAAAAGAAAATAGGAAGAAAGTAGGAAGACTTACACTTCCTAGTTTCAAAATTTACTATAAGCTATTGTCATATCAAGACAATATGTTACTGGGGTAAGGATAGATATGTAGATCAATATAACAGAACTGACAGTTGAGAAACAAATCCTTATATGTATGATCAGTTGATTGTTGACAAGGATATCAAGGCAAATAAATGGAGAAAGAATAGTCTCTTCATCAAATAGTGTTGGAACAACTGAATATCCATGTAAAAAAGAATGAATTTATACCTAAGACCCCTCAACCTACACTATACCCCCAAAATATACTCAAAATGGATAGTAGAGATAAATGTAGGAGCTCAAACTATAAATCTTCTAGAAGAAAACACACACAAAAATATTTAAGACATTGTGCTAGGCAAAGAGTTCTTAGATGTCGTATACAAAGTAAAATCCATAAAATAATAATATCTTTCGTGCTTCAAAAGATATGAATAATAAAAATTAAAAGATAAAGCACAGAGTGGGAGAAAATATGTGTAAGTCATACCTGAGAAAGGGATTATTATATTCAGCATATAAAAAAAGAAATCTTACAACTTAATCAGAAGACAAATATAAAGCTAAAAATGGGTGAAATATTTAAGTAGACATTTCTCTAAAAAGTATATTAAAATGGCTACTAAACACAGGAAAAGAGAGTCAGCATCATCAGTGATTAGGAAAATGCAAAATAAAACCACAGTGAGATATTACTTCATACTTCCTAGCATGGCTTTAATCAAAGAAAAAAAATAACAAGTGTAGGCAAGGATGTAGAGAAATTAGAACCCTCATACGCTGTTAGAGGACACATAAAGAGATATAGACCTTTGGGAAAAGTTAGCAGTTTCTAAAGTTAAACATAAACACCATATGTAGTACTAATTCTACTCTTAGGTTTTTACTTAAGAAAAATGAAAAAGACTTGTATGTAACTGTTCATAGCAGCATTATTCATGACAGCTAAAAAGTGGAAAGAATTCAAATCAGTTAGTGAATGGACAAAAATATACTGTATCCATACAATGGAACCACTATTCATCAATTAAAACAAAACAGACTACAGTTTGGACCTCAGAAACTTTATGTTAGACACAGAGACTATATATTTTATTACTTCATTTATGTAAAATATCCCTAAAAGAAAAATCTACAGCATCTGAATCCAGATTAGTGGGAACTGGGGATGGAAACTGGGATTCACTAGAATTGTGCATGAGGTATCTTTTGTGGTGATTGAAATGTTCTAATGTCAGACTGTGGTGATGGTGGCAAAACATTGGTGAGGGGAGGAAGGGAGATAAAGATAAACATAATATTTGCACCACTTGCTTTCAATCTTTTCTCTTGTATCTCATCTTGAGTTGGAAGAATCTAATGATGTTGATCTCTTCCTCAAAATGGATGTGGATGGATATGGGTGTTCTGTTGCTCTCAAGACAAGTGGTCAAAAATCATCATGAGAGTTAGCAGAACGTAAACCACTGGAGTTGAGCTTTAAGAATCGTAGTTTGTGTTATTTTCCCTGTTTTCAGCAGAGCATGGCCGTTTTTTCACAGTCCATTTCCCAGGACTATTACCACAGAACTAGGTAATTGGACTTTGGGATTTAATAAGTATCATGTTCTCTAATTCAATATCTATTTAAGGTGGTTTTTTTTTTATAATACTGAAAAACAAAATATTCATATGATGTATAATTTTGAACATCTATTAGCCCTGATTTTGTGTTTAAGAAATAATGTTTTTGGGAGGGGGAAAGCTTCGGAGCCGCAAAGGAGAGCACAGCAACAGGGGTGCGGAGGGCAAAGCGGAGAGATTCCCGCACAGAGGATCGGTGCCGAGCGGCACTCACCAGCCTGAGAGGCTTGTCTGCTCACCCGCCGGGGCAGGCGGGGCTGGGAGCTAAGGCTTGGGCTTCGGTCGGAGCCGGAGCGCAGGGAAAGGACAGGTGTCGGCGGCGTGAACACAGCCTGCAGGGGGTTAGTGCACCACGGCTAGCTGGGAGGGAGTCCAGGGAAAAGTCTGGAGCTGCCAAAGAGGCAAGAGGCTTTCTCTTCCCTCTTTGTTTCCTGGTGCGCGAGGAGAGGGGATTAAGAGCGCTGCTTAAAGGAGCTCCAGAGACCGGCAGCGCGACCGTGGCTAAAAGCGCGGACCCCAGAGATGGGCATGAGATGCTAAGGCTGCTGCTGCCACCACCAAGAAGCCTGTGTGCGAGCACAGGTCACTATGCACACCGCCCTTCCCGGGAGCCTGTGCAGCCTGCCACTGCCAGTGTCCCGGGATCCAGGGACAACTTCCCCAGGAGAATGCACGGCGCGCCTCAGGCTGGTACAACGTCACAATGGTCCCTGCCACTGCATGCTCTCCCCGCACTCCGTAACCCTCCCTTCCCCCGGCTTGAGTGAGCCAGAGTCCCCGAAGCAGCTACTCCTTTAACCCCGTCCTGTCTGAGCGAAGAACAGACGCCCTCTGGCGACCTACATACAGAGGCGGGACCAAATCCAAAGCTGAAACCCGGGAGATGTGAGAACAAAGAAGAGAAAGGGAAATCTCTCTCAGCAACCTCAGAAGCAATGGATTAAAGCTCCACAATCAACTTAATGTAACCTGCATCTGTGGAATACCTGAATAGACAATGAATCATCCCAAATAGAGGAGCCATGTGGATGAAAGTCTCTTGGTGCTGCAGCCAGGAGTCAGTTCTGTGCCTCTGAGAGCCAACTTCAGGACGCTGGGCCCCAAGAGACCTCCCAGCTCCACATAATATCAAATGGTGAAATACTCCCAGAGATCTCCATCTCAACAATAGCACCAAGCTTCACTCAACAACCAGCAAGTTACAGTGCTGGACACCCTATGCCATAAAACTAGCAAGACAGGAACACAACCCCACCCATTAGCAGAGAGGCTGCCTAAAATCATAATAAGTCCACAGACACACCAAAACACACCACCAGACGTGGGCCTGCCCACCAGAAAGACAAGATCCAGCCTCATCCACCAGAACACAGGCTCTAGTCCCCTCCACCAGGAAGCCTACACAACCCACTGAACCAACTTTAGCCACTGGGGACAGACACCAAAAACAATGGGAACTATGAACCTGCAACTAGCAAAAAGGAGACCTCAAATACAGTAAGATAAGCAAAATGAGAAGACAGAAAAACACATACCAGATGAAGGAGCAAGATAAAAACCCACCAGACCTAACAAATGAAGAGGAAATAGGCAGTCTACCTGAAAAAGAATTCAGAATAATGATAGTAAAGATGATCCAAAATCTTGGAAATAGAATAGAGATAATGCAAGAAACATTTAAAAAGGACCTAGAAGAAGTAAAGATGAAACAAGCAACAATGGACAACACAATAAATGAAATTAGAAATACTCTAGATGGGATCAATAGTAGAATAACTGAGGCAGAAGAACAGATAAGTGACCTGGAAGATAAAATAGTGGAAATAACTACTGCAGAGCAGAATAAAGAAAAAAGAATGAAAAGAACTGAGGACAGTCTCACAGACCTCTGGGACAACATTAAATGCACCAACATTTGAATTATAGGGGTTCCAGAGGAGGAAGAGAAAAAGAAAGGGACTGAGAAAATATTTGAAGAGATTATAGTTGAAAACTTCCCTAATACGGGAAAGGAAATAATTAATCAAGTCCAGGAAGCACAGAGAGTCCCATACAGGATAAATCCAAGGAGAAATACGCCAAGACACATATTAATCAAACTGTCAAAAATTAAATACAAGAAAACATATTAAAAGCAGCAAGGTAAAAACAACAAATAACACCCAAGGGAATCCCCATAAGGTTAACAGCTGATCTTTCAGCAGAAACTCTGCAAGCCAGAAGGGACTGGAAGGACATATTTAAAGTGATGAAGGAGAAAAACCTGCAACCAAGATTACTCTACCAGCAAGGATCTCATTCAGATTTGATGGAGAAATTAAAACCTTTACAGACAAGCAAAAGCTGAGAGAGTTCAGCACCACCAAACCAGCTTTACAACAAATGCTAAAGGATCTTCCCTAGGCAACAAACACAAGAGAAGGAAAAGACCTACAATAACGAACCCAAAACAATTAAGAAAATGGGAATAGGAATATACATATAGATAATTACCTTACATGTAAATGGACTAAATGCTCCCACCAAAAGACACAGATTGGCTGAATGGATACAAAAACAAGACCCATATATTTCCTGTCTACAAGAGACCCACTTCAGACCTAGAGAGAAATACAGGCTGAAAGTAAGGGGATGGAAAAAGATATTCCATGCAAATGGAAATCAGAAGAAAACTGGAGTATCAATTCTCATATCAGACAAAATAGACTTTAAAATAAAGACTATTAGAAGAGACAAAGAAGGACACTACATAATGATCAAGGGATTGATCCAAGAAGAAGATATAACAATTGTAAATATTTATGCACCCAACATAGGAGCACCTCAATACATAAGGCAAATACTAACAGCCATAAAAGGGGAAATTGACAATAACACATTCATGGTAGGGGACTTTAACACCCTACTTTCACCAATGGACAGATCATCCAAAATGAAAATAAATAAGGAAACACAAGCTTTAAATGTTACATTAAACAAGATGGACTAAATTATTACTTATACGACATTCCATCCAAAAACAACAGAATACACATTTTTCTCAAGTGCTCATGGAACATTCTCCAGGATAGATCATATCTTGGGTCACAAATCAAGCCTTGGTAAATTTAAGAAAATTGAAATTGTATCAAATATCTTTTCCGACCACAATGCTATGAGACTAGATATCAATTACAGGAAAATATCTGTAAAAAATACAAACACATGGAGGCTAAACAATACACTACTTAATAACGAAGTGGTCACTGAAGAAATCAAAGAGGAAATCAAAAAATACCTAGAAACAAATGACAGTGGAGACACGAAAACCCAAAATCTATGGGATGCACAAGAGCAGTTCTAAGAGGGAAGTTTATAGCAATACAGTCCTACCTTAAGAAACAGGAAACATCTCGAATAAACAACCTAACCTTGCACCTAAGGAAATGAGAGAAAGAAGAAGAAGAACAACAAAAAAACCCCAAAGTTAGCAGAAGGAAAAAAATCATAAAAATCAGATCAGAAATAAATGAAGAAGAAAGGAAGGAAATGATAGCAAAGATTAATAAAACTAAAAACTGGTTCTTTGAGAAGATAAACAAAATTGATAAACCATTAGCCAGACTCATCAAGAAAAAAAGGGAGAAGACTCAAATCAATAGAATTAGAAATTAAAAAGAAGTAACAACTGACACTGTAAAAATACAAAAGATCATGAGAGATTACTACAAGCAACTCTATGCCAATAAAATGGACAACCTGGTAGAAATGGACAAATTCTTAGAAATGCACAATGTACCAAGACTGAATCAGGAAGAAATAGAAAATATGAACAGACCAATCACAAATACTGAAATTGAAACTGTGATTAAAATCTTCCAACAAAGGAAAGCCCAGGACCAGATGGCTTAACAGGCGAATTCTACCAAACAGTTAGAGAAGAGCTAACACCTATCCTTCTCAAACTCTTCCAAAATATAGCAGAGGGAGGAACACTCTCAAACTCATTCTATGAGGCCACCATCACCTTGATACCCAAACCAGACAAGGATGTCACAAAGAAAGAAAACTACAGACCGATATCACTGATGAACTTAGATGCAAAAATCCTCAACAAAATACTAGCAAACAGAATCCAACAGCACATTAAAAGGATCATACCTTGATCAAGTAGGATTTATTCCAGAAATGCAAGGATTCTTCAATATACGCAAATCAATCAGTGAAATACACCATATTAACAAATTGAAGGAGAAAAAACATATGATCATCTCAATAGATGCAGAGAAAGCTTTCGACAAAATTCAACACCGATTTATGATAAAAACCCTGCAGAAAGTAGGCATAGAGGGAAGTTTCCTCAACCTAATAAAGGCCATATATGACAAACCCACAGCCAACATCATCCTCAATGGTGAAAAACTGAAAGCAATTCCACTAAGATCAGGAACAAGACAAGGTTGCCCACTCTCACCACTCTTATTCTACATAGTTTTAGAAGTTTTAGCCACAGCGATCAGAGAAGAATAGGAAATAAAGCAATCCAAATCAGAAAAGAAGAAGTAAAGCTGTCACTGTTTGCAGATGACATGATACTATACATAGAGAATCCTAAAGATACTCCCAGGAAACTACTAGATCTAATCAATGAATTTGGTAAAGTAGCAGGATACAAAATTAATGCACAGAAATCTCTGGCATTCCTATACACTAATGACATAAATTCTGAAAGTGAAATCAAGAAAACACTCCCATCTACCATTGCAACAAAAAAAATAAATATCTAGGAATAAACCTACCTAAGGAGACAAAAGACCTGTATGCAGAAAATTATAAGGCACTGATGAAAGAAATTAAAGATGATACAAATAGATGGAGAGATATACCATGTTCTTGGATTGGAAGAATCAACATTGTGAAAATGACTCTACTATCCAAAGCAATCTACAGATTCAATGCAATCCCTATCAAATTACCACTGGCATTTTTCACAGAACTAGAACAAAAAATTTCACAGTTTGTATGGAAACACAAAAGACCCTGAATACGGCTTCCCTGGTGGCACAGTGGTTGAGAGTCCGCCTGCCGATGCAGGGGACACGGGTTTGTGCCCCGGTGTGGGAAGATCCCACATGCCGCGGAGCGACTGGGCCCGTGAGCCATGGCCGCTGAGCCTGCGCGTCCAGAGCCTGTGCTCCACAACGGGAGAGGCCACAACAGTGAGAGGCCCGCACACCGCACAAAAAAACAAAAACAAAAACAAAAAAAAAAAAAGACCCCGAATAGCCAGAGTAATCTTGAGAACGAAAAACGGAGCTGGAGGAATCAGGCTCCCTGACTTCAGACTATACTACAAAGCTACAGTAATCAAGGCAGTATGGTACTGGCACAAAAACAGAATGATAGATCAATGGAACAGGATAGAAAGGCCAGAGATAAACCCATGCATGTATGGTCACCTTATCTTTGATAAAGGAGGCAGGAATGTACAGTGGAAAAAGGTCAGCCTCTTCAATAAATGATGCTGGGAAACCTGGACAGCTACATGTAAAAGTATGATTTGGATCACTTCCTAACACCATACACAAAAATAAGTTCAAAATGGATTAAAGACCTAAATGTAAGGCCAGAAACTATCAAACTCTTAGAGGAAAACATAGGCAGAACACTCTATGACATAAATCACAGCAAGATCCTTTTTGACCCACCTCCTAGAGAAATGGAAATAAAAACAAAAATAAACAAATGGGACGTAATGAAACTCCAAACTTTTGCACAGCAAAAGAAACCATAAACAAGACCAATAGACAACCCTCAGAATGGGAGAAAATATTTGCAAATGAAGCAACTGACAAAGGATTAATCTCCAAAATTTATAAGCAGTTCATGCAGCTCAATAAAAAAAAAAAAAAAAAAAAAAAACACAATCCAAAAATGGGCAGAAGACTTAAATAGACATTTCTCCAAAGAAGATATACAGACTGCCAACAAACACATGAAAGAATGCTCAACATCATTTATCATTAGAGAAATGCAAATCAAAACTACAATGAGATATCATCTCACACCAGTCAAAATGGCCATCATCAAAAAATCTAGAAACAATAAATGCTGGAGAGGGTGTGGAGAAAAGGGAACACTCTTACACTGCTGGTGGGAAGGTAAATTGGTACAGCCACTATGGAGAACAGTATGGAGGTTCCTTAAAAACTACAAATAGAACTACCTTATGACCCAGCAATCCCACTACTGGGCATATACCCTGAGAAAACTATAATTCAAAAAGAGTCATGTACTAAAATGTTCATTGCAGCTCTATTTTCAATAGCCCGGAGATGGAAACAACCTAAGTGTCCATCATCGGATGAATGGATAAAGAAGATGTGGCACATATATACAATGGAATATTACTGAGCCATAAAAATAAATGAAATTGAGCTATTTGTAATGAGGTGGATAGACCTAGAGTCTATCATACAGAGTGAAGTAAGTCAGAAAGAGAAAGACAAATACCATAAGCTAACACATATCTGTGTAATTTAAGAAAAAAAAAATCATGAAGAACCTAGGCGTAAGACATGAATAAAGACACAGACCTACTAGAGAATGGACTTGAGGATATGGGGAGGGGGAAGGGTAAGCTGTGACAAAGCGAGAGAGGGGCATGGACATATATACACTACGAAACGTAAGGTAGCTAGCTAGTGGGAAGCAGCCACATAGCACAGGGAGATCAGCTAGGTGCTTTGTGACCGCCTGGAGGGGTGGGATAGGGAGGGTGAGAGGGAGGGAGAGGCAAGAGGGAAGAGATATGGGAACATATGTATATGTATAACTGATTCATTTTGTTATAAAGCAGAAACTAACACACCATTGTAAATCAATTATACTCCAATAAAGATGTAAAAATAAAATTAGAAAATTTTGACTTTTAGGTAACTTAATTTTCTATTAGCATATCAATTAAATATCTGGAAAAATAAAGAAGCAATAATTTTTTGGTTCTTTGAATTGTTAGTAAAAAATAAGTTTCTGTTTTCCTTGCTTCCTGTCCCTTTGTTTCTCTCTCTCTCTGTAAATTGTGGCATGAAGAGAGTTGAGATGGGGAAAGATGTAAATCCAAGATTGCTTTTATTTGCACTCATGCCATAATTCTTAGATTACCACAGTGTCCTAAAAAAAATCCTATCACATACACATACACACACAATATTCAGATTATATATGTTTGTGTGACATAAATATATTTAAATAAATTAATTGTGTATGTTGTTATATACATATATAAGTATAATGTTATAAATGTATAGTATAACTATATATAATTGATTCACTGAATTTTTCAAATATATACATATTAATTTTTCTTTGTTTTTCTCATGTTTCCAATATAGTCTTCAATTTATCAAATTTTTATTTTTCTTTATTGATTTTATTGATTTAAATTATCTGCCAGCTATATTAAAATCAATAAAAGACATATTTCATAAACAAACTGATATTTTGGCTTCAGGTTTTAGAGGAAATTAATGTTCTTGTTTTATTCTCTTTCTCTGACTCTAGATTTTTCCAGATAGTCTAATTAACTCCTGGTTATAGATCTACTATACTATTATAATACTATTGTTGCACCAAATAAATATTTCCCAAATATTTTGATTTAGTGTTAAATTTGTAACTTTGTTCACAAATCATTTCCATCTATTCCATCTATATAATGAATGCATTGCAAAGTTTACAAACTATATAATTTTCCCATTCTTGAATTCTTGATTTTAAGTCACCTTTCATTTCACTGGACTAAATCTTTAAGTAGATTTTCAAGAAGAGAATGTGGGACATTACATAATTAAGCATATTTTTATGTTGTCTTTTATTTGACCTAAAGAACAATTTGTCTATATAGGTTTAAGTTATGAATACTTTTCTATGATATTTTAGTCAATGATTATTTGTTATCTACTGTTTAATATTCTATAGATATAATTTAAGATATGCTAAACTTTATAAGAATCTTCTATTGTTTGCTTATTTTCTACAATGCTTTCTGATATTTTAGTTTTTACTCTTGAAATTAATCTTTATTTCCCATTATATTCTCCTAATAATCTTCTATATAGTGTTGTTCATTGCTTTTGCAGAAATGTAGTGAAAAAATGCATACCTTTGAAAGTAAGCAACCACAGAACTGAAATTTAAAAATTCATAAAACTGTACACTGTGTCTAATTATATCTAGAAGACATGCCTCAGAAATAATGAAAAGAGTAAGAAGTAAAGAACATAGAAGACAAAAGGCATCGGGATGATTTACAAAAAACAAACAAATAAACAGAATGAAGTGCATTATAGATAAATGGAGGGAAGTTTGAGAGAAAAATATCTGATTTCAGCAAATTTAAACTTTACATTTACATTTTAAGTACCAATACTGATATTAACCATTATTTGAGCATTATACCAATTACTATGCACTATATACAAGTTGCATGTAATATACTATCTAGTTCAATCCTCCTAGCATATGACATTTGTAGGGCATATCTATTGTACCTTGTTATCTATTACCTGAGTACCCAGTGTCATGACTGTGGGAGACGAGGAAAGACTGAGGAGCTGTACCAGATTGGCGGAACCTATGGTTTCATGACAATTAAATACTAAGTGGGATCCTGAATTGAATCTTTGAATAGTAAAAGGACATTAGTGAAAAAAAACTGGTGAGCCCAAATGAAGCCTGCAGTTTAATTAATAACACTGTAACTTTATTAATTCCTCAGTTGAGGTGACTGCACTGTAGTTACTTAAGATTTTAGTATTAAAGGAAGCTGGGTGTAGTGTATCCAGAATTCTCTGAATTATTTTTGCAATACTCTGTAAGTCTCAAATTTAAAAACATATTATGAAAAAATCAGCAGAGATTTTATTATCCACTTGGTCAGTGATTTTCAACCTCTATTATTCTAATCTCTCATGTTTCATAAATGAATTTAGTAAGAATCAGTCTTTGCTATTATGTCTACTTTCTATGTGGTGTGATTTACATTAGAGTTGCAATACTGATCTTTCTCCTTACATTTGACATATTAGGGGGTGGAAACCAAGCATGAATAACTCAGTCTTTCTCTTCCCTTTTCACCTTTGTGTACCAATTATCCTCAATAAGTATTCACTTTACACTGTTTCTTATTCTGTAATATTTATGTGGCATGCCCTATATGAAGAGGCCTGAGGTGACCTAGTGCTGCCTGGGATAGAATGAATAAACTTTCTATTATGGGGTTCACACCAGCATAATAATAATAATAATAATAATAATAATAATAATAATAATAATAATAATAATAATGATAATAACAAGAATAATGAGAGCCAAAGTTTCTGCTGTGCTTCTAAGTCAATTTCTCCTCTAACAACATTTTCAATAATAAACAAGATTATTTTATCTCTATTGCTATTCCTTTAGCTCTCCCAACTGATTGCAAATTCAGGCTAGGGAAAAATAAACTAGTCTTACTGAAGACCCAATATAGCATAATAGTACAGAGAGTGGGCCCTGGAGATATATTTCCCAGCTTCTAATCCTAGCTCTGTCTCTTATAGAGAATGTGACTTTAAACAAATCATATCACTTCAAATGTTTTTTTGTACAATGTGATCATTTTTCTTATAGAATTTTGTTAGGATTAAATCTGTCTATCTTTCTTTATATCTAACTATCTAATTTATCATCTATCTATCCATCTATCTACCACAAAGGATACATGGAAAGCACTGTATAAATCTTTGTTATCAGTATTTATTGAGCTCCCAAAGCCTCAGTGTAAGGCCAGGGTGCTACGAACTTCTCTGCTGAGATTCCATATGTATTTTATAAAGGAATGCATTATTTAAATAGATAAATGCATTGATAGATAACTAATTAATAACATTTCCATTGTACAGCTATCTAAATTCTCTCTTTGACAAAATTGAGCCAGGAAGAAAATATATATGTTGTCCAATGTCACATAGTTCATGGAACAACTACTAGGATTTAGGTTTCCTGATTCTACAGATGGAAAGACATTATTATAACTTAGGGTAAATGAAACATTAGCATAGTGATGAAGAGCTCAGGACCCAGACATCTTGGTTTGAAACCTTGTTCTGATAAACAGATGTGTGAGATCTTTGGCTTCCTGTGCCTCAGTTTTCTCTTTTGTAGAATGTATAATCATATCTAGCTCGTATCTGTAAATGTGCATGTGTGTGTGTAATATAGTGAGAGAGAATATGTGTGTATGTGTATATATATGTGTGTGTGTATACAAGTATATATATGTATATTTATGAACATACATATGTTTGTGTGTTTGTATCTGTGTATGTATGTATATCATATTGCTAGGGAATAATAACTTATTTATGCTAGGATAGAAAAATTAGAAATATAACCAAATATTTTTGAAGCACAAATAATTATAAAACATGTATATTCTGATTATAAGTACAGCACTCTTGATGTTTCAAATAATATCACACTATTTACAAAGATCAAGCAGAACTGAGTTATTTATATGGATAATACTTCCCCTGACTAATCATTATAAATGAATCCAATTACTGCTATGGGATATGTTGTAATCAAATTGGATTTAAATGTTTATAGTTAACATCTACTTACATAGTTAGGTCCACTGAAGAATATGTATCTCAATACCTATAATACTTCTTGAAATGGAGTTGCCTAATGAAGTCTTTATGAAGTTCACATAATTACTAGTTGGAAGCACAATATAAATTTTCTAATGACTTTTCAGTCATAACTTAAAGTGATAGAAATATGACACTGAAATGGATATACTGTCAGGGTATGTTCTGATGACTCAGTTATTTCCAGAAGATTATGACACTGATGGTTTTTAATCATTTTGTTAAAAGGAAGAATAAAGAAAACCTTTCTTTTTCACCTTGACTATGAAATTGTGATTAAAAACTGATTGACTATGACCACTGAATCCATCATTTCTTAACACATGCTCTCAGGAAAAATTAAATTAACATTGAAAAAGAGAAATATGAAAATAGCTTGACAATTACTGTCTGACAGAAAAGATCTGGAGGCCATGCCAGGTTTTTTGTCATTTAGTCTCATGTGTGCTAGGACACATATAATGTAATTATGATTGCTGAATAGTGAGGATAATGCTTGTCTGTTAGTGTAACACTTGTCTGCTAAAATCTCGGTGGCATAAACAGCTCGCCTATTTCTTTTTATATATTTCCTGGAGAGGTCCCTGCCAAGTGGAAACTCAAGAAGATTTGCTTCTTTAATTGTGTGGCTATTACCATACACTAGTCCTTCCTTTAAGTCCATGAAGCCTGAGGATAAAGAAAGAGCCCGTGGTTTCTAGGGAGGTTTTAGAGATGAGGACTACAGTTAACTGCATTTGGGGTACAAGCCACTACCCATATCTAAATAGCTAGAATTAATGTCTCCCTCTCTTGCAGTGAGGCTGGAAAAATGCAGTCTCCCCACACTTCCTGTGAAACCTTCCTATAAGCCAAATAGAACAAATGGGATCGATGGGGGTCTAGTACTCTTTACCTCATTGTACGATAAGCGTCTGACATATTTTTCATCACTTATTACTCTATTAAGATATATTTGAAGGTGTGTCCATCTATCAAAGTCCTATATTCTCATGACAGTATATTTTATGTTTCTTAAGTATATATATATGTATTTTTTAATGTATAAGTGAAAGAATTCGGATTTACAATCTCAGCAAACCCACTTTGTCCCTGGTTCAAGACTTTATATTTGTTTCTGTTGTCAGTGTCATCTCAGTCCTCAGTAATAAATCCTTATTTTTTCCCTATGAAAAGTTTCCCTCTGAAACTTTTATCTTCGATAACATATTTTTACTTAACCAGTCCTTCTGGCATCACTTATTTTGATGGCACTTAAGAAAAAATATTTTGCTTCTTAGAAAAAGAAAAACTAGATTTGTATTGTTCCTGTTTTTTAGTGTTCCCATTAGAACCTTCTCTAATAATTAGAGTGAAAATGGAATTATGCCAAAATATTTAAAATATTTCAATTTTTTTCTTTTCCCACAACTTATATGTGCTTTTAAAGTAATTAATTCTCTGTTATAAAACATTTTAATTGTAGAATGCTTTTTATTAGACAGAGTAATTTTATTCAATTAAAAAATAGGTAATAATAGTTGTCATATTTTTCATTTCTCTACAAGAAACTTTCAACCTGAGGTTTTGACAAGAGGTTATTAGATAACAACTGCTTTTCAGGTAACTTCACATTGATTCATTGTACTTCAAATAAAACATTTGCTGAGAACACTGTTCTTGTGAAAGTGATTTAAAATTATATTACATCACTCATAAAGCAACTTGGTATGAGCGTTTGGAAACTGTATGCATTTGTTCCTTTCTATCCAATAATGAGTCCCCAGAGAACTCTTCAAGAGTTTATCAAATTTAGTATTAATGGTAGCCAGGAGGGAAGTTTTATAAGCGCTATAGAAAAATGTTCCATGATTATAAGTAAACCACTTTTTTTGCAATGTACACAAAATATCTTCATATTTCTCTACTGACAGTAAAAAACAGAGTTTGCTTATTTCACCAAGGAATAGAAGTTTTTATTTGTGTGTATGCTGCCTTTGTTGTTGTATTTGTGTTCTTCTTTTATATTGCAATCAAGATGAAATTCAGTTCTTAGAATCCCTTTCTGAATTTTTGAATACTTCAGTTAATGTTTTCCTTCATTTATTTTAACTTTACTTCTTCCCTGATTCTGTATTTGATTGTTTCAAGCAAAATAGAAATATAAAGGAGATTGACTCAAAAGGATTCTTGTATAAAAATATAAATGATGGAAATATTCTACAGGGAAATAGAATTATTGGCCCAAGATCCAGAGATCCCAAGTGTGAATCCATTGTCCATTCTCAGCAGCTCCATAGCAGTTTCCATGTCATTTGAAACAGGACTGGGTCCTTGGTATGAAGATCTATCAGGTATAGTGTACTTCAACCTCTCATTCACTCAGCAAGCATCTAACCTCTTATGCAACACAGCACAAAGTCGAGTGCAAAATTCTGGGAAATTTATTCTTAAGAAGCAGTCTCAAACACAAACATCACACTCTTAGATTTTAATCTGGAAGACTAAAGTCCAAGATAAAAGAAGAAAAAGAGGAATGTGGAAAAGTGGAAACTTTTGTGGGAAAGGAAAATAGATGATTGTATCCAAAATGAGGAATTCCAGTGGGGAGGTCTCTAACCAGAATAAAGATGATTTTCAATGATATTGCAAAATGTCACCATATCCTGGCAGATGAATGTTTTATGGTGTCAGATTATAAAACACTTTTCTCATCCAAGAGTGGGTGGTCAGAGGGACTATAAAACTTTGCAAGATACAAGGATACATAAAACCTGTGTTCATCAGATGTACTATCCATTTTCACTTTTGATCAAATGACAAATGATCAAAGAAGTAAAATAATTAATTGAACAGTGTCTGTGTATTAGCTTGGGGATCAGGCCTCTATGCAACTGACAACTTGCTTAAGATATATGCACCACATACTTGAATAAAATATGATTTTTCTCAAATATCTCAAAAAAGATTCCAAAATGTAGAAGTCCGAGCTACTAATTAAACCCCAGGGACCAAAGATTTTTGAAATTAGTGACTTCGCCCACATTTGAGTACATGAATAGGAGTTTAAGCAAGAGCAAGTGAAGCAGCCTTAAAGTCCCAACTTCCCATCCATCCAGGTTTATTAAGCACCCAGAAGTTGTAGTAGATACTGCAGAAGTCAAAGAGATTCCTGTTTTCAAGGAACTCATGGCCCAAAGTGTGAAGTCAGACTTGTAAACACATAAGTGCAGTAAATTATTACTAGCAAGATGCTATAAACCAATATCAAGAGCTCTTTATAAAGAAGAGAATGATTATTTCTACCTGGGGAGCAGATGCATAGGGGAAAATTCTTAGAGCTCAATGCTACTTTATTTAATATTTTTCTTTACCTGCATTTGTCAATAAAGTGAACAAATTTTCACATAGAATAGCACACTCATTTCAATTTATGGGAGATTAGCTTCTCACATGTATATTTCTTCATTTAGCAAACGTTTACTGAAAACCTACTTTGTGGAAATTGATTTTAAGAGAAATTTTAAGATTTTAAGAGAAAATACAGTATTTCTGTATTTTAACAGAAAATACAGAAAATATAGCGCAGTTTTTAGAACATATTAATGACACGTCCTCACTTAAAGGCATCCCATTTTGAATATTCTTTCTACACAGACCCAAAGGACCCCTGAGTTTGGCAACATACAGCAGGAGTATGCAGAGTGTGTGAATTCTGGGGTCTATGCCCTTGAGAGTGAAGGTTCAGTGCTAGAAATGGGCAGAGTGTTCTGATACGCTTATTGGACCATTGTCAAATTGGAAGATGCACAGGAAATGTAAGAAGAGGCTTCTATTGCACTGCTATTGAATTCAGGGTGTTTTTTTTTTCTTTCTTTCTTTATCCTATTTTTAGTTTTCTTTCTGTGTCTGCCTTTCTCACACAAGAGTGATTTAGCTGGGATGAGTTTGCCAGCATTCTTCCCAATGGAAAACAGATATAACTTCTCAGTTAATAGTACAAATACAGTCCTGTCTCACCAACTGAGTAGAGGAAAAGACTTAGTGAATTTCTTCATGTATTTCACTTATTCATCAATAAATTGAACCATATGAAACTATATATATAGATTTAATGATTAAAGGAAAAGTTTTGAAGATGATGAACTCCAAACAGGACTATACAGTACAGTCTTTTCTTAATAAAGTGTATTTCCAAATATGTTACTGAAGAGTCTGTACAGCTGCTTGTATAGAAGTTCTTCTTACTGTTTATAAGGAATGCTATTTTAAGGAGATATTAAGGCCATGACATAAAGTCCTGAAATTTAAATAGATTAAAATTTGTATGCACTTAAGTGAAGGTTAAACAAAAATGTTTATATGGTAAAGGTACAAGAAATGTCATGTACAATGTGGAATTACTACCTGTTGACTGATTCTGAAAAAATAAATCATGATTCTTAAACAAATTTCTAATACTTAGTGACTCAAGTGAAAGTTAAATAATAACTTTTTAATGTACATAAGAACATTTAATTTCATCTTGAAAAGCAGGTATGTAGAAAAAATTAATAGCCTGATAGCAAAGAACTGTGGTTCCTGACTTACAATAGTTTGACTTACTATTTTTTTAAATTAATTAATTAATTTATTTGTGGGTGCTTTGGGTCTTCATTGCTGTGTGCAGGCTTTTTCTAGTTGCAGCAAGCAGGGGCTACTCTTCGTTGTGGTGCGCTGGCTTCTCATTGCAGTGGCTTCTCTTGTTGCGGAGCATGGGCGCTAGGCTCTTGGGCTTCAGTAGTTGTGGCTCATGGGTTCTAGAGCACAGGTTCAGTAGTTGTGGCGCACGGGCTTAGTTGCTCCGCGGCATGTGGGATCTTCCCGGACCAGGGCTCGAACCTGTGTCCCCTACATTGGCAGGCGGATTCTTAACCACTGTGCCACCAGGGATGTGCCTGACTTACTATTTTTTGACTTTTCAATGGTGTGAAAGCAATACCAATTCAGCAGAAACCATACTTCAAATTTTAAATTTTGATGATTTTTCCCAAGCTAACAATATGCTATATGATACTCTCTCCTGATGCAGGACAATGGTAGCTGGTACCAAGTCAGTCATATGTTTGCCAGGATAAACAACCAATAATACACTTATGACCATTCTGTACCCATACAACTGTTCTGTTTTTTTACTATCAGTACAGTAGTCAATAAATTACATGAAATATTCAATACTTTTTATAAAATAGGTTTTGTGTTAGGTAATTTTGCCCAGCTATAGGCTAATGTAAATCTTCTGAGCAGGTTTAAAGTACACTAGGCTAAGTTAGGATGTTTGGTAGGTTAAGTGTATCAAATACCTTTTCAACTTCTATATTTTCAACTTAAGATGGGTTTACCGAGTTGTAACCCCATCATAAGTCAAGGAAGATCTGTAAAGGCAATCACACTAAGAAAGATATAAATACATATGTTAAAAACATTTAACTTTTATGGGCATATTTCTTACTGCTTTTTGAGGACTATTAACATGTATATTTAAATTAACTTTGAAATTGTAATTTTTCCCTCCAAAAACCTTTCTTTTAACTTAAAGAATTGTAGATATCATGTGAGTACTTATTAAATATGGAGATACAGAAAATGTCCAATGTGTCCAAATGCTGAACTGAAACATCATAAGGCATTTGACTTGTCTGATCCAACTCCCCAGAGGTAAGTGAATATTCAAGATGAGTCTTCCATTGTTACATTCTAGGCTAATATTGCCTGATAAGGTAGACTGATTGCAAAATATCCCCAATTTTTCACCATTCTTTGTACAGATGACTTTTGAAATATGACTATGAAGGAATTCCTATTAAAAGGTGGAATTTTTTCTTGCCTCTTAAATCTTCACTGGCCTTGTCACTTACTACAACAAAGAGAATTTGATGGGATTGGTGATGTGTCAGTTCCAAGCCAGGAGTCAATAAGCAGTGTACACTTCTGGTCAATAATTGGAAAAGTGTTCCATTACCATGGAAACAAGCTGAGTTTTGTCTACTTGAACTGGTTTGAGAACTGCTAGGGTAGATATAAGCTGTCCTATCTGAGGACTATAAATCATCTTTTATTGGCCAAACTTTTACAACACTATATTTGGAGTCAATTTTTCTTTTTTTGTATTATTATGATTATAAGTAGCTGATATTAACCCTCTTATTTGACACAAGTATAATTATAATAAGCATACACTGATGCCATAGGTGGCAAACCATATTTTTAAATAATAAAAATTAAATTTGAGTGTAATATTTATTGCATGATTTTAAAAATTCAAACCTGTTTGAGGTTACTTGAGACTTACCATTTTGCAAAGATATGACAAGATAATAGTCTAAGAGAGAGGGAAAAATATGATAATCAAGGATTCACTACAAAATGTCTTGTTCCACAGACACCTCCCCAGGGGATAGATACTTTCTTTTGCTTGCTAATGATATTTGCCTGTCATTGAGCACCAATATCTCCACATTTTTGTTTCTACTGCCCAGAGCCAAATGAATAATCCTAATTGTTCTGTTACATTTCTGTTATATCTGTTTAACTATTTAGTGTTGTGCCAGCAGTCTATCTGTGCCAAAAAGCCATTTTATGTTGTTACACCTAAAGGGAATGATAAGATAAATAAACAAGTCATTTTCTTTAAGTGTTTTCTCATATTCATTTAATCAACAAGAGTTTATAGAGTATCTAGCTCTTTCTGTGCACTATATGTACTATGGTATGCACTGGAGATAAATATATATAAATAAAGGTATCATTTATTGGGTCCTTCAAGATACTTTATATATAAAGTGCTTTGTAGGCACAAAGTACAATAACCCTATGAAGCATGTATCTCTACGTATGAGGAAACCAAGGTACAGAGACATTAACATGACTTGTGCAGTGTCAGTACACACGTATGAAGTTGAGAGTTAGGATTTGAACCCATACATCCTGTTTCCAAAGCTGATGACTTCATCATTTGGATATGCTATTTCTTTTTTTTTTTTTTTTTTAACATCTTTATTGGGGTATAATTACTTTACAATGGTGTGTTAGTTTCTGCTTTATAACAAAGTGAATCAGTTATACATATACATATGTTCCCATATCTCTTCCCTCTTGCGTCTCCCTCCCTCCCACCCTCCCTATCCCACCCCTCCAGGCTGTCACAGAGCACCGAGCCAATATCCCTGTGCCATGCGGCTGCTTCCCACTAGCTATCTACCTTACTACGTTTGTTAGTGTGTATATGTCCATGACTCTCTCTCGTCCCGTCACAGCTCACCCTTCCCCCTCCCCATAACCTCAAGTCCGTTCTCTAGGAGGTCTGCGTCTTTATTCCTGCCTTACCCCTAGGTTCTTCATGACATTTTTTTTTTCTTAAATTCCATATATATGTGTTAGCATACTGTATTTGTCTTTTTCTTTCTGACTTACTTCACTGTGTATGACAGACTCTAGGTCTATCCACCTCATTACAAATAGCTCAATTTCGTTTCTTTTTATGGCTGAGTAATATTCCATTGTATATATGTGCCACATCTTCTTTATCCATTCATCCGATGATGGGCACTTAGGTTGTTTCCATCTCCGGGCTATTGTAAATAGAGCTGCGATGAACATTTTGGTACATGACTCTTTTTGAATTTCGGTTTTCTCAGGGTATATGCCCAGTAGTGGGATTGCTGGGTCATATGGTAGTTCTATTTGTAGTTTTTTAAGGAACCTCCATACTGTTCTCCATAGTGGCTGAACCAATTCACATTCCCACCAGCAGTGCAAGAGGGTTCCCTTTTCTCCACACCCTCTCCAGCATTTATTGTTTCTAGATTTATTGATGATGGCCATTCTGACTGGTGTGAGATGATATCTCATTGTAGTTTTGATTTGCATTTCTCTAATGATTAATGATGTTGAGCATTCTTTCATGTGTTTGTTGGCAGTCTGTATATCTTCTTTGGAGAAATGTCTATTTAGGTCTTCTGCCCATTTTTGGATTGGGTTGTTTGTTTTTTTGTTGTTGAGCTGCATGAGCTGCTTGTAAATTTTGGAGATTAATCCTTTGTCAGTTGCTTCATTTGCAAATATTTTCTCCCATTCTGAGGGTTGTCTTTTGGTCTTGTTTATGGTTTCCTTTGCTGTGCAAAAGCTTTGAAGTTTCATTAGGTCCCATTTGTTTATTTTTGTTTTTATTTCCATTACTCTAGGGGGTGGGTCAGAAAGAATCTTGCTGTGATTTATGTCATAGAGTGTTCTGCCTATGTTTTCCTCTAAGAGTTTGATAGTTTCTGGCCTTACATTTAGGTCTTTAATCCATTTTGAGCTTATTTTTGTGTATGGTGTTAGGGAGTGTTCTAATTTCATTCTTTTACATGTACCTGTCCAGTTTTCCCAGCACCATTTATTGAAGAGGCTGTCCTTTTTCCACTGTACATTCCTGCCACCTTTATCAAAGATAAGGTGTCCATATGTGCATGGGTTTATCTCTGGGCTTTCTATCCTGTTCCATTGATCTATCTTTCTGTTTTTGTGCCAGTACCATACTGTCTTGATAACTGTAGCTTTGTAGTATAGTCTGAAGTCAGGGAGCCTGATTCCTCCAGTTCCTTTTTTTGTTCTCAAGATTGCTTTGGCTATTCGGGGTCTTTTGTGTTTCCATACAAATTGCGAAATTTTTTGTTCTAGTTCTGTGAAAAATGCCAATGGTAGTTTGATAGGGATTGCATTGAATCTATAGATTGCTTTGGGTAGTAGAGTCATTTTCACAATGTTGATTCTTCCAATCCTAGAACATGGTATATGTCTCCATCTATTTGTATCATCTTTAATTTCTTTCATCAGTGTCTTATAGTTTTCTGCATACAGGTCTTTTGTCTCCTTAGGTAGGTTTATTCCTAGATATTTTATTCTTTTTGTTGCAATGGTAAATGGGAGTGTTTTCTTGATTTCACTTTCAGATTTTTCATCATTAGTATATAGGAATGCCAGAGATTTCTGTGCATTAATTTTGTATCCTGCTACTTTACCAAATTCATTGATTAGCTCTACTAGTTTTCTGGTAGCATCTTTAGGATTCTCTATGTATAGGATCATGTCATCTGCAAACAGTGACAGCTTTACTTCTTCTTTTCCGATTTGGATTCCTTTTATTTCCTTCTCTTCTCTGATTGCTGTGGCTAAAACTTCCAAAACTATGTTGAATAAGAGTGGTGAGAGTGGGCACCCTTGTCTTGTTCCTGATCTTAGTGGAAATGCTTTCAGTTTTTCACCATTGAGGATGATGTTTGCTGTGGGCTTGTCGTATATGGCCTTTATTATGTTGAGGAAAGTTCCCTCTATGCCTACTTTCTGCAGGGTTTTTATCATAAATGGGTGTTGAATTTTGTCAAAAGCTTTCTCTGCATCTATTGAGATGATCATATGGTTTTTCTCCTTCAGTTTGTTAATATGGTTTATCACATTGATAGATTTGCGTATATTGAAGAATCCTTGCATTCCTGGAACAAACCCCACCTGATCATGGTGTATGATCCTTTTAATGTGCTGTTGGATTCTGTTTGCTAGTATTTTGTTGAGGATTTTTGCATCTATGTTCATCAGTGATATTGGTCTGTAGTTTTCTTTCTTTGTGACATCCTTGCCTGGTTTTGGTATCAAGGTGATGGTGGCCTCGTAGAATGAGTTTGGGAGTGTTCCTCCCTCTGCTATATTTTGGAAGAGTTTGAGAAGGATAGGTGTTAGCTCTTCTCTAAATGTTTGATAGAATTCGCCTGTGAAGCCATCTGGTCCTGGGCTTTTCTTTGTTGGAAGATTTTTAATCACAGTTTCAATTTCAGTGCTTGTGATTGGTCTGTTCATATTTTCTATTTCTTCCTGATTCAGTCTTGGCACGTTGTGCATTTCTAAGAATTTGTCCATTTCTTCCAGATTGTCCATTTTATTGGCATAGAGTTGCTTGTAGTAATCTCTCATGATCTCTTCTATTTCTGCAGTGTCAGTTGTTACCTCTCCTTTTTCATTTCTAATTCTATTGATTTGAGTCTTCTCCCTTTTTTTCTTGATAAGTCTGGCTAGTGGTTTATCTATTTTGTTTATCTTCTCAAAGAACCAGCTTTTAGTTTCATTGATCTTTGCTATTGTTTCCTTCATTTCTTTTTCATTTATTTCTGATCTGATTTTTATGATTTCTTTCCTTCTGCTAGCTTTGGGGTTTTTTTGTTCTTCTTTCTCTAATTGCTTGAGGTGCAAGGTTAGGTTGTTTATTCTAGATGTTTCCTGCTTCTTAAGGTGGGCTTGTATTGCTATAAACTTCCCCCTTAGAACTGCTTTTGCTGCATCCCACAGGTTTTGGGTCGTTGTGTCTCCATTGTCATTTGTTTCTAGGTATTTTTTGATTTCCTCTTTGATTTCTTCAGTGATCACTTCATTATTAAGTAGTGTATTGTTTAGCCTCCATGTGTTTGTATTTTTTACAGATCTTTTCCTGTAATTGATATCTAGTCTCATGGCGTTGTGGTCAAAAAAGATACTTGATACAATTTCAATTTTCTTAAATTTGCCAAGGCTTGATTTGTGACCCAAGATATGATCTATCCTGGAGAATGTTCCATGAGCACTTGAGAAAAATGTGTATTCTGTTGTTTTTGGATGGAGTGTCCTATAAATATCAATTAAGTCCATCTTGTTTAATGTATCATTTAAAGCTTGTGTTTCCTTATTTATTTTCATTTTGGATGATCTGTCCATGGGTGAAAGTGGGGTGTTTAAGTCCCCTACTATGAACGTGTTACTGTCAATTTCCCCTTTTATGGCTGTTAGTATTTGCCTTATGTATTGAGGTGCTCCTATGTTGGGTGCATAAATATTTACAATTGTTATATCTTCTTCTTGGATCGATCCCTTGATCATTATGTAGTGTCCTTCTTTGTCTCTTTTAATAGTCCTTATTTTAAAGTCTATTTTGTCTGATATGAGAATTGCTACTCCAGCTTTCTTTTGGTTTCCATTTGCATGGAATATCTTTTTCCATCCCCTTACTTTTAGTCTGTATGTGTCTCTAGGTCTGAAGTGGGTCTCTTGTAGACAGCATATGTAAGGGTCTTGTTTTTGTATCCATTCAGCTAATCTGTGTCTTTTGGTGGGAGCATTTAGTCCATTTACATTTAAGGTAATTATCGATATGTATGTTCCTATTCCCATTTTCTATATTGTTTTGGGTTCGTTATTATAGGTCTTTTCCTTCTCTTGTGTTTCTTGCCTAGAGAAGATCCTTTAGCATTTGTTGTAAAGCTGGTTTGGTGGTGCTGAACTCTCTCAGCTTTTGCTTGTCTGTAAAGGTTTTAATTTCTCCATCAAATCTGAATGAGATCCTTGCTGGGTAGAGTAGTCTTGGTTGCAGGTTTTTCTCCTTCATCACTTTCAGTATGTCCTGCCACTCCCTTCTGGCTTGTAGGGTTTCTGCTGAAAGATCAGCTGTTAACCTTATGGGGATTCCCTTATGTGTTATTTGTTGTTTTTCCCTTGCTGCTTTTAATATGCTTTCTTTGTATTTAATTTTTGACAGTTTGATTAATATGTGTCTTGGTGTATTTCTCCTTGTATTTATCCTGTATGGGACTCTCTGTGCTTCCTGGACTTGATTAACTATTTCCTTTCCCATATTAGGGAAGTTTTCAACTATAATCTCTTCAAATATTTTCTCAGTCCCTTTCTTTTTCTCTTCTTCTTCTGGAACCCCTATAATTCGAATGTTGGTGCGTTTAATGTTGTCCCAGAGGTCTCTGAGACTGTCCTCAGTTCTTTTCATTCTTTTTTCTTTATTCTGCTCTGCAGTAGTTATTTCCACTATTTTATCTTCCAGGTCACTTATCCGTTCTTCTGCCTCAGTTATTCTGCTATTGATCCCATCTAGAGTATTTTTAATTTCATTTATTGTGTTGTTCATCATTGCTTGTTTCATCTTTAGTTCTTCTAGGTCCTTGTTAACTGATTCTTGCATTTTGTCCATTCTATTGTCCATTCTATCTCCAAGATTTCGGATCAACCTTACTATCATTATTCTGAATTCTTTTTCAGGTAGACTGCCTATTTCCTCTTCATTTGTTAGGTCTGGTGCATTTTTATCTTGCTCCTTTATCTGCTGTGTGTTTTTCTGTTTTCTCATTTTGCTTATCTTACTGTGTTTGGGGTCTCCTTTTTGCAGGCTGCAGGTTCGTAGTTCCTCCTGTTTTTGATGTCTGTCTCCAGTGGCTAAGGTTGGTTCAGTGGGTTGTGTAGGCTTCCTGGTGGAGGGGACTAGTGCCTGTGTTGTGGTGGAAGAGGCTGGATCTTGTCTCTCTAGTGGGCAGGTTCACGTCTGGTGGTGTGTTTTGGGGTGTCTGTGGCCTTATTATGATTTTAGGCAGCCTCTCTGCTAATGGGTGGGGTTGTGTTCCTGTTTTGCTAGTTGTTTGGCACAGGTTGTCCAGCACTGTGGCTTGCTGGTCGTTGAGTGAAGCTGGGTGCTGGTGTTAAGATGGAGGTCTCTGGGAGATTTTCGCCGTTTGATATTATCTGGAGCTGGGAGGTCTCTTGTGAACCAGTGTCTTGAAGTTGGCTCTCCTACCTCAGAGGCAGAGCCCTGCCTCCTGGCTGGAGCACCAAGAGCCTTTCATCCACACGGCTCAGAATAAAAGGGAGAAAAAGTGGAGGGAATTAGTAGACGTATGAGGAAAGAAAGAAGGAAAGGAGGGAAGGAAGGAGGGAAGGAAGGAAGGAAGGAAGGAAGAAAGAAAGAAAGAAGCAAAGAAGGAAAGAAGGCAAGAAGGAACGAAAGGAGGGAGGGAGGGAGGGAGGAAGGAAGGAGGGAAAGAAGGAAAAACAAAAAGAAAGAAGATACAGTAAAAATAAAATAAAGTATAATAAAGTTATTGAATTAAAAAATTCTTAATTAGAAAAAAAAAAAAGGACGGATAGAACCTTAGGACAAATGTTGGAAGCAAAGCTGTACAGACAAAGTCTTACACAGAAGCGTACACATACACCCTCACAAAAAGAGGTAAAGGGGGAAAAATCATAAATCTTGCTGTCAGAGACCACCTCCTCAATTTGGGATGATTCGTTGTCTAAAGGAGGGGAGGAAGGAGGGAAGGAAGGAAGGAAGGAAGGAAGGAAGAAAGAAGCAAGGAAGGAAAGAAGGCAAGAAGGAACGAAAGGAGGGAGGGAGGAAGGAAGGAAGGGGGGAAAGAAGGGAAAACAGAAAGAAGATACAGTAAAAATAAAATAGAGTATAATAAAGTTATTGAATTAAAAAATTCTTAATTAGAAAAAAAAAAAAGGGACGGATAGAACCTTAGGACAAATGTTGGAAGCAAAGCTATACAGACAAAGTCTTACACAGAAGCGTACACATACACCCTCACAAAAAGAGGTAAAGGGGGAAAAATCATAAATCTTGCTGTCAGAGACCACCTCCTCAATCTGGGATGATTCGTTGTCTAAAGGAGGGAAGGAAGGAAGGAAAGAAAGAAAGAAAGAAAGGACGAAGGTAAAGTATAATAACGTTCTTAAAATTAAAATTGATTATTAAGAAAAAAAATTTTAAGAAAAAACCATGGACGGATAGAACCTAGGACAAATGGTGGAAGCAAGACTATACAGACAAGATCTCACACAGAAGCATACACATACACATTCACAAAAAGAGGAATAGGGAGAAAAATCATAGATCTTGCTCCCAAAGTCCACCTCCTTAATTTGGGATGATTGGCTGTCTATTCATGTATTCCACAGATGCAGGGTACATCAAGTTGATTGTGGAGCTTTAATCCGCTGCTTCTGAGGCTGCTGGGAGAGATTTCCCTTTCTCTTCTTTGTTCTCACAGCTCACAGGGGCTCAGCTTTGGATTTGGCCCTGCCTCTGCGTGTAGGTCGCTGGAGGGCGTCTGTTTTTTGCTCAGACAGGACGGGGTTAAAGGAGCCGCTGATTCGGGGGTTCTGGCGTACGGAGGCCGGCGGCGGGGAGGGAGGGGCACGGAATGCGGGGCGGGCCTGCGGCGGCAAAGTCCGGCGTGACTCTGCACCAGCCCGAGGCCCGCCGTGCGCTCTCCCGGGGAAGTCGTCCCCGGATCCCGGGAACCCGGCAGTGGCGGGCTGCACAGGCTCCGCGGAAGAGGGGAGTGGAGAGCGACCTGCGCTCGCACACAGGCCCCTTGGTGGCGGCAGCAGCAGCCCCAACGTCTCCCGCCCGCCTTGGGGTCCGCGCCTCCAGCCGCGGCTTGCGCCCGTCTCTGGAGTCAGCGCCCTCAGCCACGGCTCGCGCCCGTCTCTGGGGTCTGCGCCCTCAGCCGCGGCTCGCGCCCGTCTCTGGGGTCCGCGCTTTCAGCCGCGGCTCGCGCCCGTCTCTGGGGTCCGCGCTTTCAGCCGCGGCTCGCGCCCGTCTCTGGGGTCCGCGCTTTCAGCCGCGGCTCGCGCCCGTCTCTGGGGTCCGCGCTTTCAGCCTCGGCTCGCGCCCGTCTCTGGGGTTCGCGCTTTTAGCCGCGGCTCGCGCCCGTCTCTGGAGTTCCTTTAAGCAGCGTTCTTAAACCCCTCTCCTCACGCACCAGGAAACAAAGAGGGAAGAAAAAGTCTCTTGCCTCTTCGGCAGGTGCAGGCTTTTCCCCGGACTCCCTCCCGGCTAGCTGTGGTGCACTAACCCCTTCAGGCTATGTTCAAGCCGCCAACCCCAGTCCTCTCCCTGCGCTCCGTCCGAAACCGAAACCCTAGCCTCAGAGCCTCAGCTCGCAGCCCCAACCGTCCCGTCGGGTGAGCAGACAAGCCTCTCGGGCTGGTGAGTGCCGGTCGGCACCGATCCTCTGTGCGGGAATCTCCCCGCTTTGCCCTCCGCACCCGTTGCTGTGCACTCCTCCGCGGCTTCGAAGCTCCCCCCTCCGCCTCCCGCAGTCTCCGCCCGCGAAGGGGCTTCCTAGTGTGTGGAAACTTTTCCTCCTTCACAGCTCCCTCCCACTGGTGCAGGTGCCGTCCCTATTCTTTTGTCTCTGTTTATTCTTTTTTCCTTTTGCCCTACCCAGATTCGTGGGGAGGTTCTTGCCTTTTGGGAGGTCTGAGGTCTTCTGCCAGCCTTCAGTAGGTGTTCTGCAGGAGTTGTTCCACGTGTAGATGTATTTCAGGTGTCTCTGTGGAGAGGAAGGTGATCTCCGCGTCTTACTCTTCCGCCATCTTCCCTTACTCCCCTGGATATGCTATTTCTAAAGTCAAACAAGCAAACAAACAAAAAGCCCTTTCCCTAAAGGTGTCAGAGACAATTAAACCAATCAAGAAAAAGGAAGATTCCTGCCAACATTCTGTTACTCTTTAAATGTTGTAGATAATAAAGCACAGACACTAACTCAAACTTGGGAGGGAGCAGAATTAAGAAAGTTTGTTCTGAAGGTGATGTATAAGCTGTCTAGACACGGAGAGATGTGGAAGGCACGGGGCTTACTGAGGGAAGAAGCAGCTTCTGCAGAGTTAAAGATCCACAAGGGCATCACAGAGCATGCAGTGATGTTGAGACATGGAGAGATGATGCTAAGGATGAGCTGGGCAGCTCAGCCAAAACTCCATCACAGCACACCTTGTACACTGTGCTGAAACCTTGCCTTATTTGGGTCTGATCTGCATTTGCCTTTATTTGTAAGACAAATACAATTTGTATTTGTATTAATACAAATCTAGGAGTGTTTTTATAACTGAAGAGGACAAGTGGTTATGTGTTTACAGTAACTGACATATGAAAAGATGAGAAGCAGTGAGTAGTAGAAGTGTAAATGGTAAGGAGTTGGATTTAAGACTTTTACATGTTCACAGCCTCATTTTAGCCTGTCTCTTTAAGCCTGGATTACCCTAGAAGCCATTTCTCACTTGTCCCCCACCTCTAGTCTTACCTGCCCCAAATCCATGCTTCTTACCACTGTCATTTAGATCTTTCCCAAATACTATTTTCATCCTCTCATTTGGGGTTATTTATCTAGGACAAAAGAAAGCTTATGGGAATCAAGAAAGCAGTCTCCAAAGAGAGGAATATCTGTCCCATAGGAGGCAGAGAATTTTGCTCCATCTCATTTGGGAGGGCAGAGGAGGAAAGAGAAAGAAAGAAAGAAAGAAAGAAAGAAAGAAAGAAAGAAAGAAAGAAAGAAAGAAAGAAAGAAAGAAAGAAAGAAAGAAAGAAAGAAAGAAAGGAAGGAAGGAAGGAAGAAAGAAAGAAGGAAAAATAGAGAGAGGGAGGGAGGGAGGAAGGAAGGAGGGAAATTTGTTTGTGTAAGATGTAGTTAATAAAAGTTAGGTATTTTTCTATACAGAGGCAAGTTGCAGAGGGATACAAAGAGCTAACTTTAATCTAATTAGCCCTTAAGTGGTAATGGAAGCAACAGGACTGGTTTAGAACTTGCAGAAAGATGTAAAATTAGATAACAGAGCCAAGGAATCTACCCTCAGAACACTGTTTAAATGAAGGATAAAAATGACCATTGCGACTGGGGCTTTGAAGTTCTATTGCCAGTTTCCAAGAATAGCCTTGGTAGAGAGTCAGGCCCCCCTTACAGTTTGCAACCTGTGCAAATTCACAGACTGTTTGGTTTAATGCTCACTGGGTGTATTGTTATCTTTTCAATGCCTTAAAATTCTTAATAATTTTATCTTTGAATATGTGTTTTACAAATAATGTATATTCATTTTCTAGGGCAAACAAATACCACATAGCAAAATACCACAGATTGGGGACTTAAACAACAGAAGTTTGTTTTCTCACAGTTCTAGAGGCTAGGAGTTCAAGATCAAGGTGTCAGCAGGTTTCATTTCTCCTGAAGCCTCTCTCCTTGATTTGCAGATGGCCGCCTCCTTGCTGTGTCCTCACATGGTGTTTCCTCTCTGTGTGCAGACCTCTGGTGTCTTCTTGTGTGTCCAAGTTTCCTTTTCTTATAAGGACTCCAGTCAGACTGGGTTAGGGCCCACCCATATGCTTTCATTTTACCTTAATTACCACTTTAAAGGCTCTATGTCCAAATACAGTCACATCTGAAGTACTGGGGGATTAGGATTTCAACATATGAATTTTGAGGAAAAAGAATTGAGTCTAATACAAAGTGCAATGCCAAAATGGAGCATGTGTGTGAGCAGCTGAGATATAGTGGGAGTGGCCGAGGCAGGAAGATCAGCAGGCTACAGGAGTACAGGGCAATTGACCTAGAGGCCTGGTGTGCAGGCTCATGCCCCCAGGCAGCGTCTAGGCAGCCTCCAGGCAGCCTGAGGCACCCAGAGCGCTATGGCTTCTCGGACTACACTGAGGCCCAGATTGGCTGCAGCAGCTGCTGGAGAATGGAGAGATTCTGCAGGTGGGTAGTGCTGAGACCCTCTGTCCCCTGAATTCATTCTTGAAGTGTCCACGCAAATATTAACCCCAGCCTCAGTGCAAAAACAGAGATGGCCACACTTCAACAGTAAAAATTGTCAGTAAATTCTTACAAAATAAAAACATTCATAGGACAATGCCCCAAATCATATCAAGTATTTATTAGATTTCTTCAACAAATTTAGAAAATCTGCTTTTGAAAACCATTGCAAAGTCAATGTCTACAGGTTTAGAGATAGAAATTAAGTTTAAAGATCATCAAGTTAAATACAAAAGAACACTATTTTCATAAGATGCTTTAGATGAACAAATAACTAAAGAAGGAGTCTTAAAATTGTTTTCTGTATGATGAAGATACAGTTATAAGATACATTAACCGGCATTTTGAATTATACTCAAGGCAGGAAGTCACTTTTGGTTTCTTATACAACCTCCACAGGCTACAAGGAATGTCAGAGGTAACATTAAAATGCCATTGTATAAATTTACATCAAAAATTAAATTCAGGCTGACATGAAACTGGTATGTATGATGAATGAATTCTTTTAGAAAATTGTTCCACCAGAACCATCAGCTTTCTATGTACTAAAATTTATATTTCAAAATAACTTATCAGAATTTATTTGAATGCTGTCACCATGTATAAAATACTCTTAACAGCTCTAGTAACAGTTGTATCAGCAGGAAAATCCTTCTCAAAATAAAAAATTATCAAATATTGTTTGCAATCCTCTATTTGCCAAGAACAACTGCTGTCACTTTGAATTATATCAGTTGAAAATAAAATTGCTGAATGTATAAATGTTGATCTGATAAATGAATTTGCAGAACAGTGAGCCAGAAAAATCTTATGATCAATCACAGTATCACATTAAAAATATTATTTCTCATATAAAATTAAACCAAAATTATTATTTTTCAGGTAGTAAGTTTATGTTGTTACTCATGTATCACTATTACCTCTATTATGTTTTATAAATACTATCATACTTTTAAGGAGAAGCTTGGTATTTAGTAGCTTTAATGGATTATTTTATTGAACAGACCCTGCACTTTCATTTTGCCCTGGGACCTGCAAATCATGTAGCTAGCCCTGGTTGGACTAATAGATTGGAATGAGTTCAAAGAGGAGGAGGGGAGGAAGAAGAGGCAAGGATTATAAATGACTATTTTATGGTGTTTTTATAACAGGTAGCATAGAAATGGGCAATGCAATGGGACAGAGAAATGGAGAAGAAAAAAATATCACGGGAAATTAGAGCTAGAGAGGGTGTATTGTTTTAAGATGGGAACTATTACATCAGGTTTGTGGTCTTACAAGAATGATCCAGTGGAAAGGGAGAAATCGAAATCTTTCTTGTCCAGATTATAAATAAAGGAATCAGTCTTTGAAGAATGGCTATGTCTTTCCCTGAGACAATACATGAGTGGCTAAGTCTGGAAATCAATGGAGAGAACTTGTAGATAGAGAGAAATGTGGTGAAAAGTTGAGTTCCTTTGTTCTTGATAGTGTTGGAAGCAGATGGTTGACAGAATATTAAAAGATTGAAATAGTTACAATAGGAAATGGACAAGGAAGTTACTGGGGATCCACAGGAATACTGGGTAACTTTGACATACATGGCGATAGAACATGGATTTTTATTGCCACATTTCTGCACAGTTGTATGATTTTGCTTGGTTATGTTTTGTTTTGTTTTGTTTTCCAGTAGTGTCCAAGAGCCTAGGTTAGGAGTAGAAACACTGTACAGTTAAAATTATTTGTGGTTGGAGTTGTTTTAAGATAGTGTAGGAGAAGGTCAATAGATCAAGGTTGTTGTCCACAAAAGGATTTTTTAAAAATGGTTGATATGCATCATAGGCCAAGTATGAAGAGATTGAAAAATGAAAAGATATGAAAGGACTAATTAATTGAGAATAATGGAGTGAAAAACCATGGAAGAGACATGGATCAGAAGTGTCACACTTGAATTTAAGATTTTAGAGACAAGATCGACCTCAGAAATGATTATGTTTTATCAAGCATAAGAATGCCTGAAATAGAGAAATAAAAACCTGAAACTAAATCTCCATAGGCAATAATTTTGAATAACTGTGTTTTTTGTATATTTATGTGTTTTGTACAAAGAAAAATACCACTATATTTACTTTCTTGAACAAATCTAGAATTTATAAAATTAACAATTGCTTTGTTTCTCATTTCCTTTACTTTTGATGTCCCTATCTTAATTTATCACAAAAGTATCCTATAAAGAACTAAAAATTTTTATTACATTCAACTAAATCAGGCTACATCTCAGGTTGATTTTCCTACTTCAAAGAAAAAATTATTGGCAAACTTTTTTATCTTCCCGGATTGGGGCACAAACCTGTGTCCCCTGCATCGGCAGGCAGACTCTCAACTGCTGCACCACCAGGGAAGCCCGCAAACTTTAATTCATCTACACATTCAAGAATTGGAAAATATTTAGTTAATGGCAAGTTCAAAAGTGGTGCGTTTCTTGGGGAAGGGTACACACAAGAAAAGTCACTACTTTGAGGGTATATGCTTAGGAAATTTTGGGAACTTAGAATCTAAGCTTGAGAATTTCTTAACATATCGAAGCCATGGAATTTTGAGTCTCAGGAAACTAGGAGGCATGTTAAGGGAGAGGGGCGATCATAAATAATATGGCAACTGCAGTCCTTTATTGAATATTCATTGGAGTATCTCTTGGATTGAATTATCCAACTCAGGAAGGCAGTGCTGGATGGGATTTGTCTCAGCAGTAAATTCTATGTTAGCCCCTAAGATCCGCATAGAAAAGTGTTAGAAAAAAATCATAAAAAGACTACAGAAGTAGAAACATAAGGAACATAAGGAATTCAGACTTTTTTTTTCGGTACACAGGCCTCTCACTGTTGTGGCCTCTCCCGTTGTGGAGCAGAGGCTCCAGACGCACAGGCTCAGTGGCCATGGCTCACGGGCCCAGCTGCTCCGCGGCATGGGGGATCTTCCTGGACTGGGGCATGAACCCGTGTCCCCTGCATTGGCAGGCGGACTCTCAACCACTGCGCCACCAGGCAAACCCAGGAATTCAGATTTAATAGCAACTTTTCAGAATTTAAATAATTGTGCTTGAAAATTTAATCATTAGAGAAAATTGACCAAATGATGAAATATGTTAACATGATATAAACTGAGATGATCTTTCTTTCCTCTTTCCTGAAAGAGGAAAATAAACTATTAGAGGAACACTCCACTACTGGCAAAAAGAGGCAGCCAGATATTTTACTCAGAATATTTATTTTATCCAGAAGCTGAATAAAGATGCAATCTTGAGAAGTACACAGCAAAGTGACTGGTTCACCTTAGGTTGTTAGATTTTAAATCATCAGTGGCAGCTTCAGGCCAAGAAATTTCTACAGCTAATTCTGCTGCTATAACAAATGTTGGGGGAAGAGAGAAACCTTTCCTCAGAAGAAGTTCTTACAGATGCTCATCAGCTCTATAGCAAAAAGCAGCCACTGCGACCCAGAGCTGAAAGCTCTAGATCAAAACAGATAAAAGAAGCTCCATCAGCAGACAGGGCCCACCGCAAATACAGTAATGAGGTGGCTATAAATATGGGCTCAAAGAGAAAAAGAAATGAAGAGATTCTGAGCATGGTGTAAGGAAAACAAAATCTCCTGCAAAAGACCTCTTATTAGAGCTGCCCATCCTACAAAATTTGAAATTTTACAGAGGCAGAAAAGTTGCAAATGCCAGTTTGAGAGGAAAAAACTATGAAAAGATATGCCATTTGCTCCCAGCCCCACCAGTAATAGTGAAAAATTTGACTTCTTGATGGGAAATTCACTTTCAGTTAAGAGGACTCTGGTCATCATCATAGACTGGCTTCATGGCAAGCTAAACACCAGTAATGTCTTCATCAACTGCTTTTGCTTAGATAAAATTGAGTCTCTGCTTTGGTCTTTCACAACAGGAAGTGCAAATGGCCTTTGAACAACACAGGTTGGAACTGAGCAGGTCCACTTATAGGGACTTTTTTGAATAGTAATTACTGTAGTATGACAGAACTGTGGTTGGTTGTATTTGAGGATATGGAACCGTGGATATAGAGGGTGAATTTTTGACTGTAGGGAGGTTCAGGGCCTTAACCCTTAAGTTGTTCAAGGGCCAAATACACTGACTTTTGGGAACAGGTTTGTTTGTTTTTTGTTTTCTTTTCTTATGCAGTGGGCAGAAATAACTGCTTTAAGGTGTAGATACTGGCTTGTTTTCTAAATTTGGTGTGTATATAGCTAATGCTTTGATACCTTTTTCTTCTGATTTACCATTTATAGTCTAAAAAATGAGAACTTGAGATAATTTAAATCCTGAGGACTTAAGAGAACCACTCCCAAACTTATGCAAGACACGCAGCTGTCCAAGGAACCAGTGTCCATCAATCACACTCCAGCTGAGACTGAACACAGGAGGGATAAATGGGGACTCTTTTAAATAATTAGGGGAGATCTTAGATCTTTGGTACCTTAGGGTTTTTATTTATTTTTAACATCTTTATTTGAGTATAATTGCTTTACAATGGTGTGTTAGTTTCTGCTTTATAACAAAGTGAATCAGCTATATGTATACATATAACCCCATCTCTCCTACCCTTGCATCTCCCTCCAACCCTCCCTATCCCACCCCTCTAGGCGGACACAAAGCACTGAGCTGATCTCCCTGTGCCATGCAGCTGCTTCCCACTTGCTATCTACTTTACATTTGGTAGTGTATATATGTCCATGCCTCTCTCTCTTACTTCGTCCCAGCTTACCCTTCCCACTCCCCGTGTCCTCAAGTCCATTCTCTATATCTGTGTCTTTATTGCTGTCTTGCCCTAGGTTCTTCAGAACCATTTCTTCTTCTTTTTTTTTTTTTTTTAGATTCCGTATATATGTGTTAGCACATATTTGTTTTTCTCTTTCTGACTTACTTCACTCTGTATGACAGTCTCTAGGTCTATCCACTTCACTACAAATAACTCAGTTTCATTTCTTTTTATAGCTGAGTAATATTCCATTGTATATATGTGCCACATCTTTATCCATTCATCTGTCAATGGACACTTAGGGTGCTTCCATGTCCTGGCTATTGTAAATAGTGCTGCAATGAACATTGTGGTACATGACACTTTTTGAATTATGGTTTTCTCAGAGTATATTCCCAGTAATGGGATTGCTGGATCCTATGGTAGTTCTATTTTTAGTTTTTTAAGGAACCTCCATACTGTTCTCCATAGTGGCAGTATCCATTTACATTTATACCAACAGTGCAAGACAGTTCCCTTTTCTCCATACCCTCTGCAGCATTTATTGTACCTAGATTTTTTGACGATGGCCATCCTGACTGGTGGGAGGTGGTACCTCATTGTAGATTTGATTTGCATTTCTCTAATGATTAGTGATGTTGAGCATCCTTTCATGTGTTTATTGGCAATCTGTATATCTTCTTTGGAGAAATGTCTATTTAGGTATTCTGCCCATTTTGGGATTGAGTTGTTTTTTTCTTTGATATTGAGCTGCATGAGCTGCTTGTATGGTTTGGAGATGAAGTCTTTGTCAGTTGTTTCATTTGCAAATATTTTCTCCCATTCTGAGGGTTGTCTTTTCATATTGTTTATGGTTTCTTTGCTGTACAAAAGTTTTTAAGTTTCATTAGGTCCCATTTGTTTATTTTTGGTTTTATTTCCATTTCTCTAGGAGGTGGGTCAATAAGGATCTTGTTGTGATTTATGTCACCGAGTGTTCTGCCTATGTTTTCCTCCAAGAGTTAGATGGTGTCTAGTCTTACATTTAGGTCTCTAATCCATTTTGAGTTTATTTTTGTGTATGGTGTTAGGGAGTGTTCTAATTTCATTGTTTTACATGTAGCTGTCCAGTTTTCCCAGCACCACTTACTGAAGAGGCTGTCTTTTCTCTATTGCATATTCTTGCCTCCTTTATCAAAGATAATGTTACCATATGTGTGTGGGTTTATCTCTGGGTTTTCTATCCTGTTCCATTGATCTATATTTCTGTTTTGTGCAAGTACCATACTGTCTTGATTACTGTAGCTGTGTAATATAGTCCAAAGTCAGGGTGTCTGATTCCTCCAACTCCGTTTTTCTTTCTCAAAATGGCTTTGGCTATTCGGGGTGTTTTGTTTTTCCATACAAATTGCGAAATGCTTTGTTCTAGTTCTGTGAACAATGCCATTGGTAGTTTGATAGGGATTACATTGACTCTGTAGATTGCTTTGGGTAGTATAGTCATTTTCACATGTTGATTCTTCCAATCCAAGAACATGGTACATCTCTCCACCTGTTTGTATCATCTTTCATTTCTTTCCTCAGGGTCTTATAGTTTTCTGCATACAGGTCTTTTGTCTCTGTAGGTAGGTTTATTCCTAGATATTTTATTCTTTTTGTTGCAATAGTAAATGGGAATGTTTCCTTAAGTTCTCTTTCATATTTTGCATCATTAGTGCATAGGAATGCAAGAGATTTCTGTGCATTAACTTTGTATCCTGCTACTCTACCAAATTCATTAATTAGCTCTAGTAATTTTCTGGTAGCATCTTTAGGCTTCTCTATGGATAGTATCATGTCATCTGCAAACAGTGATGGTTTTACTTCTTCTTTTCCAATTTGTATTTCTTTTATTTCTCTTTCTTCTCTGATTACTGTGAAAACTTCCAAAATTCTGTTGAATAATAGTGGTGAGAGTGGGCAACCTTGTCTTGTTCCTGAACTTAGTGGAAATGGTTTCAGTTTTTCCCTATTGAGATCGATGCTGGCTGTGGGTTTGTGAAATATGGCCTATATTATATTGAGGTAAGTTCACTCTATGCCTACTTTCTGGACGGTTTTTATCAAAATGGGTGTTGAACTTTGTCAAAATCTTTTTCTGCATCTATTGAGATGATCATATGGTTTTTATCCTTCAGTTTGTTAATATGGTGTATCACATTGATTGATTTACATATATTGAAGAATCCTTGCATTCCTGGAATAAACCCCACTTGATCATGGTGTATGATTCCTTTAATGTGCTGTTGGATTCTGTTTGCTAGTTTTTGTTGAGGATTTTTGCATCTATGTTTATCAGTGATAGTGGCCTGTAGTTTTCTTTCTTTGTGACATCTTTGTCTGGTTTTGGTATCAGGGTGTTGGTGACCTCATAGAATGAGTTTGGGAGTGTTCCTCCCTCTGCTATATTTTGGAAGAGTTTGAGAAGGATAGGTGTTAGCTCTTCTCTAAATGTTTGATAGAATTCATCTGTGGAGCCATCTGGTTCTGGACTTTTGTTCATTGGAAGGTTTTTAACCGCAGTTTCAATTGCAATGCTTCCAGTTTGTCTGTTTATATTTTCTATTTCTTCCTGCTTCAGTTTCAGAAGGTTCTACTTTTCTAAGAATTTGTCCATTTCTTCCAGGTTGTCCATTTTATTGGCATAGAGTTTCTCTCATCCTTTGTTTTCCTGCAGTTTCAGTTGTTCCTACTCCTTTCTAATTTCTAATTCTATTGATTTGAGTCTTCTCCCTTTTTTCCTTGATGAGTCCCACTAATGGCTTATCAATATTGTTTATCTTCTCAAATAACAAGCTTTTAATTTTATTGATCTTTGCTATCATTTCCTTCATCTCTTTTTCATGTATTTCTGAACTGATTTTTATGATGTATTTTCTTCTGCTAACTTTGGGGGATTTTTGCTCTTCTTTCTTTAATTGCTTTAGGTGTAAGGTTAGGTTGTTTATTTGAGATGTTTTTTGTTTCTTGAGGTAGGATTGAATTGCTATAAACTCCCTTTTAGAACGGCTTTTGCTGCATCTCATAGGTTTTGGGTCATCATGTTTAGTTGTCATTTGTTTCTAGGTACTTTTTGATTTCCTCTTTGATTTCTTCAGTGATCTCTTGGTTATTTAGTAGTGTATTTTTTAGCCTCCATGTGTTTGTATTTTTACAGATTTTTTTCCTGTAATTGATATCTAGTCTCATAGTGTTGTATTTGGAAAAGATACTTGATACGATTTCAATTTTCTTATATTTACCAAGGCTTGATTTGTGACCAAGATATGATCTATCCTGGAGAATGTTCCATGAGCACTTGAGAAGAAAGTTTATTCTGTTGTTTTTGGATGGAATGTCCTCTAAATATCAATTAAGTCCATCTTGTTTAGTGTATCATTTAAAGCTTGTGTTTCATATTTATTTTCATTTTGGATGACCTGTCCATTGGTGAAAGTGGGGTGTTAAAGTCCCCTACTCTGAATGTGTTACTGTCAATTTCCCCTTTTATGGCTGTTAGCATTTCCCTTATATATTGAGATGCTCCTATGTTGGGTGCATAAATATTTACAATTGTTATATTTTCTTCCTGGATTGATCTCTTGATCATTATTTATTGTCCTTCTTTGTCTCTTGTAATAATCTTTATTTTAAAGTCTACTTTGTCTGATATGAGAATTGCTATGACAGCTTTCTTTTGATTTCCATTTGCATGGAATATCTTTTTCCATCCCCTCACTTTCAGTCTGTATGTGTCCCTAGGTCTGAAGTGGGTCTCTTGTAGACAACATATATATGTGTCTTGTTTTTATATCCATTCAGTCGGTCTATATCTTTTGCTTGGAGCATTTAATCAATTTACATTTAAGATAGTTGCTGATATTTGTGTTCCTATTACCATTTACTTAATTGTTTTGGGTTTGTTATTGTAGGTCTTTCTCTTCTCTTGTGTTTCCTGCCTAGAGGAGTTCCTTTATCATTTGTTATAAAGCTGGTTTGGTGGTGCTGAATTCTCTTAGCTTTTGCTTGTCTGTAAAAATTTTAATTTCTCTGTTGAATCTGAATGAGATCTACTGAAAGATCAGCTGTTAACCTTATGGGGATTCCCTTGTATGTTATTTGTTGTTTTTCCCTTGCTGCTTTTAATGTATTTTCTTTGTATTTAATTTTTGATAGTTTGACTAAATTTTGTCTTGGCGTGTTTCTCCTTGGATTTATCCTGTGTGGGACTCTATCTGCTTCATGGACTTGATTGACTATTTCCTTTCCCATATTAGGGAGGTTTTGAAGTATAATCTCATCAAGTATTTTCTCAGTCCCTTTTTTTTTTCTCTTCTTCTCTGGGACCCCTATAATTTGAATGTTGGTGCATTTAATGTTGTCCCAGATGTTTCTGAGACTGTCCTCAATTGTTTTCATTCCTTTTTTCTTTATTCTGCTCTGTAGTAGTTATTTCCACCATTTTATTTTACAGGTCACTTATCCGTCCTTATCTGCCCCAGTTATTCTGCTATTGATTCCTTCTAGAGAATTTTTCATTTCATTTATTGTATTGTTCATCATTGTCTGCTCTTTAGTTCTTCTAGCTCCTTGTTAAAAGTTTCTTGTATTTTCTCCTTTCTATTTCCAAGATTTTGGATCATCTTTACTATCATTACTCTGAATTCTTTTTCAAAAGGACTGCCTATTTCATCTTCATTTGTTTGGTCTGTGGGTTTTTTACCTTGCTCCTTCATCTGCTTTGTGTTTCTCTGTCTTCTCATTTTACTTAACTTACTGTGTTTGGGACCTCCATTTTGCAGGCTGCAGGTTTGTAGTTCCCGGTGTTCTCTAGTGTCTGCCCCCAATGGGTAAGTTTGGTTCATGGGTTGTGTAGGCTTCCTGGTGGAGATGACTGGTGCCTGTATTCTGCTGGATGGGGCTGGATCTTGTCTTTCTGGTGGGCATCAGCACATCCGTTGGTGTGCTTTGGGGTGTCTGTGAACTTATTATGATTTTAGACAGCCTCTCTGCTAACAGGTAGGGTTGTCTTCCTATCTTGCTAGACTTTTGGCATAGGGTTTCAAGCACTGTAGCTTGCTGGTTGTTGAGCAAAGCTGGGTCTTAGCTTTGAGATGGAGATCTCTGGGAGAGCTTTCACTGTTTTGGGTATTATGTGGGGCTGGGAGGTCTCTGGTGGATCAGTGTCCTGAACTTGGCTCTCCCACCTCAGAGATTTAGGCCTGACACCTGGCCGGAGCACCAAGACCCTGTCAGCCACTTGGCTCAGAAGAAAAAATAAATAAATAAATAACTTAATTAATTAATAAAATTAAGTTATTAAAATAAAAAATATTACTAAAAATTAAAAAAATTAAAAGTAATAAAAAAGAAGAAAGAAAGAAGACAGCAACCAACCAAAAAACAAATCTACCAATGATAACAAGCACTAAAAACTATGCTAAAAAAAAAAACAAAAGATGGACAGAACCTTAGGAGAAATGGTAAAAGCAAAACTATACAGAAAAAAATCACACAAAGAAGCATAAACACACTCATAAAAAGAGAAAAATGAAAAAAATATATATATATAAATTAAGAGAGCAACCAAATCAATAAACAAATCTACCAATGATAATAAGCTCTAAATATTAAACTAACATAAACATAAAGTTAGAAGCAAATTAGATGCAGAAAGCAAACCCCAAGTCTACAGTTGCTCCCAAATTCCACCACCTCAATTTTGGGATGATTTGTTGTTTATTTAGGTATTCCACAGATGCAGCCTGCATTGGGTTGACTGTGGAGATTTAATCCACTGCTCCTGAGGCTGCTGGGAGAGATTTCCCTTTCTCTTCTTTGTTCACACAGCTCCTGCGGTTCAGCTTTGGATTTGGCCCTGCTTCTGCATGTAGCTCGCCTGAGGGCATCTCTTCTTCGCCAAGACAGGATGGGGTTAAAATAGCAGCTTATTAGGGGGCTCTGGCTCACTCAGGCTGGGGAGAGGTAGGGGTACAGAATGCGGGGCAAGCCTGGGGTGGCAGAGGCTGGCGTGACATTGCACCGGCCTGAGGCGCACCATGTGTTCTCTGGAGGAAGTTGTCCCTGGATTACGGGACACTGGCAGTGGCTGCACAGGCCCCTGTGAGGGGAGGTGTGGAGAGTGACCTGTGCTTACACACAGGCTTCTTGGTGGCTGCAGCAGCAGCCATAGCGTTTCATGCTCATCTCTGGTGTCCGCAGTGATTGCAGTGCCTCACGACCGTCTCTTGAGCTCGTTTAGGCGGTGCTCTGAATCCCCTTTACTAGCACACCCCAAAACAATGGTCTCTTAGGCAGCTGCAGACTTTTTCCCAGACTCCCTGCCAGCTAGCTGTGGCGCACTAGCCCCCTTCAGGCTGTATTCATGCAGCCAATTCCAGTTGTCTCCCTGAGTTCCAACCTCCGAAGCCCGTGCCTCAGCTCCCAGCCCCCACCTGTTCCGGTGGGTGAGCAGACAAGCCTCTTGGGCTGGTGAGTGTTGGTCGGCACCAATGCTCTGTGCGGGAATCTCTCCACTTTGCCCTCTTCACCCCTGTTGCTGTGCTCTCCTTTGTGGCTCCAAAGCTCCCCCCTCCCCCACTCCCATCTCTGTCAGTGGAGGAGCTTCCTAGTGTGTGGAAACTTTTCCTCCTTCACAGCTCCCTCCCAGAGATGCAGGTCCTGTCCCTATTCTTTCGTCTCTGTTTTTCCTTTTGCCCTACCCAGGTACGTGGGGAGTTTCTTTCCTTTTGGGAAGTCTGAGGTCTTCTGCCAGCCTTCAGTAGGTGTTCTGTAGGAATTATTCCACATGTAGATGTATTTCTGACATATTTGTGGGGAGGAAGTTGATCTTCACGTCTTACTCCTCTGCCATCTTGAAGGTCCCCCTACCTTAGGGTTTTTAAAAATAACTTTGGAAAGTAACTTGCCAAAGAGTTTAATCTTTGGGCTTAATGTTTCCATAAAATTTTATAATGAGAGGTCGTTTCTGTTAAAATTTGTGGCATCTTTATGTTGATAGCAGTTTATTATTGAAGTGTCTTTATGATGTCCTTTGATCTTTTTGCACAGCTTCTCAGTTGACATCTTGAGCAGTGTGTCTGGACATAATTTGAGTGGGACATGGAACATGGTGTAAACTTTTGGCTTGCCATTAATGCAATGGATGCACCACTCTGTTGAATGTCAGAACCATCTGCTTCCAAAAAATACACAGTCTACCTGTGATCCCAGGTGGATACATAAATAATTGGTCAGTGATTTGCTTCCTTATAGAGATGCCCACTAGCATCTTACTCCATTTATTTGTGCCTTACTTCATCCTTTTGTCCCAGACAGCAAGGGTCATTTAATCTGAGTTGGAAGGATAAATGGGACCTGGCTCACCAGTCTCTTTCCCCTCTTTGTTCTTGTCAGTGAGTTTCACTAAGGGAGGATAGATTTCCTACGTTTTTTTCCTTCGTACCACAAATGTTTTTAGCTAATGCTCAGCCCTCCTCCAGCAGTGAAGCCTCACTTTTCCAGTGCTACCAGTGGTGAGATGAGTAATTCCGTCTCAGTGTGGTGTTTGGCTTAACAAATTTGACTTGCCCACCAATATGTCACATTCTTCAATATCAGCATTATTAATAATAAAAGTAATAGTTTTCTTTCTTATCTGTGCTACTCTTTTCTATCAATTTTTCAATTGGTTCAGAACTCCAAGGGGGTAGGCTTAAATCTCCAAAGCTTTTTAATCATTAAAAAAAAGCTATTGTTTTAAAAAATTTTCCTAGTGCTCTTTAATTTCTGAAGAAAATTTTTTATTTATAGCCTTCATTTATTTAAATAATATAATGTATTTTCTATTTGAATATATGAGTGCTTTTTTTTTTTGAGACTTCCGTTGGCACCATTTTCTCTTCCTTTTGAGTTGTTTTCCCCCATTTTATTTGTTTTAACTATGGCTTTTTATGATAGAGGTTTTCCTGAAGTGTATGATAATTCTTAGTTCTCTGCTTATGTTTAGGAACAAGTCACTAAAAACTGATTGGAAATACAAAGGCTGCTTTAATACTTGTGAGTTTATGTGATGATTAGGTAGCTAATCAAGTCTCAGATGCCTGTATCTATAGATCTTTTCTCTTGTGTCAATTATTTCCAAACTCTTCCTTTGAGTTTATAAACCTGAATGCCAACTCTTGGGATCCTAAATGGGATAGACTGTGTTTTGTCATTTAAAGTACAGACTTTCATTCATAAGACTAGTGTCTAATATCTGTCCTGCACTGGCCTATTGTTTCCAATTTCACAGCTTCTAGGATTCTTTCTCTCAGAAATAAGTCTTTAGTCCCCAACTGACCTCTTTCTGTGATCTAAATGGACAGTGTAATTCTGTTATCATCTCTCCCATTCCTTTGTCCTTTTATATCACTTTTTAATGTTTTAAATTTACTTTTAAAGTGAAAATGGGGAAAAAAAAACCCAAATTTGTTCAAACTCCCATGTTTAATTCAAAATGTCCTTTGCTTATTAACAAATACTTCTGAAAGTCAATGATGGTGGCTATCAAATGAAATGAGATAACTTACAGCTTTTATATAACAATTTACTTACATATCAGAAACACTTTCTAGGCAGTAGAAAGTTAAGAAATGCTCTGTCATTGTCACCATCTCCCAGATAAGAAAAAATATCTATTTCCAGAAAATTTTCCTAAAGGTTAAACCCCTTCACAATACACAGTTCTGTACACATATTTTGGGAACTTTTCAGCACTCCTACCAGACTAATTTGTCTACTCATGGGATACTCTTTTCTTACCCTATGAGGATAATTACCTCAAACTATCTCTAGCTCTTGCTCAGTTTTATATTTTTCTTGATTAGAAAATTTCTAAGAGGATAATACTTTTAGTTTGTCCACCAACAAAACCTCTATGTGTACAAAAACTTGGCACATAGTAAACAATAATAAAGTGTTGAATAAATAATCTGTGTCTCTTCCATTTTCACCAATTCATCCTTAAAAAAATCTTAATTATAAATATAATTGGAAAGCTTAAGCCTATACACAATATATAACCTAAAAATTAAATTAGTTAATCTGGGTATGCTACCTCAACTAAGTTTTTTTTGGAGTTTCATGGAAAAGAGGAATTAAGTAATAATATAAGAAGTTTAAGTAAATTAAAATATTTGTACTTCATTCATATTTTGTTTCCTCCACTGTTCTGGATGCTGAGCTCATCTGTGCCTTTTGGAAAGAGTGAAGTCAAGAATGGAAGCTATAATAAAAGAGAATTGAGGGGCTTCAAGCAAATTTACTTACACAGGAATTTTGCTTACATGCATGTGGATTGCAGCAACCAGGGTATTCTTGAGATTCATCCTGGCATTGTTTTTGGAATGTTATACAAAGCTCATTCCTTGTGTCTATAGGCATATAATTTCTGAATTTCACCCCAGAAGACATGATCTCACATCTGTATTCTTAACCTACAGAATGAATTTGAACATTTATATTTACATATAAATATATATTTATATATTTTATATAGTTGACATCACTTTAGTTACTTTAGAACTTCTTATGAATAACTTAGAAGTGAAAGAAAACAGTCACAAAAGACAAAATATTGCATGACTACTTTCACATGAAATGTCCAAAATAGGCAAGATCACTGAGACAGAAAGTAAGTTAGTGGCTGCCTACATAGTAGGAGAATGAAAATGGAGGGGATAAGATTGACTGCTAATGAGTATGTGTTTCTTTTCAAAATGACAGAAATGTTCTAAAATTAGATTGTAGTGCTAGTTCTTCAACTCTGTGTATAGACAAATAATCACTGATTGTACACTATAAATGAGTGAACTTTATGGTACATGAATTATATCTCAATAAAGATGTTTAAAGAAAGAGTGAGTCACAGCTGAGAGTTCCAATTATATTACATTTGTGTTTCCATTAATGTGAGGAATAATTGCTACTGTGGGGTTTGTTTTTCCTTTACACCTTGATTTCATGCTACCATTAATTTAAATGAATTCTGTAATGTATAATACTGCCAAACATGTAATTTCTATTTCTAAACCTCCAATTTTTCTTAAAATATACATAAGTCAATTGGTCCTAAAATTTATTTAAATGATTAAAAATGAAGATTATGTGAAATAATAACTAAGACTTTTTTGCTTTACTTTTTCAATGTAATATTTAATTACAAAAGTTTTATTTTTTTGCCACATATCAGGAAAAGTATAAAGCATGGGTTTAACACAGATTATGTACCACATATTATCATATTTTTTTTTACATCTTTATTGGAGTATAATTGCTTCACAATGCTGTGTTAGTTTCTGCTGTACAACAAAGTGAATCAGCCATATACATTCATATATTCCCATATCCCCTCCCTCTTGCACCTCCCTCCCACCCTCACTATCCCACGCCTCTAGGTCATCGCAAATCACCAAGTTAATCTCCCTGTGCTATGCCTTTTTTCCCACTAGCTGTCTATTTTACATTGGTAGTGTATATATGTCGATGTTACTCTTACTTTGCCCAGCTTCCCCCTCCCCACCAGTGACCACAAGCCCATTCTCTATGTCTGTCTTTATCTCTGCCCTGCCACTAGGTTCATCAGTACCTTATTTATTTTACTTTTTTTTAGATTCCATATATATGAGTTGGCATACGGTATTTGTTATTCTCCTTCTGACTTACTTCACTCTGTATGATAGACTCTAAGTCCCTCCACCTCACAACAAATAACTCAATTTCATTTCTTTTTATGGGTAATATTCCATTATATATATGCGCCACATCTTCTATATCCATTCATCTGTCGATGGACATTTAGGTTGCTTCCATGTCCTGGCTATTGTAAATAGTTCTGCAGTGAACAAAGTGGTACATGTCTCTTTTTGAATTATGGTTTTCTCAGGGTATATGCCCAGTAGTGGGATGGCTGGGTCATATGGTAGTTCTATTTTTAGTTTTTTAAGGAACCTCCATACTGTTCTCCATAATGGTTGTATCAATTTACATTCCCACTAGCAGTGCAGGAGGGTTCCCTTTTCACCACACCTTTTCCAGCATTTATTGTTTCTACATTTTTTGATAATGGCTATTCTGAGTGGTATGAGGTGATACCTCATTGTACTTTTGATTTGTATTTCTCTAATAATTAGTGATGTTGAGCATATTTTCACGTGCCTCTTGGCCATCTGTATTCTTCTTTAGTGAAATGTCGGTTTAGGTCTTCTGCCTATTTTTTAACTGGATTTTTTTTTTTTTTTGATATTCAGCTTCATGACCTGTTTGTATATTTTGGAGATTAATCCTTTGTCTGTTGTTTCATTTGCAAATATTTTCTCCCATTCTGATGGTTGTCTTTTCATGTTGTTTATTGTTTCCTTTGCAAAAACTTTTAAGTTTAATTAGGTCTCATATGTTTATTTTTGTTTTTATTTTCATTACTCTAGGAGATGGGTCAAAAAAGATATTGCTGTGGTTTATGTCAAAGAGTGTTTCCCCTAAGAGTCTTATGGTGTCTGGTCTTATATTTAGGTCTTTAATCCATTTGGAGTTTATTTTTGTGTATGGTGTTAGGGAATATTCTAATTTCATTGTTTTACATGTAGCTGTGCAGTTTTCCCAGCACCACTTATTGAAGAAGCTGTCTTTTCTCCATTGTATGTTCTTGCCTCTTTTAACAAAGATAAGGTGACCACATGTCTGTGGGTTTATCTCTGGACTTTCTATCCTGTACCACTGATCTATATTTCTATATAGATCTATATTTTTGTTCCAGTACCATACAGTCTTGATTACTGTAGCTTTGTAGTAAAGTTTGAAGTTGGGGAGCCTGATTCCTCCAGCTACATTTTTCTTTCTGAAGATTGCTTTGGCTATTTGGGGTCTTTTGTGTTTCCATATGAATTGTAAATTTTTTTGTTCTAATTTTGTGAAGAATGCCATTGGTAATTTGATAGGGATTGCATTGAATCTGTAGATTGTTTTGTTAGTATAGTCATTTTCCCAACATTGATTCTTCCAATCCAAGAACGTGGTATATTTCTCCATCTGTTTATGTCATCTTTGATTTCCTTCATCACTGTTTTATAGTTTTCTGAGTACAAGTCTTTCGCCTCCTTAGGTAGGTTTATTCCTATGTATTTTATTCTTTTTTTGCGATGGTAAACCGGATTGTTTCCTTAATTTCTCTTTCTGATTTCTCATTGCTACTTTATAGGGATGCAAGAGATTTCTGTGCATTAATAATGTATCCTGTAACCTTACCAAATTCATTAATTAGTTCTAGTAGTTTTCTGGTGGCATCTTTAGGATTTTCTATGTATAGTATCATGTCATCTGCAAACAGTGATAATTTTACTTCTTCTTTTCCAATTTGGATTCTTTTTATTTCCTTTTCTTCTCTGATTGCCATGGCTAGGACTTCCAAAACTATGTTGAATTAGAGTGGTTAAGGTAGACATCCTTGTCTTGCTCCTGATCTTAGTGGAAATACTTTCAGTTTTTCACCATTGAGTATGATGTTTGTTGTGGGTTTGTCATATATGGCCTTTATTATGTTGAGGTAGGTTCCCTCTATGCCTATTTTCTGGAGAGTTTTTTGTCATAAATGGGTATTGAATTTTGTCAAAAGCCTTTCTGCATCTATTGAGATGTCCATGTGGTTTTTATTCCTTAATTTGTTAATATGGTGTATCACATTGATTGATTTGCATATATTGAAGAATCTTTGCATCCCTGGGATAAATTCCACTTGATCATGGTCTATGATCCTTTTAATATGTTGTTCGATTCTGTCTGCTAGTATTTTGTTCAGGAGTTTTGCATCTATGTTCATCAGTGATATTGGTCTATAATTTTCTTTTTTTGTGATATCTTTTTCTGGTTTTGGTATAAGGATGATGGTGGCTTCATAGAATGAATTTGGGAGTAATCTTCCCTCTGCAGTGTTTTGGAAGAGTTTTAGAAGGATCAGTGTTAGCTCTTCTCTAAATGTTTGATAGAATTCACCTGTGAAGCCATCTGGTCCTGAACTTTTGTTTGTTGGAATATATATATATATATATATATATATATATATATATATATATATATATATATATATATAACATCTTTATTGAAGTATAATCACTTTACAACGGTGTGGTAGTTTCTGATTTATAACAAAGTGAATCAGCTATATATATACATATATCCCCATATCTCCTCCCTGTTGCGTCTCCCTTCCATTCTCCCTATCCCACCTCTCTGGGTAGTCACAAAGCACCGAGCTGATCTCCCTGTGCTATGCTGCTGTTTCCTACTAGCTACCTATTTTACATTTGGTAGTGTATATATGTCCATGCCACTCTCTCACTTCGTCCCATTTTACCCTTCCCCCTCACTGTGTCCTCAAGTCCATACTTTATGTCTGCGTCTTTATACCTGTCCTTCCCCTAGGGTCTACAGAGTGATTTTTTTTTTTTTTAGATTCAGTATATGTCTTAGCATATGGCATTTGTTTTTCTATTTCTGACTTACTTCACTCTGTATGACAGTCTCTATGTCTATCTACCTCACTACAAATAACTCAATTTCTGTTGGAATATATATTTTTTCAGTACGCGGGCCTCTCGCTGTTGTGGCCTCTCCCATTGCAGAGCACAGGCTCTGGACCTGCAGGCTCAGCAGCCATGGCTCACGGGCCCAGCCACTCCACGGCATGTGGGATCTTCCTGGACCGGGGCACGAACCTGTGTCCCCTGCATCGGCAGGCAGACTCTCAACCACTGCACCACCAGGGAAGACCTCTGTTGGAATATTTTAATTTACAGTTTCAATATCATTACTTGTGGTAGGTTTGTTTATATTTTCTAATTCTTCCTGGTTCCGTCTTGGAAAATTGTACCTTTCTAAGAATTTGTCCATTTCTTCACAGTTGTCCATTTTATTGACATATAGTTGTTTGTAGTAATCTCTTTTAATCCTTTGTATTTCTGCAGTGTCAGTTGTGATTTCTCCTTTTTCATTTCTAATTTTATTGATTTGCGTCCTCTCCCTTCTTTTCTTGATGAGTTTGGCTAAAGGTTTATCAATTATGTTTATCTTCTCACAGAACCAGATTTTAGTTTTATTGATCTTTGCTATTGTTTTCTTCATTTCTATTTCATTTATTTATGCTCTGATCTTTCTGATTTATTTCCTTCTACTGACTTTGGGTTTTCCTTGTTCTTCTTTCTCTAGTTGCTTTAGGTGTAAGGTTAGGTTGTTTATTTGAGGTGTTTCCTGTTTCTTGAGGTGAGATTGAATTGCTCTAAACTTTCCTCTTAGAACTGCGTTTGCTGCATCCCATAGGTTTTGGGTCATCGTGTTTTCATTGTCATTTGTTTTTATATATTTTTTAATTTCTTCTTTGATTTCTTCAGTGATCTCTTGGTTATTTAGTAGCACATTGTTTAGCTTCTATGTATTTGTGTTTTTTACAGTTTTTTTCCTATAATTGATTTCCAATCTCACAGCATTGTGGTCAGAAAAGATGCTTGATATGATTTCACTTTTCTTAAATTTTCTGAGGTTTGATTTGTGACCCAAGATGTGATCTATCCTGCACATGGAGAATATTCCATGTGCATTTGAAAAGAAAGTGTATTCTGCCACTTTCGGGTGGAATGTTCTATAAATATCAATTAAATCTGTCTGGTCTATTGTGTCATTTAAAGTTTGTGTTTTTTTATTTTCTGTTTGGATGATCTGTCCCTTGGTGTAAGTCGGGTGTTAAAAAGTCCCCTACTATTATTGTGTTACTGTTGATTTCCCCTTTTATGGCTGTTAGCATTTGCCTTATGTATTTAGGTGCTCTTATGTTGGGTGCATAAATATTTATAAATGTTATATCTTCTTCTTAGAGTGATCCCTTGATCATTATGTAGTATCCTTCCTTATCTCTTGAAATAGTCTTTATCTTAAAGTCCATTTTATCTGATACAAGTATTGCTACTCCAGCTTTCTTTTGATTTCCATTTGTATGGAGTATCTTTTCCATCCCTTCACTTTCAGTCTGTATGTGTCCCTAGGTCTGAAGTGGGTCTCTTGTTGACAGTTTATATATGGGTCTTGATTTTGTAAGCATTCAGCCAGTCTGTGTCTTTGGGTTGGAGCATGTAATCCATTTCATTCAAGGTTATGATTGATGTGTATGTTCCTATTACTGTTTTCTTAATTGTTTTGGGTTTGTTTTTGTGGCTTTTTTTCTTCTCTTGTGTTTCCAACCTAGAGAAATTTCTTTAGCTTTCCTTGTAAAGTTGGTTTGGAGGTGCTGAATTCTCTTAGCTTTTGCTTGTCTGAAAAGCTTTTGATTTCTCTGTCGAATCTGAATGAGATCCTTGCTGGGTAGAGTAATCTTCGTCATAGGTTTTCCTCTGTCATCTCTTTAAGTATATCCTGCCACTCCCTTCTGGCCTTCAGAGTCTCTGCTGAAGAATCAGCTGATAACCTTATGGGGTTTCCTTTGTATATTATTTTTTGTTTTACCCTTGCTGCTTTTAGTATTTTTTTCTTTGAATTTAATTTTTGTTAATTTGACTAATATATGTCTTGATGTGTTTTTCCTAGGATTTATCCTGTATGGGGCTCTCTGTGCTTCCTGGATTTGTGTGACTATTTCCTTTTCCATGTTAGGGAAGATTTCCACTATAATCTCTTCAAATATTTTCTTGCATCCTTTCTCTCTCTCTTCTCCTTCTGGGATTCCTATAATTTGAATGTTGGTGCATTTAGTTTTGTCTCAGAGGTCTCTGAGATTGCCTTCAATTATTTTCATTCTTATTTCTTTATCTGCTCCTCAGCAGTTATTTTCACCATTTTGTCTTCCAGCTCACTTATTCATTCTTCTGCCTCCGTTATTCAGTTATTGATTTATTCTAGTGTATTTTTCATTTAAGTAATTGTCTTGTTCATCTCTGTTTGTCTGTTCTTTAGTTCTTCTAGATCTTTGTTAAACATTTCTTGTATTTTCTCAATCTGTGCCTCCATTCTATATCCAAGATCCTGGATCATCTTTACTATCATTACTCTAAATTCTTTCTCAGGTAGATTGCCTATTTCCTTTTCATTTATTTGGTCCTGTAGGATTTTACCTTGCTCCTTCATCTGTGACTTATTTTTTTTGCCCTCTCATTTTTTTTTTTTTTAATGAGTGGGATTACGTTCCTGTCTTACTAGTTGTTTGGCCTGAGACTTCCAACACTGGAGTTAGTAGGCTGTGGGTAAAGCTGGATCTTGGTGCCAAGATGAGGACCTCTGGGAGACCTCACTCTAATGAATATTCCCTGGCGTCGGAGGTTCTCTGTTAGTCCAGTGGTTCAGACTCGGAGCTCCCACCACAGGAGCTTCGGCCTGACCCTCGGCTCATGAACCAAGATCCTGCAAGCTGCACAGCATGGCAAAAAACAAAAAGAGAACAATAACAAAGTAAAAAATATAATAATATTAGACTAGGAAACTAACAGATATGTTAAAAAGAATATAAAAATAAAAATATAGATGAAACAACAACCGGAAGGTAAAACAGAACCACAATAGTAAAAAAAAAAAAAAAAAAAAAAAAAAAAAAAAAAAAAGGTGGAAAAGGCCTTGGCTGTAGAGGGCAGAGCCTAAGCAGGGGCGGGGTTTGGGTGGTGGGCAGAGCCTATGCTTAGGACCCACAGGGCTGGAAAAGGCCCTGAGGGTGTGGGGAGGTGGGGCTTAGGCTCAACTGAATAGAAGGGGTCCAGGCGTGCCTCCTGCCTCTGGTCTCAGGGAGTGGGGGACCCCAGCTGGGAGCCCATCAAGCTTCCTGGACCTGAGTGGGGATGGCAAACGTCCTCCTCTGGGCCTCTGGGGGTGTAGGACCTGGTCCAAGAGCCGGGCAGACTTCCCCAGCTGATTGGATTGGGGATATGCTGGGCATGCTCCCACCTGATCCAAGCCCCTGAGCATCCCTCCAGGCATGGGAACCCCTTCCCCCCTCAGCTACCCCTCAGGGACTCTGGTCCTGTCTGGCCTCCACTTCTTCTCCCTCCTCAGTCCCCCCACGTCCTACCAGTTCGCTTGGGGCTTCCTCCCGTCTCCTTGGGTGTCAAGGTCCCCCACCAGCATCCGGCAGGTGCCCTAGTTGAGGGGAGATGCAAACTCCACATCTCCCCACACTGCCATCTTGACTCCACCCCCCATCATATGTTATCTTAACTTATCAGAATATTGATTCCTTAAGGCAGAACTTTGTCTTTGATCATTGGTATATTGCAAACACATATTATAGTCTATCACAAAATAAACTCTAAATATGTATATACTAACTGACTATTTACTGAATGACTATTTTGTTCTTTATAGCAGTAATTGCTATTACTTTCCTGAAGCAACTGGAGAGATAACTGTATTTGATTTTTCCAAGGCATTTCAGGTTTATTTTGTCACATTTGGAATTAGATGAATCATTTTGAGTAAATATCTTATTAAAATTAAATAGTGTTAGGAATGTTTTATAGAGTTTTAGAAAGATCAGATGCAAGGATTAACATTTATATTTAGAGGTAATGAGTAATACCCATAGTCATACAAATCTCCACTTCCCAAGCCCCCAATCCAGGGAAAGAAACATTAATTGAATTTCTCTTTCTGGTCCTTCCATCTTTCTTATTATATTAAGATATAAGAAAAAAGGAGAGTGTCAAAGTCAGGATAATTATTTAGTGGAGAATGGAAGAAGAGATGATAAATTCTCCATTTTAGTACCTATTTTTGGCACTGAGGTAAAATTTGCTGATGGTAAGCTTGATGCTTGGGATTAATTGGGGAAGGGATTGACTTTGCCATGAGGAATACCAAGCAATCTTAGGCAGAGTGCAAACATATTTTCCCATTCACAGGTTTGTCAACTACAAAGTCAAAGTATACTTCTGTTTCCTATTTTATCAGCCTTTGAGATTTTACAATAAAGCAAGCACTGGAGTTGCCAAAAGTTAAAAGACATTTGTTGCTTACATCTTGGAAACCAAAGGCAGTAGTTTTCCTCAGTTCTTGAGTTCTTCTCAGCCCTGATCACAATGGCACCACTGAATCCAGTTTTCACAGTGAAGAGAAGCCAATACACATTTTAAATGTTGTATTTTATTCTTCAATGCCAGATGCCAGTCAGTGATTCTTCAATATTGCTTTCTATTTTCTTTTCTTTTGTTTTTTCCCTGTCTGGCTGCATACTGTTCACATCCTTAGTATAATTTTCATAATTAACATTACTCATTACATGCAATGAGTGAGAATGCATGCATAGTTTAAAAGATATATTCCCCATATAAACCTTAACAAAATTCCTTATCTCTGCTACTCCCGCCAACTTCTGGAGACTTACAGATGTCATAAATAGTGGATTTTTTTTCTTTTTTCATGTTAAATATTTTCTCTCTATTTTATTCCCATCCATAATATTGTGATGTTCATGAAATAATCAGATATCTGTATTTTACTTTCACACTGATGTTTTAATATCTCTATAAAATGTACCTACAATTTACCACAATCAGATATTCAGTAAATCCTCCAGTGTCTTTAATTTCTCTTTCATTATTTTGTCAGTACACAGTAAGACACAGGCTACACTGGAACTACAGGGAACATAAATATCTAAAGTATAAACAAATACATACAGTTAAATAGTCTTTGCAAAGATGACATTCTATGGATTTACAAAAAATCATTTCTTTTTATTCTAAAACCAATAATTTTATAGTGTTATTTTTACTATAAAAATATTTTGTACAGACTGATAATTGTCTCTTAAAGTTCCAGTATATACAAAAATATGGCTTCTCCATTTGAGGTGGGGAAGGGTGTCCCTATAATATTGCCCAGAGGTCTATTCCCTTTTTCCTTCTCTTTCCTGGAGGCACTTATTGGAAAAAGAAGATGGAAAATATTACTTTGGGGGGCAATTCTCATGGTGTTTCTATACATCTATGGCAGTTTTTGTTCAAGACAATCTTTTCAAGGGTATTTTTTAATAGCAAAACACTTGGAAGATAAAGCCTTGTTTGCAATGCAAAAACTCTTGTAAGACAGAGGGCCAGAGGGCAGAATTATTTCCTAAGATAATAAGGACAATGTATCTCTCTGGGTCACAGGTTAGGTAGGTTTGCTGTAGTCCCCTTTATAAAATTGGGGGTTTCCTCAGCTTGGAGTCTCTCAGCTATGACACCAGCTCACTGAGTGCATCATCTACATGTGCTTACTTCTGTACCTTTTTCTTGGGATTTGTGAGACAAGGGGAACCAAAGCAAATCTGAAGCTGATACTGACACAGGAGACTCATGTCTTCTGCCAGTATCTATATAATTGTGATAGCCTAACATTAGCTTGTAAGTAGGGCAAAGTCTCAGACATTTTGTGACAATTTTGGAGACAATTGGAGGATGGGTTACCAACAGAGACATGGCTTTCTAAAAGAAGAAAGTAAAAGGATCTTATGTGGCCAGGTTAAGGGACATGAGAATACTTTCCAGGACTAGTAGCAAATGTTCTCAAGTTGTAGGCAAGAAGTGGTGGGGTGCAGTTAAGGGCAATCCCTCAACTTTTAATTGATGGAGAGTGGGAAGTAAGCTTGAAACAAGCTACGCAAATGAGTCTTTTGCTTGTTGTTTACTCCTCTAGGCAGGAAGTGGATGAGTCAAGGAGTCCCAAAGCTGGTACACAAGGCTTTGAGTAAACTGAAAACAGTGGAAATTTGATTGAGTCATCTGTCTGCTTGACATGGAAAGTAACTGTGACTTACTGGTAGAAAGCTGTTTTCTCTCTTCTTGCCCTCTCTCAGCTGCTTTGAGAAAAGAGGCTGAGTATTCTGTGGATATAATTTGGGAAAATAATTTGGGGGGAAGGAGAGATGCAAACTTTTTGGCTCTGTTAGATGCAGGTGCCCAAATCTCCATCCTACTCAGACTTGTGTGAGGAGGAGACTTCTGGATTCAACTGTTGGGATTCAGCAAGGTTCACTGTGGGAAAAGAAAACTAGCATGACTTTAGGTGGGACCCTTTAGGCTAATTAAATGCAATGTTTTTGTTGCTTCTACACCTGCATGTATGGTAGGAATTGATGGGTTACTTGAACTTCCCCATGCCACAAGTGCCAGACAATCAGCCTGATCAAGGAAGAGCTGTAAGTAGAGAGAGACTAGGGAGACAAACTTCTATAGCGTTTACCACCAGTGGGTGGGGCATAATTTAGCATGAGATCCTTTGTCATCTTATGTCCAATGCTTTCCTTATACAGATGATGTCTGTGTACGATAGGTCAAAAGCAGGAGTCTCAATTGTCCTGTTATCATATCTCTGTCAGCAGGGTAGCTGATAAAACCTATTCCTGGGCTTCCCTGCTGGCAGTGGTTGAGAGTCCGCCTGCCGATGCAGGAGACACGGGTTCGTGCCCCGGTCTGGGAAGATCCCACATGCTGTGGAGCGGCTGGGCCCGTGAGCCATGGTCGCTGAGCCTGTGTGTCCGGAGCCTGTGCTCTGCAACGGGAGAGGCCACAACAGTGAGAGGCCCGCATACTGCAAAAAAACAAACAAACAAACAAAGAAAAACTATTCCTTTGATAAGTACCAAAAGTGTTTTTGGACTATGTGGGGAGATTCATGATTATCCATCTGGAAGTCAAGGAAAAAGTGCTGTCTCTTCAGACCCCTGCCACCAAAAAGAAGGCCTAGCCCCTTGTTGGCCATTTTGGGCAAAAAGACAGAATAATCTCTGTGACTGATGATTTTGTTGATTGGAACCTCTGGAAAAGGGAGATAGTCTCTACCCAGATGTGCTCCTTGGAGTTTTGAACTTAAAGTCTCCCTGATACAACTTCCAAGTACACCTCTTTGGAGAAGTAGCTATTAGCATGCTACTACTGGGTTCTTGTTGAAAATAAATGCCTCATCCATAGAGGCCATATGACACTCTGGTCTGATATCTACATTTTGTTGTGGGTCTACTGGGACCCAGTGATTATCACGGTATGAAGGGCCCCAAAATAGAAGTGGTATATTAGAAAACACAGCTACTGGCCCCAGTTACATCTTGGCTTTACATGAAAAGCTAACAGCTATAGCTTGGTTGTACAGAGCCTTTCTGTCCCACTCCACCTCTTGAAGAAAAGCTACTGTCACCAGGGTGTTTGATTCATAGAGTTTCCCCTAGATGCCTAGGCCTGGTTCACTGACAGTTCAGCTAAAAAGAAACCAGATGGGGCTTCCCTCATGATGCAGTGGTTGAGAATCTGTCTGCCAATGCAGGGGATATGGGATTGATCCCTGGTCCTGGATGATCCCACATGCTGTGGAGCAACTAAGTCCGTGCGCTACAACTACTGAGTCTGCACTCTAGAGCCCAAGAGCCACAACTACTGAGCCTGCACGCCACAACTACTGAAGCCCACTCACCTAGAGCCCGTGCTCCACAGCAAGAGGAGCCACCACAATGAGAAGCCCGCACACTGTAACAAAGAGTAACCCCCACTCGCCTCAACTAGAGAAAGCCCACACGCAGCAACAAAGACCCAACAGAGCCAAAAATAAGTAAATAAAATAAATAAATTTATTAAAAGAAAGAAACCAAATGTCTGCTAGAATGCTGCAGCTGTTTAGGCTAATTCCCAGCTCTAAAGATCCTACACCAGACAAGGTCATTCTGTTTAGAAGTAAGAACTCTGTTGCTCTTTTGCTTATGACCTAGATGTTTGGTCCATCACGTGGAAAACTACTAGATTAAAAGTCTCCCCTCTTTGGGGTCATCAGCTGTGGAAACAGATTACAGTTGCTGGTTGAACTATCTGAGTCATCCACATAGATTCCCATGAAGAAAAAGGGCCCATTTTCTGATAAGATCCACTGTAATCAAACAATTGATTGAGTCTGACTCTGATAATAATAACAATAATACCTATTTCATAGGGTTATTTGAGGGTCAAATGGGATTATATGCATTACAAAATTTCAAAAGTTCCTGGAATATGGTTAGTCCATATAAGTGTTAGTTATTCTTAATATTATTATTAGATTTCTTGTCATAGATGCTTCTGTATTTTCTTCCTCAGCATTGATGGAAATCATGAAACAATGAACTTTATTTCTTGTTCTAAAATGTAACCTCATTTCCAGGTTGTAGCTCATCAAAATAGTGGGTACTGCTATATTTCTGCCAGTGTCCGCTCTACTTAAAGTAAAGGAAATTGTGGGTTTCCTCCTTATTGCTTTTCTTCCATTGAGCCTTATTTGCACTATATCTCAAATTCCTCCAGATTTGATGCATGTAGATTACTTGATTTTTTTCAAGCACTCTTGTAGATTTCTTCTGTATGAAATTATCCGTTTCACAATTTTAGGCCAATTCTGGAAGAAGACTGTTTCTTTCAAATTTTACGTTTAAACTATTAGTACTAAAGAAGTGATATCTTAATTTCTCTACAGATTTTATATCAGGGATATTATTAATTATGAAAAGTGTAGGTGTCATTAAAAGATGGTATTGTACAGAAAGTACAAATGGACATATTTAAAATATATTACTTTTAATAGAAAATATACAGAAACATCTGCACAGGTATAGCTGCACAAAGCAAGAGATATCACAATATATTTCCATTTGGAGGCGCTCTCACCTGGGTTTACTGAGTCCTTGTAGAGACGTAAAGCTGCCACTGACATCTTCTGAAAGTAGCAATTATTTTAACAGGCCTAAGATCAAACTTTTCAACCATTCTATGGGATAAGGGAGGTTTCCTGAATGATGCCACTCAGTTATGTGCTTCCTAGGAACAAAAAACAGTGAGATTGCATGAGCTGGGGGTTAATATGTAGCAATCTAGAATTTTAAGCTAGAATCATTTCATAGGAAGCCCAGAGTCCTATCACGCAGCAGGAATTATTGGTTGTAGCACGCAGAAAGGTAATAATCATATTAGAAATGTTAGTTTTTATTTCAGCTTCATTAAAACCTGAGTCATTTAACAAAGAACTCAAAATTTTAAAACAAAAGTGCTTTGTTTCAAAACATAATTCAAACTATGTATTTTAGCTTCTAAAGCACACTATAGTAATTTGTTTTCTGGAAATTAAAAAATCACTGAATTGACTAATGTCTGTACAGTATACATCTATAAAAGGTATATTCAAAAATAAAGACTGTACTTACTTTTCAGGTCAAAATGGAATAATAGGAATTGGATTTATTTTTCCAGTTAAAACAAATAAAAAGCAGACAAAATATTTTAAAAAAATAATGGTTTTCAAGACATTGGACATCAGGCAATAAATCTTAATGATCCTTAAGAGAAAAGAAACAAATGAGGTAAATCTTGTAATTAGCCTAACTTCATGTCTGGAGAGAGTTTCTAGGCCACAGTGCCAAGAAAGGTAATCCTTGTGGAGTCTAGCAGTCTCCCTGTATTTAGGAAAGAGAGCTGGGATGCTGGAAAGAATAAGCAGGCTAGGATTTACAGTGCAGAATACTGGAGAGGAGATAGCTAAATCAAGGGACAGCTCTAGGGATCAACAGAGGGTCCCCCACAGGTTTTCAGATGAGTGATGACTAATGAATGCAAGGGAGGAAATTACCCAGGACCAGAGAAAGAACCACTTGAAAGAATTATAACAGTGACAAGAACTCAAACAGAATAGAAAAATCCCATAATTCATGAGGTATTAGGAAGAGTACTCAGAATCTAGCTATCTATCCTCAAAAGGATCAGAATGCCCCCAGGAAACTTAACTTCACCCAGAATATAGCTCAAGAATATTTTTCAGAATAAAAATATCCATCACTTAACAAAATAAAAATCAGTAGCTGGCATTCAAAAATGCACAGGTGTGCAAGAGGAAGGAAATATTTATGATCCACAATGAGGAGAAAAGCTGTCAACTGAAGCAAACTAAAAAAATGTTACTGATGTTAAAAATATAGATAAGAATCTTATGAGTTATTATAATTGTATACTATATATTGAAGAAGACAAAAGATTGTACATATTAAGTAGACTATGGGAGAGATAAAATAGTTTCAAATTAGAGTTCTAGAGATGAAAATTCTAAGGTCTGAGATGAAAAAATTAGACTAGATGAGACTAACAGCAAAATAGACACTGCATAAAGAAGATGAAAGAACTTGAAGAAATAAATATTAATAGAAATTATCAAAAAGAAAATGAACACAGCCATGGTGAACTGGGGGGCAACTTCAAGTAGTCTAATCCACAAGTAATTTCAGTCCTTGAAAGATAGAAGAGGAGTCCTTGAAAGATAGAAGAACAACATCAACAAAAATAATCCTCAATAAATAATAGTCAAATTTCTAAATTTTATGAAAATTATAAACTCACATATATCAAAAGTTCAATGAACCTCAAGCTCAAGAAACATGAGATAAACTCCATCAAGTTACATTATAAACAAGTCACTAAGAACCATATAAATAGAGAAACTTAAAACTGGGGAAAAAGACACATTACTTATGAGGAATAGATATCAGAGTAATAGGTTACTCACTGGCAGCAAACAGACTGGAAAATAGTTTGGTGATATCTTATAAGTACTTAGGAAAAAGAACAGTCACCTCTGAATGGCATACCCGGTGAAAATATTTTCAATATTGAAAGCAAAAATAATTTCATTTTTAAACATAAAATAAAAGAATGAATTTATGTCCCAAATCCATGAAGAAATGTTAAAGGCATAAAGAAAATTATTCCAGTTTGAAATCTGGAACTAAGCAAAAGAATAAAGAGCACTGCAAACCAAAGTATGGGCAAGTACAAAACAGCATTTTTCATTATTGAATCTCTCTGAAAGACAATTGCCAATTTAAAGCAAAAATAACAAAAATAAATTGTGAGTTTTACAACATAGAAAGAAAAAAATGTAAAACAGCAATAGCATCAGTGCTAGGAAGGGAGAAATTGATGTATACTCTTGTGTGGTTTTTATGTTATAAATGATGCAGTCTATCACTTGAAAGTAGAAGGTGATAGGTTAAAGATGTTCACCATAAACACTGAAGCAACTATCAACTTAAAAAGTGTTATAGTTAAAAAGCCAACAGAAGACATAAAATGAAATCATATAAAATATTCAATGAATTCAGAAGGAGGCAGAAAAAGGAGAAAGGGAACAAAGAACAGTTGGGACAAATAGAAGACAAATATCAAGATGATCAATTTAAAATTAACCATATCAATAATCACATTAAAGGTAATTGGTCTAACCTGTCTTGTTTATAGGCCTTTTCCAAGAGGACTTACAGATGTAACCACTCTCTCTTTTTTGTTTTCTAGTTGGTCCATGTGTCTGCTTTATGAGATACAACACGTTGCTTCATTCCTTTCTTTGCCTACTTTTCTAATAAAGAGGCCCAAAGTTCTATTTGATTCAACTTTATCCTTTTTTATGTTTTACATAGCAACAGAGTAA